>NC_052311.1:51013166-51613166 GCF_016432855.1 Salvelinus namaycush
GAGCAGAATTCTATCCAGTTAGTCCCCCCCTTCCATCACACACACAACCATACATCCACACACACACAACCATACATCCACACACACACAACCATACATCCACACACACACAACCATACATCCACACACACACAACCATACATCCACACACACACAACCATACATCCACACACACACAACCATACATCCACACACACACAACCATACATCCACACACACACAACCATACATCCATCACACACACAACCATACATCCACACACACACAACCAAACATCCACACACACACAACCATACATCCACACACACACAACCAAACATCCACACACACACAACCAAACATCCACACACACACAACCATACATCCACACACACACACAACCATACATCCACACACACACAACCATACATCCACACACACACACAACCATACATCCACACACACACAACCATACATCCACACACACACAACCATACATCCACACACCACACAACCATACATCCACACACACACAACCATACATCCACACACACACAACCATACATCCACACACACACACAACCATACATCCATCACACACACAACCATACATCCACACACACTACCATACATCCACACACACAACTCCCTCTTTAGTCCTATGAGGTGGCATTTGGCTAGCGCAGCCACAGGCAGAGCGAACCATTTGGAGCCATGCAGAGATATAGCAGCATGCCAACAGTGACACACTAGCACACAGAGAGAGACACAGTGAGACTTTAGCCTTGCCACATGCCTACAGAGGATGGGCCAATTCATTAAACATGGTGTGTGTGTGTGTGTGTGTGTGTGTGTGTGTGTGTGTGTGTGTGTGTGTGTGTGTGTGTGTGTGGGGCAGGACTAGTCCGTGGTACCAGAAGAGACGCTTCAGAGGGCTGGGGAGGGAAACAGATGGTAGGGTTTGGGGATCTTCCTGAGCTACGGCAGGTTTTCTCTCATCCCTCTGCAAAAATACCTATTGAAGAAATGAATAAATGATGAAAGAAAATACATGCAAATTAAATGTAATGCCAATTACATAATATAATAATAATGACTGTATGAATATTTGTTTTATAAATCTCTCTCTCTTCCCCCCTCTCTCTCTCTTCTTTCTTTCTTTCTTTCTTTCTTTCTTTCTTTCTTTCTTTCTTTCTTTCTTTCTTTCTTTCTTTCTATCTATCTATCTATCTATCTAATCTCTCTCTTTCTCTGTCTATCTCTCTGTCTCTCTCTCACACACACTCCCCCCCTCCCTCTCTCTCCCTTTCTCTCTCTCTCTCTGTCTGCAGCTATAAGACGTTCTTGTCGGAGGACGCTGGTCCTGACACTCTGGTGGCCATTGTCCACGCCAATGACCCTGATGGAGACGGGGTCTCTTACGCCATCACTGGCGGCAACGAGGACAGTAACTTTGAGCTGGACAACCAGAAGGGTGCGTAGAGTTGACAGTGTTGTATTTCCAAGGGTTTTTGTAAGAGTGGGTGCAAGGGCTTGTATGGAGAAGGACTGGAGAAGGTATAACATAGTGGTTCTATAGTAAGGCATTCAGACACACATGAAAACACAGGCAGACAAACGAACAGTCATATGCATGTATGGAGATTAACAGACATTCTTAAACCCTAACGCATAAATATAGATGAACTCTAACATGCACATACACTACTTCAGAAGGAGAAAAACCAAGAATACGCCTGGACACACACACACGCATGCACACACACGCACGCACGCACACACACACACACACACACACACACACACACACACACACACACACACACACACACACACACACACACACACACACACACACACACACACACACACACACATACGCATACTTGTTATTCAGATTAGCTTGTGTTGCTGTGGTAACTTCAATTGGGGATCAAGCTCAATGCTAGGCCAGCGGGAACCCAAATCTTTAACAAGAACCCCCTCTACTCTCACACACACTTCATAGTCATACTCTCCCAGCACAGACCCTTTTATTTTCCTGTTCATCTCTGTTTGTCTTTGTGGACTCCATGTAAATAGATGTTTTGAGTCTGTCTCCTTTTGTGTGTGTGTGTGTTCATGTGTTTGTACGTGTATGTGTGTTTGTATGTGTTTGTACATAAGTCTCTCAGTCTCTCTGTGTACTGGCTTTCACACTTTCCTCACAGTCGAGTCTCTCTACGTCTGCGTCGGCAATCTTCCGGTTATCGTTTGTTTACAAGAGCCCTCTCTCGCCTCCGAGGTGGAAACACTGACTAATGCTTAAGCCCCCTGCCTTCCTTATCACCAGCCCCGCACTGCACTGCCTCTCCACCACACAGCCTATTACGGCCACACACACACACACACACACACGCACACACACACACACACACACACACACACACACACACACACACACACACACACACACACACACACACACACACACACACACACACACACACACACACACACAAAGATGTCCTTTGGCTTTTTCCACTGTTACCGAGGGGAAAAGTTGTCACTTCAAAGACTTAAGCTGCATTTTTATGTATATTTCTCTCGGTACTTTGGTAGACATAGTTACTTATTTATTTGTGAGGAATCTGCATTGGAGAAATGTGTCAAAAGATGTAGGGTCCTAAAGGGCTTGTTGTAGGGGATTGTAAAGGGTGGGGGCTTGGTGTAAAATATTTCCCCCCTTTGTAGTTAAAGCTACGTTTTGAGTGTTGATTTGATTGTTTGTGTGCGTGTAATAGGTTTGTCTGACTGCAATATGTGCTATAGTAACAAAGATGGCTGCCATTGTCTCTCTCTCTAGGCATCATCAAACTGCGGCGGAGCCCCCCTCCTATCCTGCGTGGCCCCCAGTACATCCTCAACATTACCGCCACTGATGACAACGCGGCAGACGGACCCTACCCCCTCAGTAACTCCGCCCAGGTCATAGTGGGCATCAACGACATCAACAACAACAAGCCTGTCTTTGAAGAGGTGAGGGAAGGGGGGCATTGGACACATTATGGGTGTGTGTGAAGCCTGTGTGCTGTCGAAAAATAGATGAGCGATGAGGCATATAAAGTTGCAGTGGAGATGAAAACAAGAGAGAGAGGGGCAAAGAGCGAGAAAGACTGATAGCGATAAGGAGAGAGAGAGAGAGAAAGAAAGAGAGAGAGAGAGTAACATAGTGACTGAGGGAGGAGAGGCAGAGGTCCACAGTACTAGGGATGAGAGAGATGACAGAAAGAGAGAGAGGAACATGCCAAGTTGCCAGTTCAAAGTAAAGACAGCTGGTGTTCTCCTCAGTGGCAGAACTCCACTCTACTGCAGTCCTGAACACTCCAGGGTCAGACCAGAATGCCCTCTTAGCATAGCCAGATCAGCTCAGCAAGTCGGCCCCAAAGATGAATATTTCAGCAGGGACTTGCCCACGGGGTCAGTGGGTTCCTACACGGGAGGAGGAGTGCTAAGTGTGCAAAATCTGGCAACCCGTTAGATTTGGCAACTCCTTGCACCCCACGTCATGCGTGTTAACTAGTCTTATTGTGATGGATGTTGAATGCTGGCTGGGGTAGTCACAGTCCATCTGTGCTGGTTGACCAGTGTGTCCCATTGGCTACTGGTCATTTTTAATTGGGACTTACTTTTACAACTGACAAATGCAGCATCAATGCCATAAGTGCTGTGTGAACTCTGCCCTCTCAGTGCCATAACTACAGCGTCAACACCGGTGTCCTGGAGAACCAGCCCCCTGGGACATTTGTCCTGCGCGTTCACGCCCTCGACGCAGACATGGGGGTCAACGGAGAGGTCAAATACAGGATCATGCACCGAGACGGGACATCATCCGGCTTCGTCATCAACCCTGACACAGGTTAGAGTACAGACTACAGTCAAACTGTATCAGAACATCTCTAATTCATTGCTGTGGAATGGCTGACTGTACGTATCTAGAGGACATCAGTAACATTCAGTAAAATACATTGTGTGTGTGTGTGTGTGTGTGTGTGTGTGTGTGTGGTTGTGTGTGTGTGTGTGTGTGTGTGTGTGTGTGTGTGTGTGTGTGTGTGTGTGTGTGTGTGTGTCTCCAGGTGTGATCAGCACCACAGTGAGTTTCGACCGCGAGCGCCAGAGAGAGTACGCCCTGTCTGTCACGGCGACAGACCTGGCCCAGGAGCCTCTCATCGGCATCTGCCAGATCACCATCCTCATCGCCGACCAGAACGACAACGACCCCAAGTTTGAGAACAGCCGCTACCAGTGTAAGGGTCACCTCTGTCACTCCTCCGTCATCTCCGTCACACCTTGGGTCATCTCCGTCACGCTCATCATTTCACCTTTGTCCTTCTCCTGTTTGGTTCAGACAATTTCATTATCAAATGTGCCTGTTGGTCTTGCCTTGTCCAATATATTAAGTCATCTTATCAAGGTATTATAAAGGTATTATTTTGGCTGCTGTCTTTTAATCCCCCAATACCAAATATGGTTGTTTAGTGTTGAGTGGTGCTTAGGGGAACCAGTGTTCTCGCTAAGGGTTGCCCTGCCATAGACACAAAGGGATTGTCCCCTTATCCAAGCTTCCCTCTCCCCTCCTCCACACCTCTCCAACAAGTGCTTACTAAGCCCTTTGCCTGATATTCCACCAGGAATTAAAATGTTATTCCATTCTAAAGCGCAACAGAGGAAATTAGTTCAACCCGTCCCCCATAAAATCATATTTAAGGCCAGGGTACCAGGGATTTGTCCGTTCATGTGAGAGTTCCCTCCATCACCTTGTTGTGCCAAGTGTAGTTTAAGGTGTGCTTGCTCAGCAATGTCCAACAGCTCAAGGACCCAATGTCCTCTTATCCCAGTCCAATGACACTGGTTTGTAGCTTCTGTGTTATGTCTTAACAGTTTTCAAGGTAAAGCAATATTGTGAAAGGTAAGACTTAGCAGCCCCCCTGAAGTCCCAATAAACCATATGCTGATGTATATATTAAATCACAGGTAATCCTGGAAAGCTTTTAAGACTGATGAAAACGTTTACGCCTCCCTGCTCTCCGGAGTCCGTGTTTGTTTACCATGTGTGCAAATATGTGTGTTGATAAGCCCCATGTCAGAATCCCTTTTATCACATTAGAACAAGAATGTTGGAGTGGCTTATTAACTATTTAACAGGGAGACTGAAATGTTTCTAGGACACACACATTTATTTCTGGTCTCTGTGACTGAAATGCGTGATTTCAGCAGGAAATTGCCACCACCGCTGCTGTTGTTATTGCTCTTGTTGATGTTTGTTGTCGGCGGCAATGTTGATGTGTTAACCCTTCATGTGGCAGACTTCCTGCGCGAGGACACGCCGGTGGGGACTAGCTTCCTGCGAGCAGCGGCACACGATGATGACCAGGGGAGTAACGCAGCTATCGCCTACTCTCTGTCCCGTCAGCAGCCGGCCTACCTGCACATCAACCCCAGCACAGGCTGGGTGTACGTCAACCACCCCATCTCACAGGTGTGTGTTTGTGTGTGTTTGGTGTGCGTGTGTGTGTGTCTTCTCCTACCTTCTCCCCCAGTACCTCTTCTCTATGCACTGCAGGGGAATCCTCTACCCGCTGGTCCAGTACAGGTGTTTTTACAGCCTCCTGCACTCCCCTGTGTGTGTGTGTGTGTGTGTGTGTGTGTGTGTGTGTGTGTGTGTGTGTGTGTGTGTGTGTGTGTGTGTGTGTGTGTGTGTGTGTGTGTGTGTGTGTGTGTGTGTGTGTGTGTGTGTGTGTGTACAGCACCCCCCTTCGCTCCCTCCCTCCCAGTGTGTGTGTGTGTGTGTGTACAGCACCACCCTGTGCTCCCTCCCAGTGTATGTGTGTACACTGCACACCGATCCTTCCCACTGGCCTGATATCATCCACTGAGAATGCTGCACACCCTTCCTACCTCCCTCTGTGGATGCATATTAAACATGGCAAGGTCTGGAATAACAACAATGCCCCTGTCTCTCTATGTGTGTATATATAGCACTATGTATCTTACCCAAAGCCTGAGGAAGCATTGTATTCACACATGCATAAATATATTTCCGTGTGTCTGTGTGGATGCGTGGGTGCGTTCGTGCACGTCTATTTCCGACATTTGGCTGTCTCCCTCCAGGCAGACACCGTGCAGTAACGTTATATTTGTAGGGTTTGTCGACGCTGAGCTCTCTTTCTATTGTTTCGCTGTCTTCCTCATCGCTCTCTTGTTTTCTGGTTTTCCTTCATTCTCTACGTCTTCTGTTTCCTGGTCTCTCTCGCTGTATTCTCTTCATGTATTCTTGTTTTTGGTGTGGTTAGTCATTATAATTTGCTAGCTTAATTGTTTGTCAGTAGTCACATCTTATCATACTGTATGTAGGTCTACAACTGTTCAATGGATGCCATTGTTTAAAAGTGAATATCCTCTGTAAGATTTTACAGTTGAAGTCGGAAGTTTACATACACCTTAGCCAAATACATTTAAACTCAGTTTTTCACAATTTCTGACATTTAATCCTAGTAGAAATTTCCTGTCTTAGACCAGTTAGGATCACCACTTTATTTTAAGAGTGTGAAATGTCAGAATAATAGTAGAGAGAATTATTTATTTCAGATTTTATTTCTGTCATCACATTCCCAGTGGGTCAGAAGTTTACATACACTCAATTAGTATTTGGTAGCATTGCCTTTAAATTGTTTAACTTGGGTCAAACGTTTCAGGTAGCCTTCCACAAGCTTCCCACAATAAGTTTGATTAATTTTGGCCTATTCCTCCTGACAGAGCTGGTGTAACTGAGTCAGGTTTGTAGGCCTTGCTCGCACACACATTTTCAGTTCTGCCCACAAATGTTCTATGGGATTGAGGTCAGGGCTTTGTGATGGCCACTCCAATACCTTGACTTTGTTGTCCTTAAGCCATTTTTGCCACGACTTTGGAACTATGCTTGGGGTCATTGTCCATTTGGAAGACTCATTTGCGACCAAGCTTTAACTTCCTGACTGATGTCTTGAGATGTTGCTTCAATATATCCACATAATTTTCCTACCTCATGATGCCATCTATTTTGTGAAGTGCACCAGTCCCTCCTGCAGCAAAGCACCCCCACAACATGATGCTGCCACCCCATGCTTCACGGTTGGGAGGGTGTTCTTCGGCTTGCAAGCATCCCCCTTTTTCCTCCAAACATAACGATGGTCATTATGACCAAACAGTTCTATTTTTGTTTTATCAGACCAGAGGACATTTCTCCAAAAAGTACGATCTTTGTCCCCATGTGCAGTTGCAAACTGTAGTCTGGCTTTTTTATGACGGTTTTGGAGCAGTGGCTTCTTCCTTGCTGAGTGGCCTTTCAGGTTATGTCAATATAGGACTCGTTTCACTGTGGATATGGATACTTTTGTACCCGTTTCCTCCAGCATCTTCACAAGGTCCTTTGCTGTTGTTCTGGGATTGATTTGCACTTTCGCACCAAAGTACGTTCATCTCTAGAAGACAGAACACGTCTCCTTCCTGAGCGGTATGACGGCTGCGTGGTCCCATGGTGTTTATACTTGCGTACTATTGTTTGTACAGATGAAATGGTACCTTCAGGCATTTTGAAAATGCTCCCAAAAATGCTCTACAATTTTTTTTCTGAGGTCTTCGCTGATTTTGGCTGATTTTCCCATGATGTCAAGCAAAGAGGCACTGAGTTTGAAGGTAGGCCTTGAAATTCATCCACAGGTACACCTCCAATTGACTCAAATGATGTCAATTAGCCTATCAGAAGCTTCTAAAGCCATGACATCATTTTCTGGATGTTTAAAGGCACAGTCAACTTAGTGTATGTAAACTTTTGACCCACTGGAATTGTGATACAGGGAATTATAAATGAAATAATCTGTCTGTAAACAATTGTTGGGGAAATTACTTGTGTCATGCACAAAATAGATGTCCTAACCAACTTGCCAAAACTATAGTTTGTTAACAGGAAATTTGTGGAGTGGTTGAAAAGCGAGTTTTAATGACTCCAACCTAAGTGTATGTAAACTTAGTATCTCTGGTGAATTTGGCCATAAGATTGATATCAACTGTGATATATGTCGGGTAGAGCTATGTTGCCATTGTAGATCTTACATTGTTAGAATCTCTCTCTCTCACTCTTTCTTTCTTTCTTTCTCTCTCTCTTTCTCTCTCCCTCCCCCATTCTGCCACAGCTGAGAAGGAGAAAGGGAGAGGGGGGAGAGGGTAAGAAAGAGGGGGGAAGGTGGGAGGCTTGAGGTTAGGTTCTAGGTGACCCGTACCAACTAGTGAAATATTCATGCCTGATTCACATCCGACACCTTTTAGCTCTTAAGTCTGGTCTCCATCTTGAGTTGACACAGATGAGGTTTGACAGGACCGCTGAGGTTTGACAGGACCGCTGAGGTTTGACAGGACCGCTGAGGTTTGACAGGACCGCTGAGGTTTGACAGGACCACTGAGGTTTGACAGGACCGCTGAGGTTTGGGGGCGGGGTTGGGGGGTTATTGTGATGGACCTGTTGGTTTCCTTCTTCCTTACTCCCGTCCTTGTGTCTGATTTGCGGTGGCCCCCCTCACTCTCACTGTTTGAGTGAGTGTGTGTGTCAGAGAACATTGCTCAGCAGAGACCTAGCACACGTCAGGTAGAGTTATCCACCCTGTCAGGACAGAGACAACCACAACCGGCTCTCTCATTCCCTCTCTGTCTCCTTTTCCCTACTTTCTTCATTCCCCACCCTCTTCTGCCCCTATTTCTCCCTGACTCTGTGTGCATGTCTGGATGTCTGCATGTTATGTATATATTTATAATGTGCCTAGGTTTGTGCCTGGATTTGTGTGTGTATTTGCATGTGTGCATGTGTGTGTCATAGAAAAGCCCCATCTCTTTGTTCTCCAAGTCCAACCACCTCCCAAAGTCAAATCAAGATGTGGAGCGAGTGACCCCATCTTCACCCTGTCACACAACGGACTTGTGAAGTCTCCCAGTGAATGTCCCATATAAATAATGTTGAATATTCCTCCACTTTAAATGTCAGCCCTTTCTCTCATCGCACTCTTCTCCTTAGCAAGGATCTGTTTAACAAAGCTTTCACACTCCCCTTGCAGAGAATCATTTATCTGAATACCGTCATGTCAGTTGGAATGTCTCCTCTCTCATTGCTCTCTTTCTCTCTCTCTCTCTACCTTCCTGTCTCTCTCCCTCTCTCTGTTTCTCGTTCTGTCTCTCTCTCTGTATCTCTCGCGTGATGTAAGGATGAACGACATCAGAGCAGTCTTCTGTAGACAGTAGGAAGGTTGTGGTTTAGAGGAGAAGGTCACTGGAAGGTCATGACACGGACTAAGTGGATAAGGTTGTAAATATGATGCATCTGATCTGTTACTTAGTGGATTGGAACAAACTGATGTAGACAGAGATAAAGACCTTCCAAGAGGGGGGGTCAACCATGGGTTTTGTTCAGCTCCATATGCTTTCCATGTCTAACCTCCGTGTCACCCCTCCTTCCTCTCTTCTATTTGTCGTCAGACGTCGAGGATCAGCCAGCAGATCGTGGCCACAGACGGGGGCAACAGGAGCAGCTCTGTGGAGCTGACCGTCATCATCACCAACGTGCACAACCAGCCGCCCCAGTGGGAACAGCTAGAGTACTGGGTCACCGTGCCCGAGAACACAGTTCGCGACGCCAAGATAGTGGTGAGTGGACCTCATAGTGACCTGTTCCTTAACCAGGAGAGATGATATAAGGTCAACCACAACCATACATAGGTTTCTGGTAGTAGTGGTTGTGGTAGAGATGGTTCAATGCTCTACCAACTGCAACTTGGGGGAATGCTCCAAAATGATAGCCTAATCTCTTTCCAACTGACCAAGATAATAGAGACCCCCCAAAAGGAGTTCCCCAGCAGCAGCTTGCCAATATAGTGGGGACTAGGTTACTATTAGTGCCTCCAGACAGACTGGCATCAACATCTCTAGGACCTTACTCCCTGTCGGAGGGGAAAGTGGTTCTTCTGAGACTATTCCCATCCGTGCGTCCCGCCTATTCATCAGGAAAGAGAGCCTTGAGGAGCGGTAGTAGAAAACGCACTTCACTTTCCCCAACCATCAGCATGTTTAGCAGGGTACTTCCAAACATTTCTGCCGAGGCGAGTACACAACCCTGCTGCAGTTCACCTGACGAAACTGAAACATCACACTTTACCCCCGCCGCCTCCCTCCCAGTGCTTCTCCTCTTACCCCCACCGCCTCCCTCCCAGTGCTTCTCCATCTTACCCCCGCCGCCTCCCTCCCAGTGCTTCTCCTCTTACCCCCACCGCCTCCCTCCCAGTGCTTCTCCATCTTACCCCCGCCGCCTCCCTCCCAGTGCTTCTCCTCTTACCCCCGCCGCCTCCCTCCCAGTGCTTCTCCATCTTACCCCCGCCGCCTCCCTCCCAGTGCTTCTCCATCTTACCCCCGCCGCCTCCCTCCCAGTGCTTCTCCATCTTACCCCCACCGCCTCCCTCCCAGTGCTTCTCCATCTTACCCCCGCCGCCTCCCTCCCAGTGCTTCTCCTCTTACCCCCACCGCCTCCCTCCCAGTGCTTCTCCATCTTACCCCCGCCGCCTCCCTCCCAGTGCTTCTCCTCTTACCCCCGCCGCCTCCCTCCCAGTGCTTCTCCTCTTACCCCCACCGCCTCCCTCCCAGTGCTTCTCCTCTTACCCCCGCCGCCTCCCTCCCAGTGCTTCTCCTCTTACCCCCGCCGCCTCCCTCCCAGTGCTTCTCCTCTTACCCCCACCGCCTCCCTCCCAGTGCTTCTCCTCTTACCCCCGCCGCCTCCCTCCCAGTGCTTCTCCTCTTACCCCCGCCGCCTCCCTCCCAGTGCTTCTCCTCTTACCCCCGCCGCCTCCCTCCCAGTGCTTCTCCTCTTACCCCCGCCGCCTCCCTCCCAGTGCTTCTCCTCTTACCCCCGCCGCCTCCCTCCCAGTGCTTCTCCTCTTACCCCCGCCGCCTCCCTCCCAGTGCTTCTCCTCTTACCCCCGCCGCCTCCCTCCCAGTGCTTCTCCTCTTACCCCCGCCGCCTCCCTCCCAGTGCTTCTCCTCTTACCCCCGCCGCCTCCCTCCCAGTGCTTCTCCTCTTACCCCCGCCGCCTCCCTCCCAGTGCTTCTCCTCTTACCCCCGCCGCCTCCCTCCCAGTGCTTCTCCTCTTACCCCCGCCGCCTCCCTCCCAGTGCTTCTCCTCTTACCCCCGCCGCCTCCCTCCCAGTGCTTCTCCTCTTACCCCCGCCGCCTCCCTCCCAGTGCTTCTCCTCTTACCCCCGCCGCCTCCCTCCCAGTGCTTCTCCTCTTACCCCCACCGCCTCCCTCCCAGTGCTTCTCCATCTTACCCCCGCCGCCTCCCTCCCAGTGCTTCTCCTCTTACCCCCACCGCCTCCCTCCCAGTGCTTCTCCTCTTACCCCCACCGCCTCCCTCCCAGTGCTTCTCCATCTTACCCCCGCCGCCTCCCTCCCAGTGCTTCTCCTCTTACCCCCACCGCCTCCCTCCCAGTGCTTCTCCCCTTACCCCCACCGCCTCCCTCCCAGTGCTTCTCCATCTTACCCCCGCCGCCTCCCTCCCAGTGCTTCTCCTCTTACCCCCACCGCCTCCCTCCCAGTGCTTCTCCTCTTACCCCCACCGCCTCCCTCCCAGTGCTTCTCCATCTTACCCCCGCCGCCTCCCTCCCAGTGCTTCTCCTCTTACCCCCACCGCCTCCCTCCCAGTGCTTCTCCATCTTACCCCCGCCGCCTCCCTCCCAGTGCTTCTCCTCTTACCCCCACCGCCTCCCTCCCAGTGCTTCTCCTCTTACCCCCGCCGCCTCCCTCCCAGTGCTTCTCCTCTTACCCCCACCGCCTCCCTCCCAGTGCTTCTCCATCTTACCCCCGCCGCCTCCCTCCCAGTGCTTCTCATCTTACCCCTGCTGCCATCCATGCCCGTCTTCATTTTGCACACGATTCAAAAGTATGCTACAAATGTTACATGTAATGTTAGAAGATTTCCCCTGATAGTGTTTCCTTTAATAGTAGTGAGTCCGTTTTTGAAAAGGAGAGGGCGGAGGACGTATTGACGCTACTTTCGCCAAAATCATGTTCATTCACTCGCTTTGCTTCACTTGTCGTTTTTGATAACCTGGTTTTAAATATGCTCCCGGGCCTCTTTTTTTGACAACACCGAATTAGAATTGATCCCTCTATGGCAGGAGATGGCAGAAACGCAACGAGTCACCCGGTATCTGTGTCAGCGTCGACACGGGAGACAAAGGGAGCGAGGAAAGGAAAGATGATAAAATTATACACCCTGTTAAGACTCTACAATGGTCTCTTATTGCCTCGGACCGCGCAACAGAGGGAGACGCTTAATTACTGTATTCATCTCCTGACAGCTCAGCTCGCGTCCCCACAGCTTCACTGGGAGAAAGAGAGAGGGAGAGAGGGAGAGAGGGAGAGAGGGAGAGAGGGAGCGAGGGAGAGAGAGCGAACGAGGGAGAGAGAAAGAGGGAGAGAGAGAGCGAGAAAGAGAGAGAGAGGGGGGGAGAGAGGGGAGAGAGAAATGCGAGGGAAAGAGAGAGAGAGATAGATAGTAGTAAATTAATGCCACTCTAATCCACTAGAGGCTCTTTACATATTTTAACACAGACGTCTCCCTCTAAGTGGTTGTTCCGTGGAATTGGAAAAGAGTAAAGGCTGTGTCACATTCTCTCATTCTCTCTCTTTCACAGTTTCTCTCTCTGGAACCTGTTGATCGATAGCCAGATGACCTTCAGGTCTCCCTCTCAGTCTTTCTCTCCTTATCTCTCTCTCGCTCTCTCTTTCTTTCTCTCTCTCTCTTTCTCTCTCTGTCTCTCCATGTCTCTCTTGAACCCCTCTCTGGAACCGGTTGGTCGATGGCCAAAACTATTTTTTCCCCCACCTCCACCCCCTTCCTCTCCTCTTCGTTTGTTCGTTCCGCCACCGAGGCGGCATTATTGCGGCTATGTAGATTGTTGTTTTAAATTTAGCAGGGCTAATATGATCTGTTAATTACATTGTTGCCAGGGATGAGAGACACGGATGCGGGGAGAAATCTCCATATCAATGAGGCCCTTCTCCTGTGGAGAGCCAGTAGGATGGGTGCTTTTGTCTCATCAGCGCTGTCAACGCACTTTCCTCCTCAGGCCTCTTTTTTGTTATTGAGGATGTGTGGGGGTTGTTTTTGGGTCCATCTCTTTTTGAAGTGGAGTGATGGAGCAGGAGGAGAGTGCCTTGTTGTTTACATACCCTGGGCTTATTCATTGGGGGGTGCCGCCTGTCAAAGATAGATCTGACACAATTCTTTGATGTGCTAAACATACATACATACTAGAAGTCACCCACTGCAATACACAGGGAATATGAAGCAGGTGAAAGGTTGACGAGTGAACACGAACACAACCCTTTCTCTACACCAAAACATGCTCAAGGCCAGCCATTTAGCTTGACAGCAGTGGAGCTACGCTAGGCTAGGCTAAGCTAGGCTACGTCTCTGATCCGCTTAGCCCCCCGGACACCATTGATGTGTAATGAGATGATTTCTCATTAGAGCTAAGTCCGTGCCGCCTCGGCTTTAGGCTTTCTGCATCGTGCCATTGAGAGGACATGCTAGGCACCTCTGAACTGAAATGCGAGAAATTGAGTTTCTTGTGAATTGTTGACTTATTGAATTCAGATGGTCTTGAGCACTTTCTTATGAACATGAAAATATGGAAGATGATTCCAGTAAATGTTGGATGCATGTTGACATCTTATGGTCAAGCTTATGAGCCCTTTATAATGTTGTTCATGGATGCATTATGGCCTAGTTGGTACCATTCATGACAACTTTATTAATGGCCACATTGACCCCATAAAGGTCAACTATTACTGTCTACTCTGTCTCTTGTGCAGTGACTGTGCATGTGGCAAAGAGGCCAGTCCCAATGGGGCTCTGCATGTGGTCTCATATGTCTTAGCTAAAAGAAGAACACACACCACTTCCCCTAGAGATCACCGAGCCCTGTATGAAAGGGTAGTGCTCTTCTGCTCTCAGCCCTTTTCTTCATCGATTTCTCTCTGCTTCTTTCTTTATATATTTCCTCTCTTCTCTCCTCTGTCTCTCTCCCCCTCCCTCGTCCAAACTCTTTCCGGAAGCTCCATAAGTTGGTGTAATGGTCCACTATAGTCTCGGTAGTGTGGTGGGCTCAATAGGTTTACTAATGGTGGTTGACGGCAGCCTCTGATTGGATGGACACATAATATTATCTTCTATAAAAGCTTTCAAGATAACGGCTGCCAGGAGTGACCATGGTAGTGGCCTTTTAATGGAGAAAACTTTCAACACTTCCAACCGTTAGTGGAGAATCGTTATTAGCCAGAGAACTTGTTCACTTTCTCTCTTTTTTTCTTCTGCTCTCTCTCTATTCATTTACAAACTGTCCTTATCTACACTCTCCCTCTCTCTTTATCTCCCTCTCACACTCTACAATGTCTCTCTGTACTAATATAACTTGAACAACAAAGCACTTCACAACAATTACACAGAGTCTTTTTCCTCTCTCTCTCTCCACTCTAAGTACAGTATTTACTCCCTGGTGTGGAGTAACTGCAGCAACTGACTGTTAAAATCTGTTCTGTGCTTTGGGAGCCTTCACAGTAATTCATCCTTAGAACTCTAAATACAAATTAGGCTTGTTAAACAGTATAATGCATTCATTAGCATCCCTGAGTTGCCTTGTTGTGTTACCGAGTGCCTCTATTCATCTACCCTACTATCTCTTTTTTCTCTCTTTCCCTCTCGCCTCCCTCCTCCATCCATCCATCTATCTCTCCATCTCCCTAATTAAAAATGTAAATATCAAGCCTCTCATTGTGGAATTATCTCAAGGAACGATAATTAGCGAATTTCCAAACGCGGTAATTGCAACCTTGAGGAAGTAATTAAGGGGACTTGTTCTTTAGCACGCCGGCGAGATAATGGGGTATCATTCCCATCATGCTCCTGTTCCAGGGCTCGCCCCCGTAAACCGGGGAGGGGAGGCCCGGTGCGTAATAAGGTGGAATACAAGAGGTTGGACAAGTTTTTGTATTTTCTCAGCAGATAATCAAAATTAATTATTGAAGCGAAACTCATGCTGGCATGAATATTTCAACACAACAAGGCTTTTGAAGCAAAAAAGTGAATTCTTTTTTTGTGAGAAGCTGAGGTGGGGGGGAAGTTGGGGGTCCACAGGGGCACCTCTGTACATCTAGAGGTCTCGCTAACGCACTAGCTCGCTACTGGAGGGATAGAGAGAGCGCCCTCCTCCACTGAGTCGGAAAGGAAAGTCTGAGAGCTTTTCGCTGTTGCGTTATCTTCAGGTGTTCTCCCTGACTCTCTCTTTCTTTCTCTTTAGCTCTACCCAAGCATAGTGAGTCATGGACATACAGTACAACAATTCTACTTTCAATGTTCTCCCTTCCAATGCTTTTCCTCTTATGTTATTGCAATTTCATAATGGGTAACAATGGGTTTTGGTGTTTCTCGACAGATAATTAAATATTATTTAGTTGTTGTTGTGCTGTTAGTTTTCAACCAGACTGGCTCACAGTGCAGTCTAGCATGTCCAGATAATCACTTGAAAAGTTCAAATCTATCCGGTGCCATTTAGATTTTCCAATTTTCCATTATTGGTTGGAGTCCAAGAACAGTGCCTGGTTACACCCCAGTCAGTCAATGAGAAGATTGAATGCCTTTGTTTGCCAGACATGGAGTCAAAGGCTACCATTCCATTATAGCTCTCTCTGCTGTAATCTCTCGTTCTTATGCTTCCGAAATGGACGATTTGCAAATGTAGACAGCCATGTCAGAATACTGTTCTCCAGTGTAGATATGGTGAAGTTTAGGAGTTAATGTGTGTGTGTGTGTGTGTGTGTGTGTGTGTGTGTGTGTGTGTGTGTGTGTGTGTGTGTGTGTGTGTGTGTGTGTGTGTGTGTGTGTGTGTGTGTGTGTGTGTGTGTGTGTGTGTGTGTGTGTGTGTAGGGCCTCAGCTGGATCGAAGCAGAATGAGTGGTGAAGTGAGGTTCATTCGGCCATGGTTAATGTAATCCTTCCCTGTCAAGGTTGTGACTCTGTGGCTGTGTGGCAGGGAAAGGACAACGTGGGCCTTAAAAGCTCTAGTCTGTATGCACACACACACCGCACGGCCACACAAACAGTTACATACACAGAGCACACACACATACAGTCACATACACAGCATTGTGGCAGGACAAGTGGTGAAGAGAACATGGGTCTTAAAAGCTCCACGTGCTTCCTGCTTTTATAGGTCAGACCATTTTGCTGTAGGGTACTGCACAGGAACACACCAACACACACATTCACCTGCACACACATTCACAGTCAGGCACACACAGTTGATTCCGAATAACACTGCTCTTCAACATTTCTCAGGGTTCACTAGTATCCTTGCCCTTGGTTAAAGAGGTTGCCTTGCCTCTCTCCTCACACATTCATACTCAAGGCAAGCCATTAGAAAAGTGCAGTCCAAACACGTCTGTAGATAGTTTGGACCATTATGTTGACATGTTTGGACAAGAGCTAGAACTATGAATTATTGAACACACTTAAACATACTATCATCTATGTAATAAATGCTCCCATTTATGGATTTTGTTTGGCGGAACCCTTGAAGTAACAAAGGATTTGGTGCCAGACAGCGTGCAGCTGTGACCCATAATGGAGTCCTCAGAACAATGAGAATCCTGCCTGTTGTCCATGTGAGTGTAGGATGACGTCCATGCAACCACCCCATATGTTTCATACAGAGAGGGAAAGAAAACATTCTCACACCTAACCTCCATACTGGTATAAACAGGAAAGGAGGGGGGGACATCAATAAGCGTGACACCATGTCTGTGAAATCCCATTGATGGGCTCCCTCTGTACCCAGGTATGCGCGGCAGCGATATACTTCCCCGTATCATTTCCTGTCACGTTGGTTTTCTCTGCCACGGTTCCTGGAAAAGAGAGAGTGGGAGCGTTGTGAAAACCCTACAGCCTTCATTTAGAAGCAGATCGTCTGGTGTTTCCAGTGGAAAGTGTCTCCATAAAGAGTTCACATCAGTTCAGTAGGAACTTTGATGGATTAGACTTGGAGTGTCTCCAATGTATTCCTGATGTGGAGTCAGCAGTAGGGAGACGTTTGTGCTGATTTTAGATGGGCCCGTTCACTAATAATGCAAATTATCTTTAGGGAGCTTTGGCCAAAGCCTGCTCTGTTTGTTAGTCATTGGTTATTTTTCAATAATTCCCTCTAAGATAAAAAAAAGAAATAAAATCTATGGGACATTACAGCATGCCCAAGCAGGTTTCTCAAAGTTTTCTGTGTTGTACCTCAGGAACACACACTGGTACTCAAATGAACCTGCACAGACAAAAGAACACACTCACTCTGTTCAGACATTCATATAAACACACACACACACACACACACACACACACACACACACACACACACACACACACACACACACACACACACACACACACACACACACACACACACACACACACACACACACATTCACTCTGTTCAGACATTCATATACACTTGCATATATATCCACCTCCCTATCCTATCACTAATGATGTCATATTCTGCTTCCTCTCCTCCAGACTATCAAGGCCACCTCACCACTGGGTGACCCTAGAGTGACCTATAACCTTGAGGAGGGTCAGGTGCCGGAGACCAACATGCCTGTCCGCTACTACATCAAACCCAACAGGGCTGATGGCTCTGCATCCATACTGGTGGCTGAACCTCTGGACTATGAGACCACGCGCTTCTTCACACTAAGGGTCAGAGTGCAGAACGTAGCTGCTGTTCCACTGGCCTCTTTTACTACCGTCTACGTCAATGTTACAGGTAGGAGGCATTTGAAGATTTTAACAGTGTGTATACTGTTGTGAAACGCTGGATACATTTACTCTTGTAAGACTATGAGGCATGCAACTTATGGTAACAACTGTGGTCCTCTGTAGCTCAGTTGGTAGAGCATGGCATTTGCACTGCCAGGGTTGTGGGTTCAATTCCCGGGACCACCGGGAAAATGTATGTACTCACGACTCTAAGTTGCTTTGGATAAAAGTGTCTGCTAAATGGCATATATTATATGTACAGTACCTTGGCCATACTCATCTTTGGTCATGACAGTGCTGGAAGGAACTGAGTTTTTATGAGGAAAAGAGAGAGAGAGGACAGCAGGCAGGCTTGAGCAGTAGGGAACAGTGAAGAGCTTTCCAACACAACATAAATACTTGAAGCTCCAGCTCAGTTAATGAAGGAGGGAGGCTGAGAGGAGGAAGAGAGGAGATTGAAAGGTAATGACAGGGAAGATGTAGTCCCTAGAAGCCTGTTGGAGGAAGGTGTAATCAGCCAGCGACAGAGAACACTAGCGGCTAAAATGACTGCTTGTTTAGCGATGACTCATACCACATGCGCCAGTGAAGGAGGCGGGAACACAAATATCTAGTTCTAATAGCGTAAAGAAAAGAGGGTATTCTTGTCTGACTTTGTCAATAATTGTCTTTTTGGAGCGTTTAGGGAAATCAAATGATCCTCATCTTATGGATACCTAGAGAGTAGTCTTAAAACCTGGAGAGTCAGTGACCTAAGAGTTGGGTTTGTCTACTTAGCATTAGCATTGTTGAGGACAAAACAATAGGTGTGGTAGGACCTCTGTTAGCATGCTCTTAATAGAAGGCCTTTATCACCTCCCTAAGCCTGACCTCTGGCCTGTCTCTCCTATCTCCAGATGTAAATGACAACGTCCCCTTCTTCCTGTCCTCCACCTACGAGGCTACCGTTCCAGAGGGGGCAGAGATCGGAACATCGGTGGCCCAGGTTTCTGCTACGGACCTCGACTCAGGCCTCCATGGAATGGTGAGGACCCCTGCGGACTCTATTGCGAATGACTACATTTCCCATAATCACTTGATTTTCTTATGATTTTAAATGAGAATAATTCAACAGATACACAATATTGTATGTCATTTTGTCCTGATATTGCATTAATGTTTCGATCTTTGTCTACAGATAAACTATGTGATCTTGAAGGATGAGAGTGGAGACTCTCAGTACTTCAGTATTAACTCCTACACTGGGGTCGTACACACCCGCGCCTCGTTTGACCGTGAGCAGAAAGGTTCCTACCTCATAGAGGTCCAGTCTCAGGACAGCTCCGAGTCAGCCAGGCCTGGACAGCAGGGCCAGCCCAACACTGGTGGGTATCTCACATAGCTACACTCCTATGCATACACACATGTCTGCAGTCCACACACGGGCACACCTGTCCAGACAGGGAATCACTGAGTATCATACTCTCTCATAATAGGTAGCTCTGTCCCCTTACCAACCCTATCCTCCATCAACCCCCCCATTACCTAACCAGTCAATAACACATCAGTCGTTTTCTAACCAGGCAGTAACAGGAACACACACAGAAACACAAAACAAACACACACAGACATACACACACACCAGCTGGCTCTATCCCTGTTATTAGAGCATGAACTTCATTCATTAAGACGTCGTTAGCGATGCGCTAATGGAACGAGCTAATGGCTAATCTGGGTTTTGGGTCAACAATGACCTGCACACAGAGGTACAGCAAAAGAACAGGGATGCTACAATCATCCCACCAACACACTGTTTGTTCAAGCCATCAAGGTCCCGCTAGAGTTCATACGGCAATGACTAGCTAATGCACATTATTCTCCCTTTTGCCCCTGTTGGTATTACACTGCTGTGTTCTGTGAGGTTAGATGGTTAATGCTTCTGTTTTCTCTTGCCAGGTGTAATACTTAGAGTAATGTACTCTCTTTTTAATGTCTTTGGTCCACATAGACCAAGCCAATGTAATTTAATGTCAGAGTACTATATATTAGTGTTGCTCTCTAGGTCCATGCTTCAATCTGGATTGGTTGTTAGTCCTGAGTAAAGATCCCTCTCATTGGTTCACACAGACACGGCCTACGTACGGATCCTTGTGACGGACGTCAACGACAACGCTCCGGCTTTCGCCCAATCGGTGTATGAGGTGAGCGTGGAGGAAGACAAGGAGGTGGGCTTCATCCTCATCACCGTGACGGCCAATGATGAAGATGAAGGTGAGGCACATTGGGTTGGTCTCAGGGTGGGGAGGGGTCAATCAGTCAACCTGGGTTTAGACTTTTTTGTTGTTGAAAAAAATAGCGCTCACAATGATAAGTTAATAAGTAAAGTTATTGGTGCTAGTTTCCTGGGACGTAGTTATAACAATATTTGAACAGCACTGTTAATCATTCTAGTGTTTACTTCCATGGAAGATTATCTTTCATCTTTACAAAGGCCTTGGCAGATACAAGTCTGAAGACACCCGAACATAACAATTGAGAATTGAATGTAAGCACAATGTCAGTCCACTGAGTCCAGTAGTCATAATGTCTTTGTTGAAGTGCCTGATAGTCATAGAGGACTTGGGCTCTAGTGGTACAGTGTGTGTTTATCCTGGTGTCGCTTTTCCTACTTGTCTGTTCAACTCTGCCTCTCGACTGTAATGGAATCACTCACTCTCCCCCTGTCACTTCCCTCTGTGCTTATGAATTCCTGTCAATATCAAGTTGAATGTTCTGTTGATGCTTTGACAGGCTCCACAGAGATTAAGAAAAGTATAGGAGGTATATTTATGTAAAGAATACTCTGTCTTTCTCTCTCCGTCTCTGACTCCCACTCTGTCACTCTCTCTCTATTCCTCTCATTTTCTGTCAGAGCTTGTTAGCAAATCTCTGTGGTGAATGTGGGAAGTATGGATGCGGCCCCCCGAGGTAGTCATTTGATGTTTGTCTCTTTGTTTTTATTTGTCCCTCGTCTCTCCTCTGAAAATTAATAAATAAGAAAAACAGTGTGCTGTCTTAATGACAACGGTAAATCCTTTGTGGGAGTAGATGCCGATCATTGTTTTGGTGGAAATGTCACCTTCCATGATGCCAACACAGGTGTTGAAATCACATCTGATTTAATGGGCTGCTACATTACATTTAAGGAGTTAGCAAATGACTAAGACGAGAATTTAGGGTTTGTTTTTCTTTTACCTTTCCAATGTTCAGTTGAATTAGCAACTGTCTTGGCTCTGCTCTTTATCCCTCTTCAGACACCCCTAGCCTGATCCCTTGGCGGATTTGTAAAAGCATACAGCCCAAAAAGACACTGAAGCAGAATTAAGAAGTGCTAAGATAGCAAACTAACCGCAAACAACAACTATAATTCCCTCCCAAATGCTCCGGCTTATCCCGCCACCGCTCTGTAGACTTTACCCCAATTCGCCGTCTCAACAATGTGTCCATCTGGTAATTAGGGAAAACGTCTCTCTCAACGGAGAGACAGGAGTGAGTGGAATAAACGGCAGTGGTGGCCATTTTGTCTTCCCCTGGCCCCCCATGCAGGTGTCCAAGCAGGGAGATGATCTGTATTAGCAGGGAGATTAGCTGTAAAACATGACACGATCCCTGGCTAAGCGCTAGCCTTGCTGAGCAGGCAGGTCTTGAGGGGAGGTTTGAGCTCAGCCAATCCTGGCTATGCTTGTGGTGGTGTAAGTAGGGTTGATGTCTGCATGTGTTTTCTAGTCTCTCGTCTCGTGGTGTCTCATCTCAGATCCTCTTGTCTCATTTCTCATATTTCAGATCTGCTAATTTTGTGTCTCTCCTTTCCCTCCCTCTCTTTCAGCTCTCCTGGCTCATCTCTGGTCTTTCCTCTGCTTTCTCTCTCTCTCTCTCTCTCTCTCTCTCTCTCTCTCTCTCTCTCTCTCTCTCTCTCTCTCTCTCTCTCTCGCTCTCTTTCTCTCTCGCTCTCTTTCTCTCTCTATCTCTACCTCATTATTCTGTCTATCCTTTTCCTCCCCTCTGCTTTCTTTTCTTGTGCTGCTGTCCCATTTTCCGGGGTTAGTCATAGTGTTGAGTAAGTCAGTTCAGTGTCCCATGTTCGTGCTGGAGGTGACAGTGTTCCTATAGATCAGTGGTTGACTGTCACACTCCACAGCCCTGTGATACATACACACACAGCTTAGTGAAACAGTTCAGGTGAAATCACCTCAGTGTTCATTGACCAGTGAAGCTTGCCTGCCTGCCTGCCCTGATGTCCATCCACCCTCTCATCACATCATCACCTCACACAACAACACACACACACTGTCATTGGTCCAGGTGTGCATGTGTGTGTGCTTCTATAATAGGATTAGTGACCTCCAGTTTATATATGGTCCCCTGCTCTCAGAGTCTCTCACCATCTGTCAACATCCACAAACCATTGAGCATTACAATGATGACACACACACACACAAAATATCAATACAACAAGACACCTTTATCGTGCTAGTGGTGTGACAAGGCAATTCACGTCTCATAACTCTCCCATTACAATCTTCAGCTGAGGTACTTCCATTGGTTTCTCTGCGACCTCTTTGCCAGCCACCACTGTTCCACCATACGGTGGATGCTACTCCACAACAGAGATAGTCAAGTAGACAAACACATGGAGAGATCTGTTTCATATGAGAATATCCTTACTTTTGAGTCTGACGCCCATATACACGCTCCTAATTCCAATCCCCTGTGTATTTCATTTCAAAGCACTTCAAGGGCCTTTTTCCATGAAATCCCAATATTTTCCCATTACACTCCCAGTGGAACTTGGGGAATTGAATAATTAGTGAACAGATCCGTGGGGAATAGAGGGGCCCCTGTTAAACGCTCCCCCCAAAGCTGATTAGTTTCAGCGTCTTTTGTTGCAGACAGACATCCTTTTAGGATCGGGTTTCTATCCCCAAGTGGGAAATGTGCCGAATGAAGAACTTTTGGATGGGCTTTAACAAGATCAAGTTTTTTTTGCTGATGTTGACATTGGAGTTGAGTTGAGCTGAAGGTTTGTCAGTAAACAGATATAGGTTGTCTAGCTTAATGGTAAACAGATTAGGGTAGTGGATGGGGTCCAATACATGGTGTGGGGAGGGATATGCTGGTGACCTTAATCAGAATTTTGGGGCCTTCAGTGGAGCTCCTGCTTTGCTTAGGATGAAACCACTTAACCCTTGAGCCCCCCTCCACCCCCCTGATGTGCACAGTTGGCCCCCTCACCAGTCTTACTTAAGGGAGGGGGGTTAACCATATGGCCAGACCGATCATTAGGGAGGCGGCCGGAGGCAAAAGTACAGGAGCTACTCCCCGCCACCCAGCACACACTCACACACTTACTCACTCACTCAACACACACACACACACCCTCTTGGCGAGTGTCACGGCAGATCGTGCTCAGAAGCTTTGACGGCCAGCGCACTTAAGCCCCCTCCACACACACACACACTCCCGATAGGAGCATGACATGTCGTAATGAAGGCCCGACATGTCTCACACAGATGGTATTTGTCTCCTAAAATCTCCTCCGTGCTGGTAAACAGGGCCTGACCAAGACGCAGGCAGACAGGGAGTGTGGGTATGTGTGTGTCTGTGAGAGAGAGAAAGAGAGAAAGAGAGAGAGAGAGAGAAAGAGAGAAACAGTGTGTGTTTGTGTTTATGTGCATATGTCTGAGCGTGGGGGTGGGAAACTGGTGCAGGAACTAGTACAATATGAAATTGAGATTGTTTATGGAATGGAATGTGTCATGTTTAATGTAAGTCATCCAGCCTTGTGCACATCTGTGTTCTTGACATTCCTTTTCATACATCTCTACTCATCAGACTCACTACTGTAGAACCCCAACCACGTCCTTATTCAGCTCTTACATAGCTTTATAAGGACTAGTATGAAGGTCCCACTGTGGAGCTCCACAATGGAGCACCCAGCACTCTAACATGACAGACACCAGCAGTCAGGATTCAGACTCCTTTGATCCCGTCCCATTATTCCCATTTCCCAGACCGGGAACGCCATCCCGACCTAGCCCTCTCCTCTCCGCTTCTGATGGGGTATCTGATTAGGGTTGACAGTGGTAGAGTGGATGAGGTTAGAGAGGAGGAATGAGAGAGTGAAGAGGAGAGGAGATAAGATAACAGGGGAAGATAAGAGGGATAAATGAGATAAAAGAAGAGAGGAAATTAGAAAGATGTGTGCATGCATGTGTGTATTCACACATATTCACAAATATGTGCTGTACCAGTCAAAAGTTTGAACACACCTACTCATTCAAGGATTTTTCTTTATTTTTACTATTTTCTGCGTAGTAGAATAGAATAATAGTGAAGACATCAAAACTATGATAATAACACATATGGAATTGTGTAGTAACCAAAAAAGTGTTAAGCAAATATATTTGAGATTTGAGATTCTTCAAAGCAGCCACCCTTTGCCTGTTGTTTTTTAGCAGGTCAATGACACAACACACCTCCAGGCTGTGTAAGGGCTATTTGACCAAGAAGGAGAGTGATGGAGTGCTGCATCAGATGACCTGGCCTCCACACTCACATGACCTCAACCCAATTGAGATGGTTTGGGATGAGTTGGACCGCAGAGTGAAGGAAAAACAGCCAACAAGTGCTCAGCATATGTGGGAACTCCTTCAAGGAGAAAAAGCATTCCAGGTGAAGCTTGTTGAGAGAATACCAAGAGTGTGCAAAGCTGTTCAAGAAGAGCCTAAAATCTAAAATATATTTTGATTTGTTTAACACTTTTTTGGTTACTACATGATTCCATATTTGTTATTTCATAGTTTTGATGTATTCACTATTATTCTACAATGTAGAAAATAGTAAAAATAAAGAAAAACCCTTGAATGAGTAGGTGTGTCCAAACTTTTGACTGGTACTCTATGTACATTTGTTGTGTGCACGTGTGTATTTTTAACTGAACACACTGAGGACATGAAGGGCCAGGGAGGGAGGAGAACGGGTGGTGCCTGAGACAAAGATGAGGTGGGGGTGGGTGAGACCAGCCCTCACTGCCTTCTGTATTCTGTCTAATGAGGCCCACTGTGAGAGAAACGGATGTTTTCCTCTGAAATATTTGATAGCCGGATGGCACTGTGTGACTCAGAGAGGGTATTATGGGGGTTGTTCTTTTGTGTTGAGGGCTGTTGGAAGTGTGAGGTCGTTTTTTTGTTTTTGTGCGGCACGTGCGTGTGCAGATTGTCAGCCTGTAGGCTTGTGTGTGAGTGAGCACACACATACCACAGTCATACGGTCTGTAACTATGTCCTCATTTCTCCTCCTCTAACATGGACGACTAGTTCTACCTTGTCCAACCAATAAAAGCAACCTTGAAACAGCCATATTTCCTTGTCCAGGTGCCAACGCCAAGCTCCGCTACCAGATCACCTCTGGCAACACCATGGGCACCTTTGACGTGGAGCCAGAGGTGGGCACCATCTTTGTGGCCCAGCATTTAGACTACGAGATGGAGCAGCGCTACGAGCTGAGACTGGTGGCCTCCGACGGGAAATGGGAGAACGAGAGCCTAGTGGTGGTCCAGGTGGTGAACCGCAACGACGAGGCGCCCGTCTTCGGCCAGACAGAGTACCACGCCGCTGTCACAGAGGAGCTGACCGAGCTGCCCGTCTTCGTGCTGGAGGTCAGATGTCATACATACTATAGGCCATGGTTCCCCAACTGGCGGCTCATGGGCCGAATTTGGTCCGCAGGTGGTTTTATTTGGTTCCCCAAGTTTTCTGAGCAAAACAATTCTTTTAAAATTTTATTTTCAACACCAGGAAATCAGCTCCAAGTGATTTTAATTTTGGAACTCTGTTCCCAAGTATTCCGACACCCGTATACAAATGTAAGCAAGGTTTGAAATTATTATGTTTTAGTCAAAAAGTGTATCTGTTTGGGCTTCTTCTGTCAATTTTCGGTCTAAAAATGATTTGTAATTATGTACCGGCCCCCGACCATCCACTCAAGAAGAAAATCGTCCCGCGACTGAATCTAGTTGATGATCCCTGCTCTAGGCCCTACGTACTGGTTTACCTCTTATAACAGCCACATAAACAGTGCATTACACCATTAGGTTGTTTCATTAACTTACAGAGCTACCTGTCTTTAGCTGGAAGTCAGAGGCCATTCATACATAGCCCCTTTGTAACAACGACATAAGCAGGGTATGACAACTGATATTTGAAAGCCTTTTTTGATAAAGCTAAACTTGCTGTGAGGAAGTTCTGTTCTATACATGCAGTATAACATTTTTAAATAGAATGAAAGTGAATGCAGTGACATTGTCCACCCATTGATGGAAATGTGGCTTTGGTTTCACCTCTCAAGTAACATAATATATACAGTAACTCATCGCACATGTGGACATTGTGTGAAATCAAATAGGCTCCGATGTTATACTCCTATCCTAAAGTGTTGATACCTAATACTACTCATGAGCACCCACAGTTTACCCACGATAAATAGTTGTGGAGCCTCCTGCTTTTTCTTAGGCTTTCATTGTGTACCCAGCCTAGTTTCGTCACACCTATTCCCAGTTATTCCCAATAATACTGTATGTGCATGTCGCCAAGGTAAATCAGATTAAAAAGGAGTACGATTCATGAGGGCATGGAAGTAATCCTAGAGAGAGAGGCATGTGTCACAGTATTCAACCCAGGGCTGCTTTCCTGGAGGTGGAATTGATTTGATGTGCACTCGGTTCCCCTCTAATGCACTTAATAGTTTCCAGTGTGTGGCAGGCAGCCATCCCCTCCCCGAAGTTCCTTCGCTCTGTATATGAATACAATCCTGCCGAAAGAAAAAAGATTGGAAATCCAATTTGAAATGAGTATTTACCTGGCCTTGGCTGTCGTACGCCGCACCGTGTCTCGATATTGTCTTCTCATTGCATTGTCAGGAAATGGAGAGAAAAAAATGTAAACTTCAAAGGCTTTTGTAAACAAACCCTCCGGTGAGGGGGGAAGAGAGAAATAAAGAAAGTGTATTTCTTCTTTTGCTGGCATCTATTAACTTTTAATTGCATTGTGCGTTCTGGTGATAGATGTGGGGGGAAGTGTCTGAGCTTGTCCTTCACACAGAGATAACATGAAGGCAGGTTAATTATCTATAGAGGAAAACAAGGAAAATTGTCTTATTTTTGTTGCTACTGCAATCAATTCTCTTTTCATGTCCTATTTTTGGGGCCAGATGGAATCTGAAGAGGCAGAATATCCGTAAATCAACAGAAATGGTTCAATCAAATGATATATACATATTTTATTTAATTGAAAAGAAAAATTCACAGCCAATTCTATCCGGCCCTATTGTCTAATACTAGGTTTTTGGGGGTTTCCTGTTTGTAGGTTTCAGCCACCGACCCAGACCAGGAGGCAGACCAGAGTGCCCTGCGCTACTCACTCCACGGCCAGGGAGCCGACAGTGAGTTCACCATCGATGAGTGTACGGGCCGCATCTACGCCCAACGCCGTCTGGACCGTGAGGAGCGCCCGGCCTGGCGTTTCCTGGTTCTGGCCACCGATGAGGGAGGGGCGGGACTCACTGGCTTTGCTGACGTCCTTTTGGAAGTTCATGACATCAATGACAACGCACCAGTCTTCCCATGCCCGGCGCCGGACGCTTCAGGCTGCTTTGTTGGCCACGTGCCTGAGAACTCTCCCGCCGACACCTCAGTGATGGAGATGAGGGCCGCGGATTTAGATGACCCCAAGGCCGGGAAGAACGCCATACTGACCTACTGCATCGTACAAAACGTTCGCAACGAGATCAACCTCAATCTGTTCTCCATCAACCCTTCAACTGGAACCATCAGTACAGTTCTACGGTCTCTGGACCGTGAGGTGGAGGACCGCTATCTGGTTGTGGTTGAGGCCAGGGATGGTGGGGGCTTGTCTGGGACTGGAACGGCTACTATCATGGTGTCAGATGTGAATGACCATCCACCAGTCTTCACCCAGAGGGTCTACAATGCCCAGGTTTGTTCACCTGCTCAAAACACACCTGTTCACCCCAACACTGTTGCACTGTAATATGTTTGATGAGTATTTTGTTATCAATATTAATAGGTGGCGGAGGACCTAGAGGTGAACAGCGAGGTTCTGGTGGTTTCCGCCAGCGATGGTGACCAGGGTGAGAACGCAGTGGTCACTTTCAGCATCGTCGGAGGCGACGAGGACAGGAAGTTCTTTGTGGAGACGGACAAGGCGAACCGGCGTGGTGTGGTGCGGCTGAAGAAGAAGATGGACTTTGAAAAGCCCCACGAGAGAACGTTCAACTTGACTGTAAAGGCGGAAGACGCAGACTTCTTCAGCCTGGCATACTGCCTGGTTCAGGTGGAGGATTCCAACGACCACGCACCCGTCTTCTTCCCACAGTTCTATGAGGCTCCTGCCATGTCTGAGGATGTGTCTGTTGGCACCATTGTGGCTCAAGTCACCGCTGCCGATCTGGACTCAGGACTAAATGGCCGCTTCTCCTACAGCATTGCCAAAGAGTCTGACCCCAACGGGCAGTTCCTGGTGGACCAGTCAGGCTGGGTGGTAGTGGCTGACTCTCTGGACCGGGAAATGGTATCCCAGCACAGACTCATGGTCCTGGCCACCGACACAGGCAGCCCGCCACTCACCGGCACCGCCATCGTTATGGTTACCGTACTGGACGTCAATGACAACGGGCCAGAGTTTGAGGTGCCCTACAAGCCCATTGTGTGGGAAAACATGGCTGCCCCCCAGGCGGTGAGAATAAACGATACATCCCTACTTCTCCACGCAGCCGACCGCGACTCCTCACCCAATGGTGGACCGTTTTCCATCCGTCTCCTGATGTTAACCTCCGATGCTAACAGCTTCAACCTGACTGACCTGCGCAACGGTAGCGCTGCACTGACTACCCTGCGAACCTTTGACCGGGAACGCCAGAAGGAGTACCGTCTTCCCATTCTCATGATTGACAGCGGGTCTCCCCCAATGAGCTCAACCACCACACTGACGGTTGTCATCGGTGACAGAAATGACCACCCCCACTCTCCGGGCCACACCGACTTCTTCGTGTACAGCTACCATGGTATGTTTCTCCAGTGTTCTGCTGATGTTGTTACCACACTACTTGTCACAGTTGAATGCTTAAGGACTCTTGAAGCCCAACATCACTTATTTAGTATTTCATGCCATCTGTCAGCTTGCTGTAACTGCTGGAAAAACTCTGGTTGTCTGTAATGTATTTTTAGTAGATTCTCTGTATGGGTTTTGCCAGAAGAAAGTACATTAACCCTCTAATAAGAATTCATCATGTATCTCCAAACATGCCATGAAGCAAACAATTTACTTAAGCTTAAGTCCCAGGTTTGATAGGCATATAAACAGGAGCCATTACATGTTTTATTTTATTTCACGCCTAAGGGGATTACAGCACTCCATTTAGCTTTTTGGAGGGAAAACGGGAGCTAACATGCTAATGTGTGCACTTCCCCTGCAGTGTTTTCAAAACCGTGTCCATATGTGCCAACGAGGCGACGCTCTCCAACTTATCTTCCCTCCTCAGCCCCTCCTCCTCCTCTTCCTCCCCTCCTCCTCCTCCTCTTCTCCCTTTCTTTATTTTTCTCTCTCACTCTTGAGAGCTTTAGGTGTACGACAGGGAGGGGTTGTCTTCCCGCACCTAATTCTGAGTTTTCCCCCGTAGGTGTTCTCCCCACAACAGTGCTTGGACAGGTTCAATCCCCTGACCTTGACGACTGGAGCGAAAAGGTTTACAGATTCCAAGGCAAACCCCCCAGGTACGTTGATCTCCTCACTAAAGTTGGAATGAAGCCCGGCCACTTAAGAGAGAGGAAAAGAGAATAAGACAAAAGAGTGTACAATAAGAGGGGAGGAAAGTGTGGGATTGAAAGAGAGAGAGAGAGACAGAATGTAAAAGGAGAGAAAGGTACATTTTAGGGGAAGGAGAAACAGACCGTTTAAGAGAAACAGAGAAAGTAGAGATAGATTGGAAGAGAGAGAGGGAAAGCGAGAGGGAAAGGGAGACATGAATTGTCAGGAGCACCATTATTAATACTTCATAAAGAATTGTATTGAAAATTCCCAGTGAAATGAGGAACGGCGCTCTGGTTTTGTTTGATGGGTGCGCAATGTTTGGTGTGCACTGAAAAGAAGCTGATTACACTGCTGGCACCTCTCCCTCTAATGAGACACCTGTAATCGGAAGAGCTAGTAAGCACACGAAAAGATGACAAGGAATGACAGAGAGAGAAAGTGAACAAGAAAGAGCCATTACCATGTTGAATCCCCAGTCAGCAGATCCCAATGCGTCTCAAAGGACCAAACTATATGGATAATCTCATTATACCTACCAGCCATCCGTGTAGATGATGATTTGAAGCCTATTTGTTTTCTGTCTCCAAAGTGCTGTGTTGCATGTTTGCCCCGGCTAGCTCTGCAAACAGGGATTCATTAATGTATTACATTAACATGATGTCCCGGGGAGGGATGACATAACACACATCTCCCCACAGCTCAGCACCTCTTCGATTGGGCCAGCTGGTTTAATTTTCTTATGGCTCAGATAATTACCTCGTTTGGCCTGACTTCTGAAGGTCACGGGCCATGCATAACCAGCTTTTACTGTTACGTAAGAGAGAGCCATGGCACCTTTTCAAATCTCTTTTGATCATGGGCCAGTGTGTGAGGGTACTTACCTTGGTGTGCCATCAAACAAGGTGATGCTAAAACAATAATGTGGTCATGTGGTAAAGCTAGGTGTATCTGTAAACATTTGTTTGTTGCTCCAGTTGTACAAAGGCTCTATAGAACAGAACTTACATACTGTACTGCTTCTTTCTGTACTGCTCCCCCCCCCCCCCCCCCATTTTCAGTAGAGACGGAAGCTTCAAAAACAGAGACATTTTGAAAGACATCAGATGAACTCCTTGGCATTGACCTCTAACTTGAGAGATGAGGAGAGCGTGAGGTAGATGGAGATAGTCACAGCAGAACCATCATCATTCCCTTGTCATGATCTGAGCCAGTGATAAGGACCAGAGTGGACAGGGGCCAAGTAAATAGAGGGATGATAGATGGAAGGGGTGAGAAGATATGAGTAGATAGCTGGGAAGGAGAAGAGTCACTGTAATAGAGGGAACAAGGACATGTGAGTAAGAAAAGTTAGTGAAGTGAGAAGTAGACTTTAGGAGCAGGATAGGATAGAACGTTCTGCAGTATTAACATGGGGCTTAGGTTGGGCTGGTGGGGTTAGTGTAGTGAGAATGTGTCTATGGGGAGTAGACAGAGAGACGTAGAAGGAACCTAAGAGGCTGTGGGAGCAGGTTCAGGGGAATAGGTTTTTGATAGAGTGAACACTGAACTGGGTATTCAGGGAATAGAGTAATAGAGTTAACAGGGGACTAGGTGGGAGGAGGGAGAGGTGTTGGTAGAGTACAGGAGAGGTAGGGTAGAGGGGGTTGCATTGATACTGATAGTGAAGCCATCTATTATGCATGTGGCTGTCTCCCTGGACAGTTCAGTGTTTTAACGTGAGATGGTGAGCATGGAGGGAGGCCAGGGATAGTCCTGCATGGATGAACACCGGGGTGACTACTACTGATCTCTCTTACACTCTGTTCTCCCCCCCATCCCTCTCTTTTACTTCTATGCCCACTACCCCCCTTTTCTCTCGATCTTCTTCCATTTCTCTCTCCCTCTATCTTGCTCTCTCCCTCCATCTCCTCCTCCCTCCTCCCTCTCTCAGCGGGTTGTTCAGTCTGAACCACAACTCAGGCCAGTTGATTATCAGAGAGGGGGCCCCTGTGCCGGTGGGTTCCTACAGCCTCGAGGTGCGTGTCTCCGACAAGACCTGGCCCGACGTGACCTCCACTGCGGAGGTCGTCGTCATGGAGCTGGACGAGGAGGCGGTCCAGAACGCTGGCTCTTTGCGCCTGTCCAGTGAGTTTTGCCACCTAGTGTATCAGCCAATATCGTCACTTTTCACTCTTTTTCATGGTCACTGACCACAGACCATAAGGAGCTAATGCTGTCATAATGTTTACATAGTAACCGTGTCACGTGTGATGACATGCATGCATGAGTGCTGTGTGGCAGGCTTTTTTGTATCTAATAGTTCCCTAAGGTCGTGGTTCACATCACCCCCAGGCACCAGCTGAGAATTTACAAACATCTGACTGATCTGTACTATCGTTATCTGTAGAACATTGGGCAGGGGAGTGCTTTGCAAGGGCATTCCACTTTGTAGTGTGTTGATGAACTGAGTGTCCTGACCATTCAATCCCACCATCCTGTTGGGCAGACATCACAGTGGAACAGTTCTTCAGTAGTGCACCGGGTCAGGAGAGTTCTTTCTCCCACCTGGGTCGTCTCCTCTCCGAGCTTCTCCAGACCGACCGGGACAACGTCCACGTCTTCTCTGTCGCCAATGGCAACCGCCAGGGTGAGCGCGAGGTCAACGTGTGGTTCGCCGCCCACGGCTCGCCGTACTACAAGACCGAGAAACTCCACGGCAATGTGATGCCGCATAAAGCTAAGGTGAAGATGGGATACACACAAGTCTCTCATATAAGAGTTTGAATACGCATAAAGCTTCACACTAGACACCATTACAATCATTCACACTATCTCACACACAGTGATGCATTACTAAAAAGAAACCCATATTTAAAATCTCACACACACTTAAACACACACACACACTGACACCATGCTCAACAACATACATATTTCATCACACACACACACACATTTAAACTCTCACACACATTTAATCACACACGCACAGCGGCACACTACTCAAGTGTGTGTACATTTTTCATGTCCATTTAAGGCATGAGATAGCATCTGGTGACCCAAGCTTGTGCTGGGTGAACAGAAAGGGAGAGAGAGGGATGGATGGATGGAGAGAAAAAGAGGGATGACAGGAGAGAACGTCTGAGTCTTTATAAAGTCTTCACTAGTCCATAAATCCTAAGCTGTTTTGTAGTGAGTGTTGCGCTGCCCAGAAGCAGTTGTTTATACACTGGATGTGTGTCACTGACAGTTTTACTGCTGCCTGTTAAGATTGAATAGAACTGGTGAGTTGCTTTTAAGCCATTGGAGTCAGATTGAGTCAGAATGAATTCATCCAGAGACATCCCCTGACTGTAAATGAAGACTATGAAAGACTGATATGAAGACGATATGAAGACTGATTCAAACCAATTTGATTTCACTGACAGGCAGTAGACTGACGCTCTCTTTCTCTCCCCCCTCCTCTCTCAGTTGGAAGCAGCACTGGGTGTGTCTATCTCCCAGGTGGGTATAGATGAGTGTCCCTACACAGACTGCAGTCAGTCGGGCGGCTGCAGCAGCGACGTCACCTTCAGCCTCACCCCCACCGCCCTCAGCTCCGGGAACACCTCCCTAGTGTCTGTCTCCGCCTCCTCTGAGGCACGCTGTGGCTGCAGGGCCAGAGATAGCCTGCACCAGGCCTGCTCCTCCTACCCCCGCAACCCCTGCCTCAACGGAGGCACCTGTCAGGACAGCGAGCTGGGATACAGGTGTGACGGTCAAAGACAGTTGGAGCCAATAGCTCTCGCTAGTTAGCATTAGCTGTTAGAAATAACACGTTCACAATGTTTCTCCCCTGCCGTTCAGGTGCAAGTGTCCACCCATGTTTGACGGGCCTGAGTGCCAGCAGACCAAGCACTCCTTCCACGGCCAGGGTTATGCCTGGTTCCCTCCCATCAGGCCTTGCTTTCAAAGCCACATCTCATTGGAGTTCATAACCGAGTCAGCCAATGGGCTGCTGCTCTACAATGGCCCTCTAGGCCCCGCCCAGGCCGGAGAGCAGGAGGACTACATCGCTCTGGGTAAGAACAGACAGCCTACATGTAGGCCCTGAACAGAAACAACCACACCATAGTCCATCCCACTTACTCCTACTTCCTACTTTCAAGGTGTCTGGATGTGGATAGGTAAGCAATATATGGATCGACTGGCAACCAGCACTCTTGATCAAACCTCTAGTGGAGGTGACATACTCATATCCTCATAAGCCCGCGTCATATTCAGGTCCCTATAAGCCATGTGGCTTTTATGTCAAGTCATGTCCCCCCTAATCCGAATGTCACATCCCAGAGGTCCTATATGTCCCTAAAAGATTAGTCCAGTTTGGCCTTTAGAAAGGCCTTACATAATCTGTTTGGTAGCCCCGTCGCATTCATTTATGTAATTATCGAGCCTGCTCCAAGTTCCCCCGCTCCGGGGATAGCAAATCGAACATGGCTGCTGAATTGATTGCGGTGAAGCATTTTTCACTGGTGCTGCTCAACTGAGTAGCAGTGTAGAACACAGTGGTTGGTCAGGTCACACACCATGTAGTCATATACACTTTCACACGCATACTGTTATTGCAACATTAAGGCGGCTTATGAATGTAACTCTGCATATTGGTGAGTCAGACAGCTTCAAGCGCTTGGTGGCTAGAATGGCTTGTTTCCAAAGATATTTGTTTGTGAAAATGACTAGATTGATTGATAGAGAGTCAGAATGTGTTTCCACTGTTATGTGATCTCAAGCCCCAAAGTGATTATCTCTCCTCATCCCTGTTTTATGTCTCTCTTCCAGAATTGAGGAATGGCGTTCCGACCCTCAGCATCAGCCATGGATCGGGAACACTGACGCTGCAGCTCCCAGCGAGATCCACTGTCACGGACCGCCGATGGCACCGCCTGGACATCGTCAGTGACGGAAAGGTGCAGACATATTCCCAGAGGGGTTGGAGGAGGGAATGGTTGGGGATTGGGGAATAGCCGGTGGGGGAATACTCATTGGGATGCTTACATTATGAACTGAGCTAGGACCTGACTGTGAACATGACGTTGGTGCTATATGATGTGTTTAATCCAGGCAGTTCAACTGATCCTAGACCAGTGTTCGGGGGCAGTGGTGAATGAGGTGGAGGGTCTAGTGGTGGAGGTGCTGGAGACAGATCAGTCTGGCTGCAAGGCTTCTGGAGAGACCCCTGGCAACCTGAGGTAAGAGCAGACAACTGTAGACCACTAGACTACTACAGACCACTGAAGACCACTACTGACAAACCATGTTATGCACAAGCTAACACTAGCTGGGTTCCCATCCAATTGGCGACAGATTTTCATGTGACTATTCTAAAATCAGCTAAATAAAAACGATGTGCATTTTCTCACCAGAGATGTGTTTCCATCAAACTGACCCGTTGCAGATAAAAGGCAGTGCGTGATAACGTAGTGCACATAAAGATACCTTTTGCGGTCAAATTCCCACATACTGAATACAAAAATGTTATATTATAAACTATACTGATGGTTTTCTCGCAAATATGTTGTTGTTGTTGTTATATAGCGAGTGTGCCCACTCTGGTATTGGCACGTGCTCTCTAGCCAATAGCGCTATCTGCACGCTGTTGACTAGAGCGCACATATAGCCGACATGATGAGATTATTATTATGGACAAAAGAGAGATTCTTTTTATTTGTCAAACAGCAGCCAAGCATCGATTATCATGTCACCAGAATAAGACCCTCAATACTTATTGGAAAGGAACATCAAGCTCATCAACGTGTGCTTTAACCACCCTGTAAAGTTCATCATAACCTATTTCATCTGAAGCCTAATAAATGGCATGCTTTCCCGACGAGTCATGGTGGGAGGCCTACACAACATGTCATCGCGTGACTCCAAGTTTACTTCTATATAATTATTATATCAATATTTGCGCATAAAAGCGTTTTCATCGATATTTCTCGCATAATTCATTTTACCAACACAAAAAGATCCCACATTGTCTAGCGTATTTTGTTTTGTCGACATTTGGAAAGTTTACCGAAAAATGTTCTGTTTCCGTCAAGCCTGTCATGACATTTTTGATCCGACATGTACTGTACTTTGCTTGCATAAAAAGGTTGGATGGAAACCTGGTTACTGACTCTTATCTCTCTCCCTCTCCTCCCCATCTCCCAGGTTCCTGAATGTGAACCAGCCTCTCCAGCTGGGTGGGGTGAAGGAGACCTCCACACACAGACGCTACAAAGCTTTCACTGGCTGCCTCAGGAACCTGGTGGTCGATAGCAAGGTAACCTCTCTCTTCCCCCTTCCCTTGCGTTCTCTTTCTTTCGTTCTTTCTTTCTCTCCCTCTTCATTAAAGTCACACCTCCTCTTCCTCCACCACCTTTTATTCCTCACTTCTCTAGTAGTTCTATCCTCCTTTCCTCACTGTCACAGTGTTTTCATGCTCCCCATCAGAGTGACAGAGCTGTCTATCCGATCAGACTGATAGTGACAGGTTTATGAACAGAGCTCAGAGGAGACGGAGACTGGCAGCTGTATTAATATACCTGGGAAGAAGAGATGCTTTCTTTTAGTCTGTTTACTCTATGGGGTTGTCAATATTCATTTGTTTATGTGAGTGGGTTTTTCCTACAGTGTTTTGAGAGGCAATGTATGTGTCTTCCAGTTGGGAGAGTGTTAGCTTCTCTGTCTCTTTTGCGACTTCTCTCTGCAACGCGCGTGTGTGCGTGTGTGTGTGTGCGTGTGCGTGTGCGTGTGCGTGTGTGTGTGTGTGTGTGTGTGCGTGTGTGCGTGCGTGTGTGTATGCGTCAATCTCTTTGTGTGTGTCTTCTGTTGGCACTGGCTGAGAGTGCCGGGGGAGAGAGTTGGACAGACGGTCGTTTGAGCACAGCTTATGAAATGAGGACAAAAAAACGATTTCAAAGTCCAAATAAGACATAAATTAAAAGAACATCTCCTCCGTAAACTATTCCTGAAAGCAGATGAGCTTGTGTGGTTTTGCGTCACTGCTGGGAAATATGAAAGGGAGGGAACATGGGACTGAAGTGGTGGCCATTTTGGCTCAAATGGTTGACAGTTGACCATATACAGTCCTGTTTGACATGAATAATTAGGGGAGAGGAGCACAGCAGGACAGCATGAGGGATGACCATTTTGGATCAGACAGTTGATTATATACAGCAACAGTATTAGCCATTTTGGCTCAAGAAGTTGACCATATAAAGCCCTATTTGACATGGGGTGTGAAAGGAGAGGATCACAGGGCAGCAACGGCATCCATTTGAGCTCAAATGTTGATAACTGACTCTGAGGGCTCTTTATGTTTCTCTAAGCTGATATTTAACCTATAATGTACATCTCTCTCTGGAGGTGTATGACCTGGGAATTCCGGGGGAGAGCTTGGATAGTTCCCCAGGCTGTGGCCTGACAGACGGGGTGTGTGTGACAGCAAGTGGACCCTCCTGTGGTGTCCACGGGACCTGCCTGGGCGAGTGGGGCTCCTTCAGCTGTGACTGTCACCCCGGGTACAGCGGGCACAAGTGTGACAAAGGTAGGTGACTTTGCTGGTGGACTGGTTCTTCTTCACAGCAGTATTTTGGTGTGTGAATGTGTGTGAGAGAGTATTAACCATATCGCCTCTCTCCCCTGTAGCTCTACCAGAGTGGTCCTTCGTCAGGGACAGTATGCTACGCTACCAGCTGAGGGGGGGAGGTAGCCCCCGTCGTACACACATCCAGCTCCTGCTCCGCACGCGCTCCTCCTCTGGCACCCTGCTCTCCATGACGTCCCGCGGTGCCAACGAGTACATCATCCTGGAGGTCAGTGCCCTGCTGTAACATCACTCACAGGATCCAATTTAGTCAATTGGAAAGTGAAAAGTGGCTACATTTGCTGATGTCCTCTCTCCACTCTCTCAGATCGTAGACGGCCACCTGTCGGTGCGTGCCAACCTGGGCGACGGTGCCCACTCCCTCCGCCTGGCCAGCCAGCGGGTCGACGGGGGCCAGTGGGTCCTCGCCAGCTTGCATCGTCATGACAACCTCTTCACGCTGCGCCTGGAGCAGGGCGGTGGCTCGCGGGAGGCCAGGGCCTGGATGGGGAACAGGCGGGAGATTGTGGTGCACCCCTCCAGTGTGCTGCTGGGAAATGGACCCACCCCGGGACAATCTGCTGACTTCCAGGGTAAGACTGTCTCCTCTTCTGTCCTTTCCATGTTTTCTCTGCTGATTCTCTCTTCTTTCTCATCTGTCTCCTCTTTTTCTCAATCTATTCTCCTGTTTTCCTCTCTCCTTTCATCCTCTCTTCTCATCATTTCACCTCATCCTGTCTCTACTCCTCCCCTCCTCTCCACTGTAATGGTCTCCTCTCTCCTTGTGTCTGCCTTCTAGCTCTCAGTGTGGGTATCTTTGGCTGGGTCATAAAGCCACAGGTCCATGCGAAGGAGTGGCTGATCTTTCTGTCATCATTTTGTTCCATCTTTTTTACTCAATCTTTCCCTTTTTTCTCTCTATTTTACTTTACCAAGGCAAATACATTTCTTAGAAGTAGCAATCACAACAATCATCTCTGATTATCTTTTATCCTATTAGTATTTGTCAGTCATTAAGGCTCTCTCCCTCTCTCTCGCAGGCTGCCTGCGGGATGTGAGGCTGAACGGCCACTCCCTCCTTCTGGATGGTCAGAGTACCGAGTTCAGCACCGTGTTGGAGCGGAGGGGGGTGACTTCAGGCTGTCACTCAGATGCCTGCAGTGCCAAGCCCTGCCGCAGCCCCCTCTACTGTGTGGACCTGTGGAGGAAACACCAGTGCAGGTGTGTGAGGCTGGCTACACACACATTTAAACACATACAAGCACTATCTCACACACACACAATCTTACACATGCTAAGGACACACAGACATTGTTAAAAGAACAAACCTGTTCTCCGCCCTCTCCCAGGTGTCCAGGTGGCCAGGTGACGGTGACAGACGAGACATCAGGCCACCACCGCTGTGTGCCCTCCCCCTGTGGACCCTCGGCCTGCCGTAACAGGGGCACCTGCCACGCCCTGACCCCCGACAGCTGGCAGTGCCGTTGCCCCGAGGGGTTCAGAGGTCAGCGTTGTGAGGTGGGCCAGATGAAAGCGCACCGTATGGCCGCCCTCAGCCCGGGCTCCATCCTGGTCATCAGCATGTGTCTGCTCGTCTTCTTCGGTAAATATGGGCGACTAAAACCCTCTCTTCACACGACCTTTTACCCTTCATATAGTGAGCTGTTTTTACGGAACATTGAGCGTGCTTAAAGACATCAATAGAGTAGCCATTATAATGCTGTCCATTAGCAGCATTGATAAACACCATATAGATAGATGTGTAGTTAGATGTATGTAGAAGGGAGAGCAGGGGAAATAGACTAGAGACTAGAGGGCCTGTTCAGTGACACGTGACGGGTAGCGAGGTTTGTATGAGCCTCTGACGGGTACGGCTCTGTGATGTCAGACTTGCAGTGCCCCCGAGGGCCCCTTTGTCAACGCTGACGGCCCTGATACACGACGCAGCGAGATCATAGCCCCATGCCAGGGAAAGGAGAGGGGGATGAGAAGTGGAGAAGACGAACATAAACATCTGAGTGCTAAAACTAGAAATGTCAAGCGAGATGAGGAAAAGGGTGAAGTAGCTACAGTGGTGAATGTCTAAAAATCAGTGATGGTTAGACTTGCAGGGAGAGAGGAGGAGAAATTGAGAAAGATGGCATGAAGGGAGAGGGGAAAATAGAGTGTAGGATTGCCTGAGGGACGGTAGATGGCCGACAGAAGACGAGGTGAACGTGAAAAGGATAGGTTTTGCTTCATCTCTTTCCCTTCCACACTCAGATGCATGTAGAGTACATTAGTGTTATCTCTCAATATCTTCCATCCACTATAATGACTGAACTGTTTCCTTTCTCTGTGTCCTGTAGCTGTGCTGGTAGCTGTGACAGTGTGGTCCCAGAAGGGCAGTCGTAGTAAGTTCCAGAAGAGGGGCGTGTACCACATCCCTGCAGAACACCAGAGCTGGGAGGACATCAGAGAGAACATCCTCAACTACAACGAGGAGGGAGGAGGAGAGCAGGACCAGGTACATTGACCACTAGATGGCATCATTTACTTATTTTTCATACTTATATTTTTAATTTGATGCCATTTCATCCCTCCAGAATGCCTATGACATCACAGAGCTGAAGAGGCCCCTGTGTTCCAGCCTGTCCCAGTCCTCATCCTGCACCACCGCCCCCCTCATCAAGTCCTCCCAGGGCTCCCAGGAGGAGGTGCACCCCGCTGGCTCAGCCTGCAGCTCAGGGACCCCCTACCTCCACATCCCCCACCACCACCACCGCCATCATCACCACGCTAGCAATGCTAGCTATACTAATGATAGTAATGATGCTCATGCTAGCTCCGTGGGCCACTGCCCCATGGACTTCAAGAGCTACGTGGCGCGCATCATCTGGGAGGCCGACAACGACAGTCATGAGTTCCCGCCGGACAGCTATCATGTCTGGAGCATCGAGGGCGCCGGGTCCCCGGTCGGTAGCCTCAGCTCGCTGGGTTCTGCTATCTCCCACGATAATGCAGAGGAAGAGGAGGGAGCAGCCTTCAGCTACGACCGGCTATCCCACTGGGGGGACAAGTTTGAGGCTCTAAGTGAAATGTACGAGCGACCGGCGCTGGCTCTGACATACAGGGAAGCTTTGAGTTACAGTCAGAGTCAGAGGAGCCATAGTCAGGACAACCTGCCACACCCTTTTTAGGGTACTCATAAACCACAACCCATCATACACTGCAACATTGACTGACTTAGTACCTGCTAGTGGTTGTGTATGGTGTGTCAATGCTGGTTGGTAGTAAGGGAAACAAAGCACACAGAAAATTGGCTCTTGTTATTTTTTTCTTCATGTTGACAGGTTTGCTGAAGCTTTGTGTGGTGGAAGAGGGATTACAAGTCTTAGTGAGATGAATTTATTTATTCTGTTTTATTTCTCTCGGTGTAGTGTTGAAACTGTATTTATTTTTGCTCTCAAATTATGTTGAACCAACAGGGACAATGTTGTTCTTCTATATTATAAGGACTTTGAACTTAATGTGTCAAATGTATATGTTACCGGAACCCATTTATTTTGTATTATAACGTTTTTGTTTCAGACATCCTATTGGATAAAGACAGTCATGCCAAGGAAACGGGCAAACAGAGAAGCTCTGATTTGTTCCTTTACCACATTCTATCCTGTGAGAATATATATTAACAGCATTTTTGCCCTACACAGGGGGAGTTCCCCTTCTTCAGTTCAGCAGGAGGTAGATATGATCTCTAGGAGGAACCTTATATAACTAAAGGAAAATTGATTAGACGAAGAAAGCCATCAATCGTGTTGCTTGTTCCTTGATATGTGTAAATTATCAGTTCTCATATGCAAGAGATTCTAGAGCCTCTAGACTATTGTCAAATACTTTCCCTTTCAATCACAGTCTAATTGCACTAGTGGATGATTCTCAGTCTTGATTGCAGAATCCATTTGCCAAAAAATAAGTACAAACCTTAAAATGCTTAGAACTGTAAAAGCATTGTTGATATGCCCGGTGAGAAACCTTCACTTGGCATCAATTATGTGTATTATAGAATATAGTGATGGGTTTCAGATAGGAAATATTTTTATACTCCAATATAGACATAATGAACCCAGCCCTTGTGGTGCACTGTCTTGATGTGTCTTACAAGGACGTGCTCCTTTCATCTGTTTCTAGCTCTATGTTGGTTCAGAGATGGTGTTGTGTGATGCCAATCATGTCTGAAACTTCCTGTCCTATCGTCTTGGAAACAAGGAGGGCAGGATGACCCCACAGTGTCCTGACAACGTCTGATGAATGTATTGTGCTAAAGGAGCCAGGAAATACAGGGAGGGGTTGGCTGGGGAGGAATAGTTGTGAGTAGTCAAAGAAAAGTCAAACAGTACAATCACAGAAACTCCATTGCCGACAATTATTTTATAAATGATCTGATTTAAATGGTTCTATTTTTGTTGCCGTAGGTAGACAGAAACTCCACAAAACTAGCTTTCCAAAATGTCTTCACTTTATGATTTTGTTCTTGATAACTCCTATATATAGCTGTAAAAACAAATATCTCATTTTTTCCATGGCTGTAGAGTTACTGTGATGCACAGTAACTCTGTAGTTACAGTGGGGACAAAGTGAGAACCAGGAACACTTCCCTAACAAACACACTGTTAAAATCCCTTCTGGCTATTGTCTCCAAATTGTCTCCACATTTCAAATTACTGGGGGGTGCCTTTAGTACACTGGTGTTTGGTTCAATTATCGACTGCACCCTTACATTTTTCCCCATATAACTTAACTGCAGTTGCTATGTTTGCATATATTAACCTAAAACTATAGCTACAATGGATAAATGTGGTTGCAGCTGTACAGTGATTTTGATCAGGACACACATGGACTCCAGGTCTCACAAACCCAGTAAGGCTTCACTCCTCGCAGCCCAACGTCCCTACTTACTGTATTCAGGACTCGAGGTCGTTGTCCCCGTGTTATTATGTGTATATATAATGTACATATCTACGTTTTATAGCAACCTAACGTCAGATATTCCTTTTGTATATTACTTTTAATAAAAATTACTTTTCTTCAAGGCATTGCAATTGGTTTTGTAACTTTCTTTTTCCAATGTATGGATGGCTGTAACTCCATCTCTATTATATGGACACCGTTAATGAACCATGGCGCAGGCTTTATCAGGACATAGCACTGTATGAGAGAAGGTACAACAACAGTGATTAAGGGGATGAGAAATACGGCCGTGATTATTCTTAACATAGGGACATACTGCCCTCTTGTGGTGAGTATAAGATCTTTACATGAAACACATGAAAAATAATGTATTTGGTCAAACGATATTGTTATAGTTTCTCTCAAGGATTTTTAAAAATCTTTCTACTGCAGATGTGTCATAGACAATATGGGCTATTTGTACGTGGAGATGGTAGCACATGTACGTTAAGTTGGAAAATGAAAGAAACTTGTCATAAAAGTGAAGGACTCATTATGCAGTTGGGTGGGGGGTGGGGTCTCTTTGTCAGGGTTGGTTTAAGAGGGATGGGTGGGGGGTTATGATAACGCTGGCATGTAGAGGTGGGGGCTATGCGTTCCCAGGCCAACACAATAACCTCTCAATAACAACACAATAACCGAGACTTGGGAAGGGGGAGGAGGGAGAGAGAGCGGCCCATGCCTGCCTTGCTGTCCCACTGTCTGCCTCCTAGACTACCCCCTCAAACACACACACACACTGGCCTCATGGAGAGACATGCATCATCACACACAGACCCCCAAGCGGAGCTGACTGACCAGGGATCACTGTCACTGTTCAGTCCTTTCAGGGTGGGGGACATTAGGGGGACTAGAGATAGGACTGGGGCAATTTTCTTAAAGGCCCAGTGCAGTCAAAAACGTAATTTCCTGTGTTTAATATACAGTACAGTATATTTCCACACTATGAGGTTGGAATAACACTGTGAAATTGTAAAAATGATGATGCCATTTTAGTGTAAGAGCTGTTTGAAAAGACTGCCTGACATTTCAGCCTGTTTTGGTGGGATGTGGTTTTGGCCTGCCTGGTGACATCACGAGGCGGTGGATTAGTTAATAGACCAAAAAGAAAGAGTTTAAAACCTCTGCCAATAACAGCTAGTTTTCAGTTTTCCCCACTCAGACCACTCCCAGACAGTCCTAGCAAAATTGTTGCTTGAAAAATTGCTGTTTGCTAAGAATCTATTTAAGTTTCTTTTTGACCATTTTAATTGAAAAGAATCACAATAAGTTAATTGTCACCCTGAAATTACTTGATATTGAGATTAAAATGGCTGCATTGGACCTTTAACACAATCACATAATGCTGACAGTCTTACAGCTGCTTTGGCCCACTTTTTCTAACCTTTAGTTCATAAGATTAGTGTTGTTCCTCTGCTTTCAACATAATACCCGAGTGATTACTTGTAAGAAAGTTGAGCACTTCATTGTGACTCCGTCTGAGTCATGGTTAAGGCTTCTTTTACACGCCGCCTGTCATTCAGAGTGAAGCGTTCCCCTCGTCCTCAGATAATACTCCCATTGCATGTGTAAACATGAACTAAAATGCCAGGCCCAAGACAATACTCAAGGCCTAATAAGGATACTGAAGTAATGCAAAGCACATGTTAAACGTGCAGGACTCATCTTCATAACACCCCACCATTCTGAGAAGTCACCTTTTTCATGTCGGAGGAAGCGAAGGCGTGAGGCTTGCACCGCACTCTTGGAGGCCAGGAGATGTTCGTCCCATTTCTCCCTTCACTCGCCGTCTCCCCTCAGCATGTCACAGATATACAGGACTCCTCCAGGCTCTTATGTCCATGTAATAGGTAGTATTGTATACTGATCTTGTTGCGTGATTCATTCAAGTTAGACCAGTTCTAAATGGCACTCCCTCTCCAAGTCAAAAGAATTTAACAAACCGTGGTTGAGAATGGAAAGGCAGTATTTGCCTAGTACAAAGTCAACCATAAAAGCAGGCAAAATGTATTAATTTCTATTTCATTTATTCAATACATGTCATGTTTCCCTTAGAAAACAGAACGTTCAGTTTATGTACATAACATATACACATTAGTATATACAGTTTAAACATGGTTCTTTGTATACCGCTGCCTCGGCAGGCGTCTGCACAACACTGAAGGTTTCAGTTGACAGTCACAGGTTTGCTGGACAGACTGGGTTAGAGCCCTCCACTGGAGCCTCTGGGTTCTCAAGTCTTTACATCACCATATTAGTTCAACTAAGGCACCACGGACAGGCTAGCGCAAAACTACGCAACATAACATTTCATATGTAACTGCATTATACCGCCCCACCCCCCCAATAACAGATGTCAAAATCATAAATAACATGCATCCCGTGAGTTAAATAGGTTGCCTTTGGCATTGTTAAAGAACTGAATTCATAGCCCTATGAAGAATGTATATGGACATAAAAACATTGTAAGGCTTAAATGAACAAATAAATACAATGTTAAAATTACATAGTTGTAAATTGGTCCAAAGGGTCTAAATCAAACTACTGAAGTCAAGTTTTCCAGGAATGTGTTGTGGCAGGAGAATGCACCAGGCACATGGAAATGAGTCGTTCACAGTGGAGAATACATACGTTCAAAAATGGTGCTTAAGTTGGTATAGAAAATAGTTTACCCTGCACTACCCTTTCAAACAGCTCAAATGTTCAAACGTAACCATAGCACACGACATCAATACTTCTTTCAGTGTTATTGTATGGCTGAGCTTGTCCAGGAGTACCCAGATTTAGACTATACTGCACTAAATACACGATACCACAAAGTTAAGAGACTGAGTTGAGTAACTCAACTGTGTATTATGTACCAATTCACCTCAAATAAAATAGTAGCTTTTTAGCTATCAAAGCATCCCATGTCCTGAGATGCTCCGCTTCAAGTAACAGGGGGAGCAGCAGACATGTTTTCCTATGGAGGAAGATTTGACTTGAGTCAACTCAAATGATCTCCATGTAAAATTCTAATTCTGGGGATTAAGATTGAGAGAACAGGGTTTTTGTTGCAATCATTTGACAAAATAAGTCAATTTAGTAACCATGAGCTGATTTCCATGGTTGTACTGCATATATACTCTGATATCCAGCTTGGTATATAAAGTAAAATAACTCATCTTAACATGCTACACAAAGGTGAGTTATTACCAAAGGCAAATTTGATTGGTCACGTGAGAATGAGGTTCCGAAGTTTCCCGGCCTCTGGCTGGTCAGGCGTGACGTCTAGGGAATTCTCCCTGCATCTGGTTGGTCAGAAAATCAACGCGAGGAGACCCTGGGGCTCAGTGATTGGCTGGTTTCTCTGTGCTTTTTGGTGGAGTCAATATCCCTCCTAAGGCAGCAGGCGAGAGACTGTCTTGGCTGTCCGGTTGCCTCTGGTGAGCGTCGCTCTGCAACAGACAAGACACTTCATTAAGAACAGCAAACATTTGTATGAGCAGTTCTATTCTTTCACTTGAAAAAATATTACTTGGTAGCACAAAATGGCTGCCCATGCATCAAGATGGCTGCAATACATTTCTGGGTGGAAGTGACTTGCTCCTCCTAAACACTGGTAGAAATACTCTAAACAGCCAACAGTGTGTAGACACTTCTGTTTTTATATTGTACTCATTCCAGCCCCTGAAATGTGTGAGCACTCACCAGCATGGACAGGTAGTCTACGTGGGTCTGGATGTTGTGTCTGTCGTCAGACGTCACTTTCTTAAAATCTTTGAGCTCTACTCTGGGACAGGCGCTGACAGTGCGCATGAAGGGGGTCATCCACCGGACACAGGGAGCAATACTATCCCACGTCAAACCTGCACAGAAACAGACATTAGTAACTACGTAATAACACGAGGGCTGTGGGGTTCTAGAATGGGGCCAACCTATGTACACGATGCCAAATCAATGCTTACCTGATACTTTGTGGACAACATCAAATGAGAAAAAATGGCAGAAGGCAGCAGCAGACAGTATCCCATACTGGTAGTCCAGAGAGTTGATGTCCAGTATGGCAAGGTCTAAAAGCTGTAACATGAATAAAGTTATAGGGAAGCTAAAACCCTTCCACGGCAGTCACGTGTCAGAAGGAACAGTAAAAGCTGCAGGGGGGGGGGGGGGGGGACTAGTGGACTCACCTGTGTGATCTGGATGTAGGTGTCCTGAGAGAACTGAGGTACCAGGAAGTTGACGCCATCCTTCAGGGACTCCACCTGAGCATAGAGCTTCAGCCATGTGATCACCGTCTCTGGACACAGGTTCCAGTTCAGCGCCTGATGGAGGAGAGGAGTCATTAAGTAATGTGTGACAACTGAATTAGTACAGTGCAGGGTTGGGCACAGGAGCTTCTTACCTTCAACATGACAAGTTCCATCTCCAGGATCGCTTCTTCCTCACAGGCTCCGTCAGTAACGTAGGCAAACTCATGGAGCTTTGGCGGGTAGATTTCCTGAGGGGCATAAGGAGGGGAACGATTAGACTTGAGAAAAATACGGCACAAATGCCATTTTGTTATTGATTTGTTATGACATAGTATAAACTAAAGCGGTGGTCACCATCCAGGACATGAAAACGGAGGGCATTACGCCTACCTCCATCTTAGACGCGATGAAGAGGGCTGTGATGCCTATGAGCTGCAGTCGGTCCTTCTCCATATCGTCCTGTGTCAGCATGAAGCGGTCAAAGAAGTCCTGAGCCAGATAAGCAGTCTGTCGATGCAGAGTGTACACCTCACTCACCTACAACACAGGAGAAAACAAGGATGGTTAGACATCAGTCACGTCTGTACAAATCCTGGGGCACTATAGTAAAGTCAAAGTATTGGAGATGTAGAACCCCCGAGGTAATAACTATGGAGGTGGAGTATCAGACCTTTGGCTCATGCATATCCAGTCATGACAAATCCAAGTGCAGGAGTAAACAAGGCTTATAGATAGGTACAAGTAATAGGCCCAAGATTGTATAGAGTACAGCAAGTCATTTCAGAGACACACATACCTCTAGAAGCCAGTCCAGGAGAATGGCCCTCATCTTGGGCTTTAGTTTGGGGTGCTGCTGTAGGAAGGCCTTGTCGTGGACATACTTCAGCTCCTTGTTCAGCATCTTAATCCACACGTCATCTGAGCTGGCCCAGCTGCCAAGGGGAAACACACACACACAAAGGTCTTAACAGGACGTCCAGTGCGCAATCGCATGGACTATGAGGCCCCAACACCAGACACTGAATTTGTTCATCATCAATAGTGACAAACAGGAGAAAACGCAAAAAGTTCAGAGTAGCTCACTTCTAAAGTGTCTCTAGTTGCAGGTCTACTGCCATCCTGACCTTGTATGTAAGCGTTGCATTGACACACATTAGCCAAGTGGCTAACGTGAGTAGAGTCCCACTAAAACATTACATCTTCAGAGTTTTTTTTAAGTAGCGTTGGGGGTACACCTTAGGAGCAAAGACATGGGGCATCTGCATGAGGGGGGGAGCAATTGCCACTATTGAGGTGTAAAAGGAATGTGGGCTAAGCCCCTTTAACACACACACACTGTACCTGAGGCAGGGCAGCGGTGAGGTCTTGATGAAGATGTTCTTGAATCGGAACTGCTTGAAGCCAGACCGGTCTCTTGTCATCTCCAGCTCCTTGTGTGGCGTTTCTACAAGGACACATGGACTTGCCCCTTCTTCTGACCACCGTTTCTAGAGAGAAAAGGCACCAAGTTCAATCTCTTAATCAGCAGTCACATAAGCAGCAAATGCAGATATAAATAAGCATGCATTTACCAAGTGATAATTCCATATAGCCAACAGAGCCCTCATTTACAAATAGAGGTCACAGCATGCTACCAGCACAGTGAAAACTACCAAACTGTTCAAAGCTATAGTAAAAACATGAACTTAACATAGAAAAGAGAATAGTGATTTTAATGGCGACAGAAACGGGTATTTATGAAACGTTCCATAGTGTATACAAAACAAAGCATGCGATTTAGATTGGGCGGGCCGAGGAGAAAGGGACAGACAAAACGCGGGGTTATTGCGCGATGTCTAACCCACTGACACAGTTACCTCGACTAGTTAAGTCTCATCAATAATTACTTCGACATCCATGCGAATTTTACCATAGTTTACCCCTATATTCTCCCACATGTTTTACAGTCATTAATCACTGGCACAACTTAGTAAAGTTAATTGATTGAATAAACAAGCAACCAACCTGTATTTCATAGCTTTGTTTCTTCACTGCGGGTGGCAACTTTTTGGATGGCTGAAAAGTGGACAATACAATTAGCTAAGGTTATAGTTCTTATTTGGCGACAAACCAATAGAAACAATACCACTACACTAATGGTTAAAAATAACACAGCGAGCTAATTGAACAAACCTCAGATTTTCTTTTTCGTCTGATCTTGACATTCTCTTCTGGTGCGTTCTCATCTCTTGCTTTCAATGTGATGCGACCACTGAAAGGACAGACAATTTTTTAGCGACAGCAAGCAGCCACCATACCAATTGTTACAAACATGTACAAATAATCAATGTTATAGCTAGCTTACAATCATGCTTGTTGATAACAAGGCTTTATCCCATACCTGCGTCTAACGTTCGCCATTCTGTCAATTGAAGGCTTCAGAGTTCCACCGAAAATGATCCACTGAAACGGAGACAGGGCGAAAACATTGTTAAAATAGCAAAGATACTTATCTTCACAAGTTCAAAACACGATTGAATAATAAAAGGCTGGTTTTTTCCGGCGGTAAAATGGCATGCCAAATGGGTTGAGCTTGTGAGTACCGTCAATTCCATAAAGAAATCTGCCACAAATTGCATAAAAATCAACTTTATGCGTAGTCCCAGTGTTATGTCAGAAGCCCTGATAGTAACTTACATGGTTATTGTTAACAAAAGTAACCACAATAATTATTTGATGGTTTGTGAAACCCAACTACGCGCCAATTTCTCGAAGCGGGAGGATTTGGACAGTCACTATGGCTAGCTACAGTAACGTTAGCTCACCAGTGAGCTAACTTAAACTCCAATACAGCTACATAAAAACGTTTATATAAATAGATAAAGGATATGATACTTAAATAATGTATTGCCGCAGTAATAATTCAACATTGGTAGGTATAATTTGCATGATGATGTAGTTTGCTGGCTAGCAAAGTTACTGGCTAACTATCTTTATGCCACGTCCCTGAAAAGCAGTGGTTGCTTATATGTTAACGTTAAATATCAATCAAATTTGATAAAAGAACAGAGTAAAACCAATGTGAAGAAACAGATGTATCGCCTTATCAAATCAACCAACTAATGTTAGCCAGATAACATTAGTTTGCAACCAACTTGTTTGCTATCGTTACTAGTCTCTTTTGCCATTTGGTTCCTTTTCAAGATTGACAAAAAAAGAACCCAATAAACTAAATGTTGCTCATCGAGATAATAGCTTTATAACACATTTTCAGAATAAACTCCTGAGATATATAGCTAGTTAAATAAGCAAACAATTAATCTCCAGCTCCTTACCTTCAGAAATGAATGAACGAATAATGATCAGCTGTCGCGCCGGCGCCAATCTTTATATATATGACCATTCCATGGCAAGTGCGCATGTGTGTTCCCGGTTCATTTAAACGCGCTAAATGTTCAAATCTGAATTCCATTTATTGCAAATAAGAAAGCGAACATTCTGTTTTATTTCCCGGGAGTTAATACATTTGATCACGTGTTTGCGATCATTATTAAAGACTAGCACTCATCGACTTTGTATGGATGGTGGATCTACTTTGCACAAGAGGGGTTTCATTTATATTTTTGGGAAAAAAGGGCGCGTTCCTTATTTTCCGGTTAACCTTAAATGACGCAGTAGGCGCTGAGTTAGCCTTTACACTTGGTCAAGTATATATAAAAAAACGTTTATACTCTATTTTCTTATTTTTTCGCTGCAAGAAAAACACTTCCGTATTACAGGTCCACCTATGGGAGGGGTTTCAAACTCGCTTAGCCAATCAGAGGAGGGTCAGGAGAAACAACGTGGTCTTCCTTCAAAATGTAAACAACCAGAGATTAAGATAGCGTGGAGCGGTCATATTGAAACAGGAAGATTTTTACACGTTTCAACGCAGAGATTATATGCTTATTGTTATTGTACATAGATTGAGCTAGGTTGAAGCTTTCTTTTCTTCACTCCTCTTCTAGCTAATGCATTATTTGTCATACCAAGATAAGACTGCTGGACCCGTCCAAATAGTGACATCGACCCCCAGAGGGTAGTATCATGTATACCTATACCACAGTTTCTTACTAAACCATATTTTGCCTATACCGTATATAGTAAAGCAGGACCAAGGAGTTACATACCTAAATATTCTGAAATAAAAAAAAATTTTCTTTTTTTAAATGTTTTAATCTTGAAATGGGCATGGTCTAATTGACTCAACAACCAAAAGCATAAAGTTTAGCCTTTTTAATGAATCAGAAAATCAACAGTTATTTCTGGTTGCTTAGCTGGCCAACTGATTGATCCCACTTCGTAGCATACCCCTCAGATTTCAACACACAATAAACATTAGTCATTATTCCATTTTATAGCCTTTAAAACAAGTGTATAGGATTATTTTATCAGAGTTATTATTTTCTGGGTCACTGTTTATTTCCTAAAGTGTTGAATCAGTTGTTTGTTTGTAATAAACTCAGCAAAAAAAGAAATGTCCTCTCACTGTCAACTGTGTTTATTTTCAGCAAACCTAACATATGTAAATATTTGTATGAACATAACAAGATTCAACAACTGAGACATAAACTGAACAAGTTCCACAGACATGTGACTAATAGAAATGGAATAATGTGTCCCTGAACAAAGGAGGGGGGGTGGGTCAAAATAAAAAGTAACAGTCAGTATCTGGTGTGGCCACCAGCTGCATTAAGTACTGCAGTGCATCTCCTCCTCATGGAAAACACCAGATTTGCCAGTTCTTGCTGTGAGATGTTACCCCACTCTTCCATCAAGTCACCTGCAAGTTCCCGGACATTTCTGGGGGGAATGGCCCTAGCCCTCCGATCCAACAGGTCCCAGACGTGCTCAATGGGATTGAGATCCGGGCTCTTCGCTGACCATGGCAGAACACTGACATTCCTGTCTTGCAGGAAATCATGCACAGAACAAGCAGTATGGCTGGTGGCATTGTAATGCTGGAGGGTCATGTCAGGATGAGCCTGCAGGAAGGGTACCACATGAGGGAGGAGGATGTCTTCCCTGTAACACACAGCGTTGAGATTGCCTGCAATGACAACAAGCTCAGTCCGATGATGCTGTGACACACCGCCCCAGACCATGACGGGCCCTGCACCTCCAAATCGATCCCGCACCAGAGTACAGGCCTCGGTGTGACGCTCATTCCTTCGACAATAAATGCGAATCCGAACATCACCCCTGGTGAGACAAAACCGCAACTCGTCAGTGAAGAGCACTTTTTGTCAGTCCTGTCTGGTCCAGCGACGGTGGGTTTGTGCCCATAGGCGGCGTTGTTGCTGGTGATGTCTGGTGAGGACCTGCCTTACAACAGGCTTACAAGCCCTCAGTCCAGCCTCTCTCAGCCTATTGCGGACAGTCTGAGCACTGATGGAGGGATTGTGCGTTCCTGGTGTAACTCGGGCAGTTGTTGTTGCCATCCTGTGCCTGTCCCGCAGGTGTGAGGTTCGGATGTACCGATCCTGTGCAGGTGTTGTTACACGTGGTATGCCACTAAGAGGGTGATCAGCTGTCCGTCCTGTCTCCCTGTAGCTCTGTCTTAGGCGTCTCACAGTACGGACATTGCAATTTATTGCCCTGGCCACATCTGCAGTCCTCATGCCTCCTTGCATCATGGATAAGGCACGTTAAAGCAGATGAGCAAGGACCCTGGGCATCTTTCTTTTGGTGTTTTTCAGAGTCAGTAGAAAGGCCTCTTTAGTGTCCTAAGTTTTCAATACTGTGACCTTAATTGCCTACTGTCTGTAAGCTGTTAGTGTCTTAACGACCGCTCCACAGGTGCATGTCCATTAATTGCTTATAGTTCATTGAACAAGCATGGGAAACAGTGTTTAAACCATTTACAATGAAGATCTGTGAAGTTATTTTGATTTTTAATAATTATCTTTGAAAGACAGGGTCCTGAAAAAGGGACGTTTCTTTTTTTGCTGAGTTTAGTTATTGAAGATCTTCCTGCCAACTACTTTGCTCTGTTGTGATTGGTCAAACATTTGTGATAACTTGTTCTCAATTGTTTGATGAAGTCCATCTTTTAAACATTTTATTAGGCTTTAATATTGCTGTGCAAAGCTGTTATGTGCTCTTATTCAGAACTCATGAGAATGTCATACTGAAAGTAACATCAAAGCTGTCTCAGCTCAGTGCTATAAAGGGCTTGTTTTGGAAATAAAGTCTAGGCTGGCTGGCGGGTCTTTCTTGCAAAAGAGATTTCATCATAGTTGAATAAACCTGGTAGAATAAAGGTTAAATGGATCAAATGGACAGAAACACAAGAGTGTGTGTATGAAAACATTTATTGTAGACTGTGGCTTACATCATGACAACAGATCATGTATTACAGTTTTAGAACAGACTACCACATTCTCATTTGCAAATTTTGCTGACCATAAAAACAGAGTGAATTGATCTCTCATACATCCAAAATACAAATAACGCGATCAGTTAAGTAGATAAATAACAGTTAACGCTCAAATTCCTACACTTTTTTGGCAAAGTGCTGTATTATTCCAGTAAACTAAATCAAAGCAAAAGTCTAACATGTAGTAAAAAAAAAATGCCACCAAATATTCTTCACACAGGAGAAAACAGGTTTGCTACATTTGTGTATAAAAGCTGAAAATGGGCTGGGTGGTTCACAAAGAGAAGCTACCTCCTGTGTGCATAGTTGATTTGCTTTTGTATGTGTTGTCCCTTTGGACAACAGTTCAAGTTCTTCATTAATGCATTGTCATTATACTGTTTAACCTGGAAGGCACGTGATCCACAACAAATTCAAGGCATAAAACAAAATACAAATCCCTGTTATTATCATCAAGAGCTCATACAGACAGCTGAGGACAAAACAAAATGGCTCCTTCCAGCTTCACACATCAAAAATGAGGACTTAGCCATCTCCTCCATTCCCTTCGTCCTGTTGCCCGTGTCACAACAATGCAGTACAAAAATTGATGCGTCAAATGATGCAAGTTTTGCAATCTGAGACATCTGAAAATAAAAAAGATACACAAATACAATGACTAGGCTTAAATCACTTCACTATAATCAGTTTACAACTATATAGACAAAACCACCTTAGTGCTTCTTAATGCTACCACGCTAAATACATCTGAGTATGTATGTACTGTGTATTTCCCCCAATAAGTACAAAGAAACAGATGATATTAGGTCATGATATAAGGTCATGTAAATTATTGAGTTTGTCCTGGATACTTGACATTTAGAGGTTTTGTGAAACTTAAAATAGGCTACTTAGGTGTTTGAATTGTGTCTCTCTGTGCTTTCTTACCACAAGAGCGCACAGATTCATGTTGTCACAAACTTGACCATATCAGAACACAAAGTCTCCAATTTGCAATCATTGTTAAAGTAAAGGAGAATATACTGTAAAAGCAAAAACAATAGTAATATAAACTATTGCAAGGTTAGAGTTTGCCGCTACTTTTTGGTTGACATTTTAACATAATATTACTAAGTTATTTAACTAAGCAAATAAAGAACAGGGTAAATATCTAACTCAAAACAATGGAAAGTACACAGAAAAAATATATAAACAAATGAAAAAGACTTATAGTTTCACTCCATCTTGGGGTTATAACAGTCGATTGAGAGAGTAGGAGTTCATTTTCACAGTCCTTGGACAAGCAAACGTTCAAATTCAATTTTCTCGAGACGCACACGATTCTTTTAAAAGGTCAATTATTGATCACAAACATTACCACAAGGCAAAGCACACTATGACAAATTTGGAAGGTCTCCAGTATGTACAAAGACAATTAACATTCGTCAAGTAATCTGCATTTTAGTAAAGTGTAAAGGTGATTGGCTATGACCCTGAGAAGTGGACTGCAGATTTAGAACAAACAATGAGAGATAAGATACAAAAACATTTTTTTTTCTGTTTTCTGTTTTCTAGCGCTATACAACCATGCAACAAATCACACACTAACATAGTCAAACCGCTGCTTACAAACATACCTATGTAGATAAACGCTCATACTAACTTCATACTGATATGTAATATATGTTTTTTTCTTTTAAAAAATATTTTGGAAGTTTTTTTTAAATACATTTTATATTTATTTTTCATCTTAAATTCTACTTTTATAACAAGGCGTTTAGTGATATTTAACCCAGTATTTGACCAACATTTTCTCAAACAATATTGTGAAAGTACTGAATTACTAAGTTCAAGGCAGGTTCACCCTTAGTCAAGAGAGGGGAGTGATGATTTTGAAAAGTAAGTTGTGGCCATCAGAATGACAAATTATATTAGTTTGCCATGAAGTGATAGAGGAAGCAATTTCATTGGAGGGACATGAGAAACAACTTTGTTAATAAACTGTCCTAATTACAAGTGAAAGACATGCTTCTTTTCTAAATGCCTACTCCTACTCTAAAGACATCACAGTCATTCTATTAAGACACAAACACTCTTCTGATAGCACACAACCACTCTATGACAGCATACAACAACTCAATGACATCACTTACAATGTCACTACGACAGCATACAAGCAACTCCATGATATCAATCAATGACATCACACAACCATTCTATGGCAGCATACAGCCACACTATGACATCACACAACCATTGCAGAGTGGGTGAAAGCGGAGAGTGTCGCCACAGGTGTAATATCTGATTGAACCAGTCTCTCCCAGTTACCATGTGGTGGTGGGAACCTGCAGCGGAGTAAAGTGACCGATGACATTGATTCTAAAGGAGTCCTCATCACGTCTCTTCATTCCAGAGTGGAGGATCGGTGGACGGAGGGAAGATGGAGAGCATGTTGCAGGATGAACTCTTTTCGTGGATCCAGGTTGAGACAGATGGATGAATTGATGGATGGAGGGTAATGGATAGGGCCAGGACCTCAGTAGTTGAGGTGCCTCTGGCCAGGCTGGTGTAGATAGGTGGTGGTGGTCTTGGCCTGCTTGGCCCCTCCAGTACGCAGCAGGTTGAGGCGGCGTAGGGCGTTGCGGGAGAGGAGCTGGTGCTGGGCGGCGCCACGTACCCTTTGGGTCAGGCGTCCATGATGCTGGGCCTGGTCTAGGAGGCCTGAGGCCCGGGCTGAGACGGCTGCCGCATAGCAGCCAGCATGGAGCCCGGCTCTGCGCTGCACTACCGTCTCTGGCCTATAGGGGGAGACAGGAAGGGGGCTGGACTGGTTAATCCATGTTTTTTTCTTCTTCAATTTCCGCCTAAAATGACAAATCTAACTACCTGTCAGGACCTGAAGCAAGGATATGCATATTCTTGATACAATTTTAAAAGGAAACACTTTGAAGTTTGTGTAAATGTGAAATTAATGTAGGAGAATATTTTTTACATTCACATTTTTTCATTTAACCTTTATTTAACTAGGCAAGTCAGTTAAGAACAAATTCTTATTTACAATGACGGCCTACCAGGGAACAGTGGGTTAACTGTCTTGTTCAGGGGCAGAACGACAGATTTTTACCTTGTCAGCTTGTGGATTCGATCCAGCAACCTTTCAGTTACTGTCCCAACGCTCAAACCACTAGGCTACCTGCCCCCCCAAAAATATATTATATAACACATTAGAGCTAACATCTAACAAATATAAACACATTACATCTAGTAAAAGATAATACAAAAATTGAAATGCAAAAGAAAGGCCATCATATAATATTGCAGTTTAGGCGCAATTTAGATTTTGGCCACTAGATGGCAGCAGTGTGTGGGCAACGTTTCAGATGGATCCAGTGAAGCATTGCAATACTGGACACTATTTTGCATCAAGTCTGCCCAAATGTGCCAAATTGGTTAATTGATACATTTTGAAGTACATAACTATAGAGAATATAAAAAAAAAAAAAAAAAAAAAAAATGTTTACACACTCCCAGGAATATCTTTGGCTCCAAGGTGGCTTAGCAGTTCAGACGTATTTTTCCGTGTTGTCGTGTCGTGTCCTGTATATATATATATTTACACCTTTTCTTCACATATCTTTTATTTATTTTATTATCCAAGAACTCAACTACAAAAGCTTTCCTGCAAAAGCTTTCCTGCAACCCGCTTCACCAATTACAATAAGTACTATTTACCTCAATCTGAAAATCCATCGTGGAAGATAGCCAGGGGCTAATTCAGAAGCTAGCCTGAAAGCTAACCAGAAGCTACTCCGATAGCTAGCCAGAAGCTAATCTGTAGCTGCCCCGAAATTAGCCGGTTTGCTGGCTAGCGTTGGTGTTTCAGCTGCCCACGTTTTGCGGTCATCAGCTATTCCTCTAGCTCGATAATCTACCGGCACTTTTGTGCAACGCGACTCGGACCGGAGCATTCCGGGACTTTTTTTCTCTCAGTTTCCCCGGATTCCAACCGCAGCCTCTGGACACTTGCACCTTGATTTCGCAGCTAGCTAGCTGCATACCGTGTGACTATTGGCTTACGTCGACCCCGGAGCTAACTCAAATCATGCTGGAGCTAGCCAGCTGAGGAGTTCCATCACCATCCGGACCCGTTTCTTTGTTGCTGCTGCAGATACGGAACCCCACCGGGCCTTCACGACTGACTGCCGACGTTATCTGCCCGAGGGATTTATCCAACCGGCACCTCCGTCCCGGCGTTACCTGAACGCTCATCTGAGGCCCGCTAATCGTTAGCTGTCTTATCGGCTGCTATCTGAACAAAACCCCACTACACGGAACCTACCGACGGAAACGCACGAGGTATCTACAAACAGACCTCCATCCTATGCTGCTACCGATAGCCATATACCCGGCCAGCTGTCTGGATCGCCACGACCCCTACCAACCTCTACTCACTGGACCCTTATTTATCACTCGATTAAGCTTGCCTCTCCTTAATGTAAATATGCCTTGTCCATTGCTGTTCTGGTTAGTGTTTATTGGCTTATTTCACTGTAGAGATTCTAGCCCTGCTCTCTATACCATATCCAACCCTGCAGTTCCACCACCCACATATGCGATGACATCACCTGGTTTCAATGATGTTTCTAGAGACAAGATCTCTCTCATCATCACTCAATACCTAGGTTTACCTCCACTGTATTCACATCCTACCATACCTTTGTCTGTACATTATTCCTTTAAACTATTTTATCGCCCCCAGAAACTTCCTTTTACTCTCTGCTCTGGTAGCTCTAGGCGTCCAATTCTCATAGCTTTTAGCCGTACCATTATCCTACTTCTCCTCTGTTCCTCTGGTGATGTAGAGGTGAATCCAGGCCCTGCAGTACCTGGCTCCACTCCTATTCCCCAGGCGCTCTCTTTTGATGACTTCTGTAACCGTAATAGCCTTGGCTTCATGCATGTTAACATTAGGAGCCTCCTCCCTAAGTTTGTTTTGTTCACTGCTTTAGCACACTCTACCAACCCGGATGTTTTAGCCGTGTCTGAATCCTGGCTTAGAAAGACCACCAAAAATTCAGACATTTTTATCCCCAATTACAATATTTTCAGACAAGATAGAACGGCCAAAGGGGGCGGTGTTGCAATCTACTGCAAAGACTGCCTGCAGAGTTCTGTTATACTATCCAGGTCTGTTCCCAAACAATTTGAACTTCTACTTTTAAAAATCCACCTCTCTAAAAACAAGTCTCTCACCGTTGCCGCCTGCTATAGACCACCCTCTGCCCCCAGCTGTGCTCTGGACACTATATGTGAACTGATTGCCCCCCATCTATCTTCAGAGCTCGTGCTGCTAGGCGACCTAAATTTGAACATGCTCAACACCCCAGCCACCCTACAATCTAAGCTTGATGCCCTCAATCTCACACAAATTATTAATGAACCTACCAGGTACCACCCCAATTCCGTAAACACGGGTACCCTCATAGATATCATCCTAACAAACTTGCCCTCCAAATACACCTCTGCTGTTTTTAACCAAGATCTCAGCGATCACTGCCTCATTGCCTGCATCCGTAATGGGTCAGCGGTCAAACGACCTCCACTCATCACTGTCAAACGCTCCCTGAAACACTTCAGCGAGCAGGCCTTCCTAATTGACCTGGCCGGGGTATCCTGGAAGGATATTGATCTCATCCCGTCAGTAGAGGATGCCTGGTCATTTTTTAAAAATGCCTTCCTCACCATCCTGAATAAGCATGCCCCATTCAAGAAATTTAGAACCAGGAACAGATATAGCCCTTGGTTCTCTCCTGACCTGACTGCCCTTAACCAACAGAAAAACATCCTATGGCGTTCTGCATTAGCATCGAACAGCCCCCGTGATATGCAACTTTTCAGGGAAGCCAGAAACCAATATACACAGGCAGTTAGAACAGCCAAGGCTAGCTTTTTCAAGCAGAAATTTGCTTCCTGCAACACAAATTCAAAAAAGTTCTGGGACACCGTAAAGTCCATGGAGAATAAGAACACCTCCTCCCAGCTTCCAACCGCCCTGAAGATAGGAAACACTGTCACCACCGACAAATCCACTATAATTGAGAATTTCAATAAGCATTTTTCTACGGCTGGCCATGCTTTCCACCTGGCTACCCCTACCCGGGACAACAGCACTGCCCTCCCCTCTGCTACTCGCCCAAGCCTTCCCCATTTCTCTTTCTCCCAAATACAGTCAGCTGATGTTCTTAATGAGCTGCAAAATCTGGACCCTTACAAATCAGCCGGGCTAGATAATCTGGACCCTTTCTTTCTAAAACTATCTGCTGAAATTGTTGCCACCCCTATTACTAGCCTCTTCAACCTCTCTTTCGTGTCGTCTGAGATCCCCAAAGATTGGAAAGCAGCTGCGGTTATCCCCCTCTTCAAAGGGGGGGACACCCTTGACCCTAACTGCTACAGACCTATATCTATCCTACCCTGCCTTTCTAAGGTCTTCGAAAGCCAAGTCAACAAACAGATTACTGACCATTTCGAATCACACCACACCTTCTCCGCTATGCAATCTGGTTTCAGAGCTGGTCATGGGTGCACCTCAGCCACGCTCAAGGTCATAAACGATATCGTAACCGCCATCGATAGGAAACAATACTGTGCAGCCGTATTCATTGACCTGGCCAAGGCTTTTGACTCTGTCAATCACCACATCCTCATTGGCAGACTCGACAGCCTTGGTTTCTCTAATGATTGCCTCGCCTGGTTCACCAACTACTTCTCTGATAGAGTTCAGTGTGTCAAATCGGAGGGTCTGTTGTCCGGGCCTCTGGCAGTCTCTATGGGGGTGCTACAGGGTTCAATTCTTGGACCGACTCTCTTCTCTGTTTACATCAATGATGTCGCTCTTGCTGCTGGTGATTCTCTGATCCACCTCTACGCAGACGACACTATTCTGTATACTTCTGGCCCTTCTTTTGACACTGTGTTAACAACCCTCCAGGCGAGCTTCAATGCCATACAACTCTCCTTCCGTGGCCTCCAACTGCTCTTAAATACAAGTAAAACCAAATGCATGCTCTTCAACCGATCGCTGCCTGCTCCTGCCCGCCTGTCCAACATCACTACTTTGGACGGCTCTGACTTAGAATATGTGGACAACTACAAATACCTAGGTGTCTGGTTAGACTGTAAACTCTCCTTCCAGACCCACATCAAACATCTCCAATCCAAAGTCAAATCTAGAATTGGCTTCCTATTCCGCAACAAAGCATCCTTTACTCATGCTGCCAAACATACCCTTGTAAAACTGACCATCCTACCAATCCTCGACTTCGGTGATGTCATTTACAAAATAGCCTCCAAAACCCTACTCAATAAATTGGATGCAGTCTATCACAGTGCCATCCGTTTTGTCACCAAAGCCCCATATACTACCCACCACTGCGACCTGTACACTCTCGTTGGCTGGCCCTCGCTTCATACTCGTCGCCAAACCCATTGGTTCCAGGTCATCTACAAGACCCTGCTAGGTAAAGTCCCCCCTTATCTCAGCTCGCTGGTCACCATAGCAGCACCTACCCGTAGCACGCGCTCCAGCAGGTATATCTCTCTAGTCACCCCCAAAACCAATTCTTCCTTTGGACGCCTCTCCTTCCAGTTCTCTGCTGCCAATGACTGGAACGAACTACAAAAATCTCTGAAACTGGAAACACCTATCTCCCTCACTAGCTTTAAGCACCAGCTGTCAGAGCAGCTCATAGATTACTGCACCTGTACATAACCCATCTACAATTTAGCCCAAACAACTACCTCTTTACCTACTGTATTTATTTATTAATTTATTTTGCTCCTTTGCACCCCATTATTTCTGTCTCTACTTTGCACTTTCTTCCAATGCAAACCAACCATTCCAGTGTTTTTTTTAGTTTTTATTTTACTTGCTGTGTTGTACTCACTTCGCCTCCATGGCCTTTTTATATTTTTATTTATTTATACATATATCTGTTTGCCTTCACCTCCCTTATCTCACCTCACTTGCTCACATTGTATATAGACTTATTTTTTTTTATTTTTTTCACTGTATTATTGACTATATGTTTGTTTTTACTCCATGTGTAACTATGTGTTGTTGTATGTGTCGAACTGCTTTGCTTTATCTTGGCCAGGTCGCAATTGTAAATGAGAACGTGTTCTCAATTTGCCTACCTGGTTAAATAAAGGTTAAATAAAATAAATAAATAAAAAAATACATGATGGATCATTAGCTTACACACTAACTTTCACACATCTGGGACTCTCAGGATGACAAATCAGAGCAAGATTACTGAATGTAAGTACATTATTTACCTTCAGAGGTGAATGTATCAAACCAGTTGCCGTGAAAAGTTTGTTGTTGTGCACTCCTCAAACAATAGCATGGTATTGTTTCACTGTAATAGCTACTGTAAATTGGACAGTGCAGTTAGATTAACAAGAATGTAAGTTTTCTGCCCATATAAGACATGTCTATGTCCTGGGAAATGTTCTTGTTACTTACAACGTCATGCTAATCACATTAGTGCACGTTAGCTCAACCGTCCTGGAATAGGGACACCGATCCCGTAGAGGTTAAGCATAAATTCACTAAATGTAGGTGATGAAACACTACTGCCAGAATTTTTGCAGCAACAAATCCTACCTGTGGCAGGGGGTGTCAAGCGAACGTCGTCCCGGCTCCTTGACTACAGCGGCAGGTGCGTCAACAAGGGGGAGGCAGAGATTGAGGTTGAGGGAGAGGGGGAGGTTGAGGGAGAGTCGTGGGGGACAGTGGGTGGTGTACACAGACATGCTGGGGTGTTCTATCAGCAGGTTCTCCAGGGGGCTGGTCTCTAGTACCATAGGCTTGCCCCTCCTCCCCCCGCTGAAGCAGGGTGGGGGAGTGACGAACCAGCTCTCCTCTAGAGAACAGGCCTCCAGGCACTGGAAACCCCCCTCTTCCTCCTCCTCCTCTTCCTCGGGACCCCCATCCTCGGTGTCGGCGGTGGAGTCCAGGGAGGAGCAGGAGGCATAGCGGATGGGGGAGCTGGCGATGGGAGAGGGGACAACCACAAGGTCCTCCTCCTCCTCCGAAGTCAGGTCCACCTCAGACAAGCCATCACCACAGGGGCTAGAGCAGGCCTCGGCTGGGGAGAAAGGCAGGGATTGGTTAGGATACATCAGCACAATTAACATTCAAATAAGAAATGGAAAGTTTCTGTTTGCCAAAGCATGTAGGGTATGTGTGTGAAAATGTGTTTTACAACCATTGAGTTTTATAATTGGCGATAAAAAAAACTCCCTGTAGCAAAATGTAAAAAGGCTACATGATGTTCTTGAGCTCAACCTGGGTGGGATAACAACTCATATGCAATACCCTAACATGACTTTAGGGGGCAATGTGGCACAGAGAAAATGGCTTTAGCGATCAAAACAAAAAACATCTTTCCCCTGATGCATAGGTGTCAAAGCCCTACAGGCACAGAGCAGTGTTCTGTCTGTCAGAATAACATGCCTGACCCAAGATACTAGTGTGTGTGCGCAAGAGCTGTCACTCATAGGATCAAGCAGCATCAGCAACTCCCTCTACCAAACTGCTGCCAAATGCTTTCTAGTCTTTCCCAACTCTAGAATGCACCAAAACACATTTTTCCACTAACTAACTATCTCAAAAGGATAGGAGAGAAACTAAGTTTAAATAGAATAAATCTAATCAAGTTAAATGAGGTGGTTTGGCTGGAGCGAGAAGTTGCATTCACTGCATGCCTGGGCTATATAGCATGTCTTGCTTTGAGACTCGGTGGTGTTACTGTCAATAGTGCACTAATAAGTCAGAATAATACACTGCCATATGGGAAGTATGATGGAAAAAGCAACTTGATACCAGATGGGAATCAAAGCCAGCAGATTGCTGTTTGGTTCCCCATAATACTAAAAATGGCCTGCACGGACGTCTGGCCAAATCTTCATTCCTGGCCAAAGTTTAAAGCTGACTGTCTTTTTTTTGTGTGGACAGAATCTCTGATAAACAGCTGAGTGTGTGCATGTACATGTGTGTGTAGGTGTTTTCCTCTGTGTTCTTTGTGTATTAATAGTGTTCTTTGGGTATTAACAGTGTTCTCTGTGTGTGTGTGTGTGTGTGTGTGTGTGTGTGTGTGTGTGTGTGTGTGTGTGTGTGTGTGTGTGTGTGTGTATATTGGATGTGTTCCCTTGTGTGTGATGATCATGAAAGTTTTCCTCTCTTTCCTTTTCAGATGATGTGTGTGTATAGCTGTGTTGTGTTCATTTCTGAGTGTGTTATGGTGTACATGTGTGATATAAATACACCCACTCCCAAGGACACCAGTTCCCATCCTCATCTTTCTCTGTCACGCATGTCAGCAGCAGTGCAGCCACCTTGTTAACTAAAAAAAATTACAAAAATTGTGCCGACACACACCCTTATCTTAGCCGCTAAGCAACGCAGCAGAACCCTAAAACAGCTTACATTCCTCATCACTGTCTCTGTAAGGCTAATTAGGACCTGTAATCCTCTCACCATCCACCTTGTGTGTGTGTGTGTGTGTGTGTGTGTGTGTGTGTGTGTGTGTGTGTGTGTGTGTGTGTGTGTGTGTGTGTGTGTGTGTGTGTGTAGGGGGAAGGAAAGCAGTCTACGCCATTGATATAATAGATTAGCAGTTTAGAAGAAGTAGGAGACTAGTGCCACTTGAGGTGTTGAAGTGTGCCAGGAATACAGCTCGTACACACTAAGTAGTACACACTTTAAGTGTGTGGAATCAATCCCTACTGTAAAATAGGTCAGAGACAAAACATCTGACCTCAAGTGTCTGCTTACTGCATTCACTCTAACAGTTCTATAAAACAGACACGTAACAAAGGGTTTATGATACCATGTATCAGCTGATATTAGAGATTCACTATAAAGTGATCAGATTAATCATTATTCTATGATCATGTAGTAACAAAGGGTTATAACAGTTTGGGTAAGGCTACAGAGTGCTGGACTGTAGGGTAATATATCAACCACCTATTTGTAAATCATTATGAATGCTTTTATAGGTATTCAAGCATTTACATGGAACACCTGTAATGAATGATGTGTCACATGGTTTATGAGCACATTGTCAGCCTTAATGCATTTTCCAAAGGTTGTCGTAAGAGGCCATGAGCTACATATGTAAGACAAGTCCTATAACGAATTATGGCGTGACAGACGACGCTATGAATGCATTAACCCCCAGTGGTTTGGGTCATAGACAGTGTTACCGACTGGGGGCCATTCTGGAGGGGAATTCTGCTGGGCCCACACATCTCACTCCTCAGAGCCCAGAATTGCAACTCTACCAGGCCTATTTTTATCTTCCTCCCCTTAGCCCCCCATGCTTTTGTTTGACCCGATTACAGACATATTGCCCATATACTGCCCCATATCCCTTCCACCACCCTCCCCTCCCCCATACAGAAGTGGGCCAGCAGGATTCAGTCTCTCACACCTTGAATATTCACACACTTGTGGAATATGAGATGTGTCAGGGACAGACGGGCTGGATGCACTCCCCTCCCCCCAAAGAACAAGTGTGTGCCAGGTGTGTGTGTGTGTGTTATTGAGCAGAATTAATATACTGTATATGTGTAGAACCATGCATGTATGGGCACACGTGTATTTGTTTTTGTGTGTATGGATATTGGGAACCTTACCAGGGCTTAGAGTAGCATCCTTGTGTCTGCATTTGTACAGGTGAACTTAGGTTGCATCGGTTTATGGAGACTACAAGGCACCTAAGGACTGCATAGCCAAGCAGTTTGATAAGGTCAGTTCATAGATGTTTATGAGATGTAATATCTGATAATATGCTCACATGGAAAAACAAATGCTGCAGTGGCATATAATCATACTACACCGGCTCCGACGCTCGTCGGATGTGGCAGGGCTTGCAAACTATTACAGACTACAAAGGGAAGCACAGCCAAGAGCTGCCCAGTGACACGAGCTAAATAACTTCTATGCTCGTTTTGAGGCAAGTAACACTGAAACACGCATGAGAGCATCAGCTGTTCCGGATGACTGTTTGATTACACTCTCCGCAGCCGATGTGAGTAAGACCTTTAAACAGGTCAACATTCACAAGACCGCAGGGCCAGATGGATTACCAGGACGTGTACTCCGAGCATGCGCTGACCAACTGGCAAGTGTCTTCACTAACATTTTCAACCTCTCCCTGTCGGAGTCTGTAATACCAACATGTTTCAAGCAGACCACCATAGTCCCTGTGCCCAAGAACACTAAGGTAACCTGCCTAAATGACTTCCGACCCGTAGCACTCATGTCTGTAGCCATGAAATGCTTTGAAAGGCTGGTCATGGCTCACATCAACACCATTATCCCAGAAACCCAAGACCCACTCCAATTTGCATAGAGCTTCAAGTTCCTTGGTGTCCACATCACCAACAAACGAACATGGTGCAAACACACCAAGACAGTCGTGAAGAGGGCACGACAAAACCTATTCCCCCTCAGGAGACTGAAAAGATTTGGCATGGATCCACAGATCCTCAAAATGTATAAAAGCTGCACTATCGAGACCATCCTGACGGGTTGCATCACTGCCTGGTATGGCAACTGCTCAGCCTCCGACTGCAAGGAACTACAGAGGGTAGTGCGTACGGCCCAGTACATCACCGGTGCCAAGCTTCCTGCCATCCAAGACCTCTATACCAGGCGGTGTCAGAGGAAGGCCCTAAAAATTGTCAAAGACTCCAGCCACCCTAGTCATGGACTGTTCTCTCTGCTACCGCACGGCAAGCGATACCGGAGCACCAAGTCCAGGAGGCTTCTAAACAGCTTCTACCCCCAAGCTATAAGACTCCTGAACAGCTAATCAAATGGCTACCCAGACTATTTGCATTATACCCCCCCCCCATCCCTTCTACGCTGCTGCTACTCTCTGTTATCATCTATGCATAGTCTTTAATAACTATACCTACATGTACATATTACCTCGACACCGGTGCCCCCACACATTGACTCTGTACCGGTACCCCCTGTATATAGCCACGCTATTGTTATTTACTGCTCCTCTTTAATTATTTGTTATTCTTATCTCTTACTTTTTTTAAAGGTATTTTCTTAAAACAGTATTGTTGGTTATGGGCTTGTAAGTAAGCATTTCACTGTAAGGTCCTATAACTGTTGTATTTGGCGCATGTGACAAATACTATTTGATTTGATCAGTTGACTTTTAAAAGGTAGTGAAGTTCCCACCATGTGACTGTATGGAAATGATGCTCACTGTTGAACCCATCTGACCCGTTTTGTACATGGATACCCAGAGGTTATGGTGTGTGAGGGGTTGTTTGTGTTTAGAGTGTGTATTTGCATTTTTGTTTGTGTATTTTAGTGTTTATGTCTGTGTATGTTTCGTCTGTGTACGTGTATGTTCTGAAACTCACCCAGATAGTCCACCAGGATCCACTCTTCATCCTCCTCCTTCTGGCCAAAGCCCTGTTCTCCGGGGCCTCCTCCGCTCACCTCCTCCACATCGTCCCCGAACAGGACACTGGTGAGCCTCTGGAACATACTGCTACTCCTCGGGGGAGCACGGAGGGAGCAAGGGGGGGCTGAGCGGTGCGAGGACGGGGAACAGGCGTTTTGGTCATCAGCTGCAGGTGCTAAAGTGCTTCAATAAGGTACGGATGTCTATCATCTGAGGGGAGCTGTGTAAAGTCTGGTCACAGCTCACCTCGGCGTGTGCAAAATTACAAAGGACCTGAGAGACAAAAGGGGAGGGGGAGAAAGAGAGAGAATAAGTCGTTGTGATCTTGAGTGACACGTTTGAGACCATATACATGAGCTTATAAAGACCTGTGTGAAAAGGGAGGGGGGAGATGCATACAAATATCCTTTGGCTTTTGGGCAATTGGCAGAAGGAAAACATGGGTCAGACTGAACTGGAAGGACATCTATGTTTATTTCTGGCTTACAAGTTTTAGAGGACAGTCCAATATAAACCATCTCTGCCAATAAATAGGTTTTATATATCTCTAATACTCGATAATAAAACATATAAAAGGGTAGCCAGATCATTCACAACTGTCACAAACTTCAGAGGCACCGTATGTGGTCGTAAATGTTTACAGGTGTGGGTATTATTTGCCTATCTACCAGACATCCCTCAAAGGAAATTATGGAAATAGACCCATCATCAACTAGCTGCCAACTGACATAGACATACTGGCCAAATATATGTGGGCCTAATAGGTCTGTAACCTAGCAGCTTGTTCACTGATAGGGTGGTCTTTTATAGAACACACACTATAGTGCTGATTATGCTGTATCTTCACCTAGGGATCAACTCTCTGTGACCATACAGTCCAGTATTGGTGGTATAGGCCTGACCTTTCTTTGCAATTAGACCTCCAGTCCCACTGACTATAGTGTAAAAAGCCAGACAGCATTTGTCTGCTGATAAAGTTAACTACTACCCCCACAGACACACCAGGGATACAGCGCAGCAGTGACACTGTTTTCAGGTCATACATTATGACCCCTGACCTGAAGCAAGATCAGTGATACACAACAACCATTATTCTGCCAGACAACATTGAATTCCTGCTGTGAAGCCACATTTGTCAGTGCAATTGTAAACTATGAGTTGTATGCATGTACACATTTATGGTAAACAAATACAGATCAGTGCAGCCAATAATTCGAGATATGTGGGGTTGTAAGATCTAAAAAGCTGAGAGAACAACAGTAGCTTCTTTATGATAATGTTCAAAAAGGACAAGAATGCTGTTTGGTAGACCTGACACAAAAACGGAAACCTGGTCTGCCAGGTAGGCTACAGGCAAACACACGTTATGCCAGAATTACAGGTTTGTCATATATTACTTAACATCAACATATTCGTCAGAAGATGTGTAGGCTGCAAGCGAATGCAAACACGTCGTTCTTTGATTCAATGTCCTCTTATTTGTTAGATTCAACGACAAAGAAAATGAGCAGCTGTGCTATGAAGTTGAGGGACTGGGGGCTTTTCTATGGGACTTTATCTACAGTATGTCCAATAAGCAACCGGGTTATAATCTCCTGCACCTGTTCGTCCTCAACAAAATATCGCTTGCAAGCATTGTTTTCTTCCCAGAACGGTGGCTCTATTCGGATAGCAAACACGGAGGGGGGATGAAAGCGTCGTAATATTGGGTCCATTAAAAAGACAGAATATTATTATTTGCGGAATGAAACGGTAGGTTATGTGAGAGCTCACTGGATAATATTTTCTTGTCGTATGTATTTGGATGGTTGGTGGTTGGAGGTCTGTCGTCGACACCTTGGAACAGAGAACGTTAGGAGCCGTAACGATTACGTCATATGGGTATTCTCCATGAGTGTTCCACCCAGAGCAAAATGCCAGATATTGGCTCTGTAATAAAACATATAAATCACTGAAAATATGAATAAAATGTTCAGTTAGTGTCTGTTCAACGTGCTTCTACATCTACATTGCCTGCTCTCTGGGGTTTTAGGCTCGGTTTCTGTATAACCACTTTGTACAACTGCTGATGTACAAATGGCTTTATAAATACATGTTATTGATTGATTTACATGAAAAACGGCACATTTTAGGTTCAATAACAACTTCAAATCGTGGTAGGCTGTCTGCTTGCAGGATGATTTGTTGACAAGCATACAAGCGGAGGGTGTTTAGCGTAACCCTACACCTCTTAGGCGGGTCGCAGCTCCTACAATGTTCAACTGCCAGCAAAGTTGAATTGAAAAAGTACAATTCTGTTTTGTGCATATAAATAGCTCCTCCTTCAATAGATAGGTAGACATCTAGACCTTGCCATTTTAATAACTTTTCATTAGACTGCGGTCTGACTCTTATTTGGCAAAAATGGGCCGAGAATCTTATTTTTGCTACACAAAACACTGTTGGTGCATAAAAACAGTGGAAATAGGCTATGTATTTGTGCTAAACCGTACTTGTGTAAATAAAGTAATGTCAACAATGGTCTACAATTGAATTGCAAAAGAGAACAGTGTGTTTTTTCAACAACAGACAACAAAGAGACCCCCAAAAAAACTCACCTGCGGCAAGAAAAGATGTGAACAGCAAAGGACGGATATTTAGTGATAAAATCCTTAAGACTTTGAGGTAGATTGTATCTTTCCGAGAATATAAAAAAAGTTTTCTTCGCAGAAGAAATTTAGTACATGGACCTTTGTTTTCGGAAAAACACAGTTCGTTACTTTTCCGAGCCTTTCCGAGGTCCCACTGTTCCCTTTGTTATTGTTGAGGCGAACTAACAGCTGATCGGAGTGACGTGTTTTCGGGCAGCCTATGGGAGGGCCCTGTATTAAATCTGTAAGCCAATCATACGCCGCTGTTGACTCTGACAGACTGTCACCAACGCACGTGACCCACCCCAGAGAAAGACAAGACTGGGCTAAGCCCAGCCCACACATTTTTGGGAGTGTTTTTCAAAAAGTATGTCTTCAAACTTGTCAAAATATTTGACTAGGCACCCTTACTTCCTGTGATGTGTAAAATAGCGCCCATGTGTTTCCTTTTTTTTTTTTTTACCATTTCCCGGCTTAATTAATCAAGCTTTATGAACAGCAGGCTATAAATTAACAATATTGTAATATGCGTTATACCATGTTTATACAATGCTTATAACCCTATGTTATATAACTGTCTATAAAGGGTCAATGAGGCCATCCTGTAACATTTCCTTCGCTCAATAAACATCTCCCCGTAGTCCAGTGACAGTCAAATGCGCTATTAATGTGAAGGTGACATTATCAAAAGTACCAAAACACAACATTTCATCCTGAGGTGAATAAATTGCATAAGAATAAAAGCTAATTTAGGAGTGTGGGACCATGTTACAAAGCAATGACAGCTCTGCACCCTCCCTAAAAGGATATATTCAATAATGAATAATATAGATTTTAACTTTACACTAAGTTTTTTGTTGTTGCAATCACTAAAATCAGATGGACGGATGTCTCCTCTGTTGGGACAATGGGCCATTGGATTCACAAACAAAAAGGATCCAGACAAAGGAAGAGGGGATAAAAATATGACAGTGCACTCAATACATAGTATGTAGGTCACCAGTGAGGGGTACAACAAAGCACCCCATTCCCGTTTGTAATAGTGTGAAAATGTGTTTGTATTATAAATTGTATTTTAATGTTTAAGTACTCTTGGAAGATTAGAATAAATGGGGACTAAAAGAGATCCAAATCAAATCAAATCACATCAATCCCTCAAGCGGTGCAAATTGGGAAAAGGGACCTGACCCAAGACATGGCACACCAACCCCCATACATAAACCGGATTAAGGACAGTTTGTACAAAGGACCTCTTGGGGCTGGTTGCACCAGTTGGTCGTAAATGGGTCATAACTCTACGTCCGACGTAAAATGTTCTGGATTGCTGGCCCAGTATTCCATTAGGGTGAAAGTAAGACTGCAATTCACAGTGGGCATATAGACAGACATATAAGTGTCTTTCTTTATTTCCTAATAAGTAAGCCAAACACAACTAATATAAAATAAATACCAATAGCAAATCGTTATTGAGGCTAGAAAACACACCTCAATTTGGCAAACATTTCCCGAGCCTTGTAGACTATTCAAACGGACATTCCGTGAAAACCAAAAAAAAAAAGACTGATTTATCAAGACGAGTCCCCACGCTTGTATTAAAGCAGCACAATAACGCCGAAATGATTGCTGACCACACACACACACACGCCATTTAAAACAGTTGGATGACTGGGAGTTTCTGTAACAATATGATAAATGTCTTCAATGGCATTAGCCTACTTTACTCCAATATTCCCATCATTCAGTGATATTCATTCCCAGAGTAATTATTGATTAATCCATCCAGTTGTGGTTAAGAAAATGTGCATGCATAGTGATGAGCTTTGTGAAGTGATGGGACGGACATGCCCTGCAAAATTTAGAACCAATTAGGTGTTTAAACCCTGAATGACTAACAGTGGGCGTTGTATTGAACCCTGCGAGCAGCCATCATGGCACTCCTCGATTGTAAAACATTTTGGAAGCTATAGAAATGCATTTATTAATGTCTACATTCGTTTTCTATAATAGACACCTTAATGCATACATTTTCCTTAAAGTATTTTTGTTGTTGAGAGTACTAATGTTACTGTCCCCACTACAACAACAAAAAGTTAAATACATGTAATTTTGTCCTTAAAACACTTAATTGAAATACTGTAGAATTCCATTCATTCCTATGGAGGACTGTTCCTAATCAAGAGTGCCAATATGGCAGACCGGTGGCTTCGAAGCCTCTCAATGGCCAATATATAGCATCAGCAATCCAGGCTTTATATAAATCATTGTTTAGAACTGCCATGGCCTACCAACCATAATTATGAAACATCAAATCTCATGAAGTCGCATCGCTTAAGCCGGATATAGCTACGACTAATCTTATTTTTGGTTGGTGCAACAGGTGCAACCTAGCATTTCACACCAATAATTTTTTTAACACCCAACTGGTGCTGAGTAGGATGAGGCCATCATAAAAAATGTAGAGACCATAAACTGAATATGTGTTGTCTTATGCCACAGCCACCCTGCCCTCTCCCTTTAGGGCAGTCTGTTTTTTTCTACACTGGACCATAGGGCAAAGTTGGTGTTTATGTAAGCACCGAGACAAACTCTTCCTGGAAGGCAAATATTTTCCCATCACCCCATCTTTCAGAGGTGAGGTTATCTAAGTGTGAATCAGCTATACAGTTGAAGTCGGAAGTTTACATAAACAAATTTAATGACTCCAACCTAATTGTTTCAACCACTCCACAAATTTCTTGTTAACAAACTATAGTTTGGGCAAGTCGGTTAGGACATCTACTTTGTGCATGACACAAGTCATTTTTCTAACAATTGTTTACAGACAGATTATTTCACTGTATCACAATTCCAGTGGGTCAGAAGTTTACATACTAAGTTGACTGTGCCTTTAAACAGCTTGGAAAATTCCAGAAAATGATGTCATGGCTTTAAAAGTTCTGATAGGCTAATTGACATCATTTGAGTCAATTGGAGATGTACCTGTGGATGTATTTCAAGGCCTACCTTCAAAACCAGTGCCTCTTTGCTTGACATCATGGGAAAATCAAAAGAACTCAGCCAAGACCTCTGAAAAAAAAGAATTTGACCTCCACAAGTCTGGTTCCTCTTTGGGCGCAATTTCCAAACGCCTGAAGGTACCATGTATATCTGTACAAACTATAGTACGCAAGTATAAACACCATGGGACCACGCAGCCGTCATACTGCTCAGGAAGGAGACGTGTTCGGTCTTCTTGAGATGAATGTACTTTGGTGTGAAAAGTGCAAATCAATCCCAGAATAGTAAAGGACCTTGTGAAGATGCTGGAGGAAACGGGTACAAAAGTATCTATATCCACAGTAAAACGAGTCCTATATTGACATAACCTGAAAGGCCGCTCAACAAGGAAGCCACTGCTCCAGAACCGCCGGGAAAAAAACGCCAGACACGGTTTGCAACTGCACATGGGGACAAAGATCGTACTTTTTCGAGAAATGTCCTCTGGTCTGATGAAACAAAAATTGAACTGTTTGGCCATAATGACCATCGTTATGTTTGGAGGAAAATGGTGGAAGCTTGCAAGCCGAAGAACACCATCTCAGCCGTGAAGCACAGGGGTGGTAGCATCATGTTGTGGGGGTGCTTTGCTGCAGGAGGGACTGGTGCACTTCACAAAATAGAAGGCATCATGAGGTAGGAAAATTATGTGGATATATTGAAGCAACATCAAGACATCAGTCAGGAAGTTAAAGCTTGGTCACAAATGGGTCTTCTAAATGGACAATGACCTCAAGCATGCTTCCAAAGCTTAAGCACAACAAAGTCAAGGTATTGGAGTGGCCATCAAACCCCTGACCTCAATCCTATAGAACATTTGTGGTCAGAACTGAAAAAGTGTGTGCGAGCAAGGAGGCCTACAAACCTGACTCAGTTACACCAGCTCTGTCAGGAGGAATGGGCCAAAATTCACCCAACTTATTGTAGGAAGCTTGTGGAAGACTACCTGAAACATTTCACCCAAGTTAAACAATTTAAAGGAAATGCTACCAAATACTAATTGAGTGCATGTCAACTTCTGACCCACTGGGAATGTGATGAAATAAAAGCCAAATTAAATAACTATTGACATTTCACACTTAAAATAAAGTGGTTATCCTAACTGACCTAAGACAGGGAATTTTTACTGTGATTAAATGTCAGGAATTGTGAAACTGAGTTTAAATGTATTTGGCTAAGGTGTATGTAAACTTCCGACTTCAACTGTACGCGTCCATGTTAAAAAAATCAAAATCTAACCAGCTCTTTCGGTAATTTTCCAGGCCCAAAAACAGCCACACCTGTGCTGTTTTAGTTGGCTACTATTGCATAACTGATAAGATGCAGCTTTCAGCTCAACTCCGTTTCCTTTTTCCCACAACAGTGTTACATCACTCAAAAATCAACCCGAGTGTTCTTGACCTACAGAACTTGAGCTCAAATTGAACTTGGATAAACAAATTAAAACATACTATTGTGTTTCTATTCTATTAAGAACATGTTTTTCAGAAACAAATATGGATTATATTGATAAAATGTTAAATTACCATCAGGTGTAAGTAATGTCAATCTGCCTAACATCAAGTAGACTTTCTCAGATACCACAGCCTGTCAATATATTGAGTGCGCTTAACAAAAAAACATTCATTATGTCATTTAATGGGCCATTGTATAAAAAAAAAACAATACATGTTCCCTTTCACGTGAATTCACCACATCCTTACATAATGTTGCTAATGTTTGTTTCGAAGTGGGCAATGCTTTGTGCAATATCTACAAGGGGACAGTTCATTGATGACTTGTCGTCATAATTTCAGCAGTTTAATAATCAATAACGTAATTTTTTTTTACAGAACAGACTCATTTTTATTTTCACTGATATTTAACATGGTAAATTTAAACCATGCATTTGACAGAAAATAATATTACAGAATCTTCTCAGAGTAGTCCATTTAAAATGCATCCAGGGGGACAGCTATTCCTTTAGGGAGAGGACAGTTTGTAAATAGGGGGGAGGGGAATAAAGAAAAGGAAACCTATGTCAAAGGCCATGTGAAATCTTTTTGGTGTGTTGGGAATTTGGGACAGAAACAGAGCTGTGTTTTCAAGCTGTGGGGTAAAGAGACAAGGCTGTGAAAACAAAGGGGCATGCAAAGTTAAGGGAGGTCTCATTTAAGTATGGTAGGCTACAGGCCATTTCATTCAGCCACATTCTGTGGTTGGATTGACACGGTCCTGCGATAGGATCGATGATTAGGTGAAACACAGAATTTGGGTCTGGTTCTGTTTGATTAACATTGACCCAGGGTGTGACAGTTCACAGGCAAACAAGTGAATTCTAACCAACACAAAGAAGCCGTGGGAGGGCAACCTTTCCTGCCAGTCTACTTTAAAAAGACAAACGCATACACACTCAAGCAAAGGCACACACAGAAATTCAATATATGCTTCAGTTATTGTTTTGAAGTACAGTCACGAACACTCTAGGTAATGTGGGAAAGGTATATCATGAATGGAGATAAGCGGGAGTAAGAACATGATAGGACAACAGAGAGGACATTAAGGGAGAGGAAAAGAGGTGGACAGGGAACAAGTAGAATAAGGAGCAAAGAGATGCAGGGAGGGAGAGTGACATCCCTCTTAAGAATTGCATCAGCTGAACAGGACAGAGAAGGCGGGGCAGACATGGGTGAGTCAGTAAGTGATCAGGTGGGCCATCCAGTCAGTCACTCCCATGGAAAATAACCTTGTTGACTGTTGAACACCAACATGTAATGGACGCATGAGATTATAAAAATAAATCAAATGAGTTAATTGCGGTTGTGGAGGCAGCCTACGGACTAGGCTACTTCCTTTGTCCACCAAAATAAACCACTTGTGAATGAGGTGTATGAATTTAGTCCTAAATAGTTCCAATCTAGCCCAGAGAATACATTGATACTGAAAAAAAGGCTTTATTGGTGAAAAATACTCTTTACTAAAACTCAGCAGTGACATGCCAACCACCTTAAACTGCATTTTGTTGTTCTTAATTCTTGACATTTGCATATTAACAGCAAGAAGTTAAGTAGACAAGGTATGCGATTAGTCATTCACAACAATGACAGTAAAGGAAGCATAATCATGGGCAACTTTTACACCAGTTTCAGTTCATTGACTTTAGTTTGTGATTAAACACTATACATGACTCTAGTGCATCAAATACATTCATTGACAAATATTAACACATTATCAAACTTATAAATATTGAAGTATCAATTCCTAACCCTTATTGGATGGGAACTAAACATAATTATGTCCTTGCCTGACTAAAACAAAGAGGAAGTCCAATTTTGAACAAATATATATTAAAATCAAACCCCAATCATTTGGCATTATTCTAGGTGCACTTCCTGTTTATGTAAAGGAGCTCCCTTTTTCATCGCTCAGTCATTCTTCCTCCGGCTGGCTGAAATCCAGAGGGCCCTCAAGTCAGTGGTCACTACAAAGCACAGCTAGCTTACACAACGCGCCTTTCAAAATAAATACAAACCGAACAGATTCTACATGTAGAATCGGTTTGCAAATTATGTCCGGCACTCTCCGACAAACGCTACCGGTGTGTACAGCAGCCTGGCTCAGACTCTGGCTAGGGCTGGCTTGTTGTTAACACAGACAATAACAACCCATGCTGGGCTACAACTGAACAATATAAAACATTTAAATACTTTTTTATAATATGCCAAGATTATTACAGCAAAAGGGTGCAAAAAAAATTATGACATTCAAGCGAAAGACCCATTAATTGCAAGCATACAGTATGTAATAAAAATAATTTGGTGAGTGCTTATATTTGTCCTATTAATACACATATGTGAATTGGAAATTCATTTTTTGCATATCCCAACTCTTCCCAAGACACCCTCAGAGAGTGGGGTCACAGCCAGGGTGACCCTGGAGCAATTCGGGTTAAGTGCCTAACTCAAGGGCACAGAGATTGTTCACCTTGATGGCTCTTAGATTCGAACTAGCAACCTTTCGGTTACTGTCCCAATGCTCTAACCGTAAGGCTAACCTGCCGCATATATGTTCCAGGGTAGTGAGGCCGGGCACCTCTAGTTGGCCAGCTAGCTCATAGAAGCAGCATAATAAAACATCTACAATTTACCAAACAAAACCAGTCTCGCAACTCTACAACAGGCAAATGTATTGAAACAAACATCTACTCAAGCAATCACCTTGATTTGCATTTTGCCTTGCCTGAGGTTCACTGGTGAGAGCGCAAATGAAATTCCTCCATTTTCTTCACCAGTTCAAGGAAGTGCGAGTCAAGATAGGTAACTATACAAAAACAGCATCGCTAGTACACAGTGAGTCATTATCACTGTATAAAGTCCTTTCACTGTTTTTGAGCACAAGTCATTAGCCGTCTCAGTGGGACAATCCAACTCCCTAACAGCCTCCATATAGACCACAATCTGGTAACCTGCATGTTAAATACACACGTAAGAACACCAACAAACACATTTCCCATCAAGTGTTCTCCCACAGCCTTGTAATATAACAACCCCTGGTATGTCTCAAAGTGAATCCTAACCTTAGTCTGAGAGATATAGATATCTCCACAGTTTTATTAATATTGAACAACATCCTTTCTTTACATCCCCACTCAACCAACATAATTACACTACCCCCCCCCACCCCAACATGACCATATACTACCCCAATAGTCTCATCGTCCCTATAACTCACTCATCTCCACCTCACCAAGCTGCCACACAATTCTCATATGGAAAAGAGATTTCCTCATCTTTGTGAGAAGCCTCAACTGAAGAATAACTAGATTGAACTTTCTGTTAAAGAATTGAGATTGGGTTCAAGGAGCGATCAACAAACAATCTGTCAGACAAAAAAAAAATATATACACTCACTCAGGTCCTGTCAAACTAGTTTGAGTACATCCTTATTTCTGCATTCAAATCCCTACTGCTGCCTTAGAACATTTTGGCTGAACCAGAAGCACACTTGGCACCCAGACATCCTTTAAACATGATTTCAACAGTTTGTCTGAACAGTTACAAAAATAGGTGCTTCACGGGGCTAGTGGAAACATGACTTCACAGAAAAAAATTGTTTGGAAATATTAAAACAATCCCAGTGAACCTGGGTGCATTCACATTGAATCATTTGATAAAGTGGACTCCATAAATACAAGGTTCAGTGGGTTGGAGCGTTGGGGATTTCCTGGCTAGGGTTCAAAGTTCTTACCTTGTCTGTTCTCATGGCAACAAGTGGAGAAATTCATCCCATGCTTGTGGAACAGGATGGTAAACAAAAGGCCCAGAATCGCCTTCTCTGTTTATGTCCCCTTAAAATACCTATTCTTATATGGAAACAGTCTACTGTTGATATTAGTCACGATCAAATATGTTGGCATATTGTTTCTTCTTTGTCAATTAGAAAAATCTAGAGTGGAGGACAATAAAATAGTAATTTAGTATAAAAAAGTACAAAAGGTGAGAAGTTATTTTCTTCCTCTTACTTCTATGCCTCTTTCTTTTCAGTCTGTTTTTCCTCTTTCTTTACATTCACTCTGGATAACGAGATGGTGGCTGATGAGCCGAAGGGAAAATACAAATTGCCCTCTTCAAATAGGGGTTAGAGTTTGAAACATCCGATGGCCTCTTCATCACACCCTCCCTCCCTCTCTTGGATCCCTCTCTCTGCACTGCACTCCCTCCAGCGCTGACCTCTTTATGCTCTTCTCTAACCCTGGCTCCATCTCTTCCTCTCCTTCATTGATTGCAACCCATTCTCTATATAAACCTTCCTCCCCTCTTTACAATATGTTAGAGATAGCTCCTCCAGGCGGTCCTAACAGGGTAGGCTCACTCCCACCCGTCCCCCATCACCCTCCCTCAGCGCGGACCCGACCACAGTTCATCCTGGGAGTCTGAGTCCTCCATCTCGAATACGCCTCTGCTGGGTTGCGACCCTTTCCCTCGGACCCCTGAACTGCACGCACCACCAATCTCTGTCAGTGGCACGTAGGAGTAGTCCACACGGCCGGGGTGGTGAGCCGCGGACCACCAACACATGATCATGTGACCCACCAGGCTGGCCAACAGCAGAGAGGTCAACAGGCCAGTGACAATGAGCCAGCGCTGCCTGAGGAGAGATGGAGGGATGAGAAGAGAGAACAGGGGAGATAAATGGAAGACAGCAGGTGCTAGGCATCGGAAGTGAAAGAGGCGCTCTACACACTGCAAATACACTTGGAAAATGTACATATCCAATCCAAATCAAACCCACTTTTATCATTATTATCAGAAGAGGATTCATTGATATTGGTATGGGCCCCAAAAAGGAACATTTGTAGGACGATGAGTAAAAATGTGAGGAGGAATTGAGAACTGGAGAGAAAGATGATCAATGAATAAACAAACTTCAACCTCCCACTCCATCTGTGGCTGAAACCATAGCAACTCAAAACAATCCCTCACTAGCATGTGAAAGGTAAGGGGGTTAATAAATGCGTATGGCTCCTGCAGTCTGTGACGAGTAGAGGGGTCAAGCCCGCTAAATGCAGGTCTGGACAACTGTTTGTCCATGCAAATATTAGCACATCACCAAACATAGCAGTGGACATGCTGTTATAGTCACACCGAGGTGTGACATTACATATGATTAAGTGATGAATTTCTCTGTCTGAGCCAAGCTGTGAAAAAAATAGCAAGGCTGTGTTTTGCACAATGTTCATCTGCATTAATTTACAATAGGAGAGCGTCGGAGGGATTCAAAGGAGGGAGAGTGGCTGTGCATGCGAGGAGGGCGGTTAGATTGATTTGTAGGTGGTTAACAGCAGGGAGGGGTTTCAGCTGAAATGACCTTTGGCACTTACTCAGAGAGATAAGGCTTGGATTTGTGTGCCTCCTCCTCGCTCCATGTTGCAAACATCTGATTGGCCAGACAATGACCAGCTGTGGAAACAGTGGAAACAGCAATTACAGAAACCACTCATGTCTAAAGTCTCATCCACACACAATATCATACCAACTATAGATGGTCGCTTCAGCATCTTTGTTTGACTGCACTAGCTGTGACATTTTTTCTCTCATAAAAACAGGCATCAATGTACAAACACGACAATTTGTTATTCCTCAACATGGCCTCAAGCAAATAGTGCCGTCAAAGTATTTACGCCACGTGACTTATTACACATTTTATTTTCTTACAGCCTGAATTTAAAATGGATTACCTTTAGATTGTTTGGTCACTGGCCTACACACGCACTACCCCATAATTTCCAAGTGGAATTATGTTTTTTGAAATTGTTACAAATTAAAATTAAAATGCTGAAATGTCTTGAGTCAACAAATATTCAATCCCTTTATTTTTATGGCAAGCTTAAATTAGTTCAGGAGTAACAACTAATTTTCTTAACTCACATAATAAGATGCATGGACTCACTGTGAAGTAGTATTTTACAAGAATTTTGAATGACTACCTCATCTCTGTACCCCACACATACAGATAATTGTAAGGTCTCTCAGTTGAGGAGTGAATTTTAAAACAGATTCCCCCACAAAGACAAGGGAGGTTTTCCAATGCCTCACAAAGGGCACCTATTGGGAGATGACAAAACACAAACTCAGCAAAAAAAAGAAAAATCCTCACTGTCAACTGTGTTAATTTTCAGCAAACTTAACATGTGTAAATATTTGTATGAACATAACAAGATTCAACAATAGACAAACTGAATAAGTTCCACAGACATGTGACTAACAGAAATGGAATAATGTGTCTCTGAACAAAGGGGGGATCAAAATCAAAAGTAAGTCAGTAAGTATCTGGTGTGGCCACCAGCTGCATTAAGTACTGCAGTGCATCTCCTCCTCATGGACAACAGATTTGCCAGTTCTTGCTGTGAGATGTTAACCCACTCTTCCACCAAAGCATCTGCAAGTTCCCGGACATTTCTGTGGGGGGGGGGGGGGGGCCTAGCCCTCACCCTCCGATCCAACAGGTCCCAGACGTGCTCAATGGGATTGAGATCCGGGCTCTTCGCTGACCATAGCAGAACAGTGACATTCCTGTCTTGTAGGAAATCACGCACAGAACAAGCAGTTTGTCTGGTGGCATTGTCATGCTGGAGGGTCATGTCAGGATGAGCCTGCAGGAAGGGTACCACATGAGGGAGGAGGATGTCTTCCCTGTAACACAGTGTTGAGATTGCCTGCAATGACAAGCTCAGTCCAATGATGCTGTGACACCGCCCCAGACCATGACGGACCCTCCACCTCCAAAATCGATCCCGCTCCAGAGTACAGGCCTCGGTGTAACGCTCATTCCTGCGATGATAAACGCGAATCCGACCATCACCCCGGGTGAGACAAAACCGACTCGTCAGTGAAGAGCACTTTTTGCCAGTCCTGTCTGGTCCAGCGACGGTGGGTTTGTGCCCATAGGCGACGTTGTTGCCGGTGATGTCTGGTGAGGACCTGCCTTACAACAGGCCTACAAGCCCTCAGTCCAGCCTCTCTCAGCCTATTGCGGACAGTCTGAGCACTGATGGAGGGATTGTGCATTCCTGGTGTTACTCGGGCAGTTGTAGTTGCCATCCTGTACAGGTGTTGTTACACGTGGTCTGCCACTGCGAGGACGATCAACTGTCTGTCCTGTCTCCCTTTAGCGCCGTCTTAGGCGTCTCACAGTACGGACATTGCGATTTATTGCCCTGGCCACATCTGCAGTCCTCATGCCTCCTTGCAGCATGCCTACCATCTGTAAGGTGTTCGTGTCTTAACAACCGTTCCACAGGTGCATGTTTATGGTTCATTGAACAAGCATGGGAAACAGAGTTTAAACCCTTTACAATGAAGATCTGTGAAGTTATTTGGATTTTTACAAATCATCTTTGAAAGACAGGGTCCTGAAAAAGGGACGTAACTTTTTTTTTGCTGAGTTTATATAAGGTACAGATTGAATATCCCTTTGAGCATGGTGAAGTTATTAATTACACTTTGGATGGTGTATCAATACACCCAGTCACTGCAAATAAACAGGTGTCCATCCTAACTAAAGTTACCAGAGGAAGGAAACGGCTCAGGGATTTCACCATGAGGCCAACAAAACAGTTGGAGTTTAATGGCTGTGATTGTTGTTGATCCATCCTCAGTTTTCACCATTGTAGATTCTCCACAATACTAACCTAATTGACAGAGTGAAAAGGAAGCCTGTAAAGAAAAACATATTCCAAAACATGCATCCTTTTATCAACAAGGCACTAAAGTAATACTGCAAAGAATGTGGCGAAGCAATTCACTTTTTGTATTGAACACAAAGTGTTATGTTTGGTGCAAATCCAATACATTACTGAGTACCACTCTCCATTTTCAAGCATAGTCATGGCTGCATCAGCTTATGGGTATACTTGTAATAGTTAAGGACTGGGTGACCTTTTCAGGATAAAAAAGTAAACGGAATGAGCTTAGCACAGGCAAAATCCTAGAGGAAAACCTGGTTCAGTCTGCTTTCCACCAGACACTGGTAGATTAATTTTCCTTTCAGCAGGACAATAACCTAAAGCACAAGGCAAATTCTACACTGGAGTTGCTTACCAAGAAGACAGTGAATGTTCCTAAGTGGCCGAGTTAGTTTTGAATTAAATATAAGGCAACACCTGAAAACTGTCGTCTAGCAATGACCTACAACCAATTTGACAGATCTTGAAAACTTCTGAAAAGAATAAATGGGCAAATAATGCACAACCCAGGTGTGGAAAGCCCATAGTCTTTCTGGGTTAGTCTCACAGCTGTAATCACTGCCAAATATGCTTCTACAAAGTATTGACTCAGGGGTGTGAATACTTATGTAAATTAGATATTTCTGTATTTAATTGTCAATACATTTCCAGAAATGTCTAAAAATATGTTTTCACTTTGCCATTATGGGGTATTGTGTGTAGATGTTTGACAAAAAAAATGTATTCAATCCGGTTTAAATTCAGGCTGTAACAACAAAATCAAGGGGTATGAAAACTTCCTGAAGGCACTCTATGAAGGCACTCATTTACATACTAGCGTAAACACAAGGAACATTGAAAACAAGCTATTAAGAAATGAAACTTGATATGTGCAGTCGGAAGTTTACATACACCTTAGCCAAATACATTTTTAACTCAGTTTCACAATTCCTGACATTTAATCCTAGTAAAAATTCCCTGTCTTAGGTCAGTTAGGATCACCACTATTTTAAGAATGTGAAATGTCAGAATAATATTAGAGAGAATGATTTATTTCAGCTTTTATTTCTTTCATCACATTCCCAGTGGGTCAGAAGTCTACATACTCAATTAGTAATTGGTAGCATTGCCTTTAAATTTATTAACTTGGGTCAAACGTTTTGGGTAGCCTTCCACAAGCTTCCCACAATAGGTTGGGTGAATTTTGGCCCATTCCTCCTGACAGGGCTGGTGTAACTCAGGTTCTAGGCCTCCTTGCTCGCACACGCTTTTTCAGTTCTGCCCACAAATTTACAATGGGATTGAGGTCAGGGCTTTGTGGTGGCCACGCCAATACCTTGACTTTGTCCTTAAGCCATTTTGCCACAACTTTGGAAGCATGCTTGAGGTCATTGTCCATTTGGAAGACCCATTTGCGACAAAGCTTTAACTTCCTGACTGATGCCTTGATGTTGCTTCAATATGCCATCTATTTTGTGAAGTGCACCAGACTCACTGCAGCAAAGCACCCCCTACAACATGATGCTGCCACCCCCGTGCTTCACGGCTGTGATGGTGTTCTTCGGCTTGCAAGCTTCCACCATTTTCCTCCAAACATAACGATGGTCATTATGGCCAAACAGTTCAATTTTTGTTTCATCAGACCAGAGGACATTTCTCGAAAAAGTACGATCTTTGTCCCCATGTGCAGTTGCAAACCGTGTCTGGCGTTTTTTTTCCGGCGGTTCTGGAGCAGTGGCTTCCTTGTTGAGCGGCCTTTCAGCTTATGTCGATATAGGACTCGTTTTACTGTGGATATAGATACTTTTGTACCCGTTTCCTCCAGCATCTTCACAGGGTCCTTTGGGTCCTTTGCTGTTGTTCTGGGATTGATTTGCATTTTTCGCACCAAAGTGCGTTCATCTCTAGGAGACAGACTGCGTCTCCTTCCTGAGCGGTATGACGGCTGCATGGTCCCATGGTGTTTATACTTGCGTACTATTGTTTTTACAGATGAACCTGGTACCTTCAGGCTTTTGGAAATTGCGCCCAAGGATGAACCAGACTTGCGGAGGTCAAAAAAAAAAAATTCTGAGGTCTTGGCTGATTTCTTTTGATTTTCCCATGATGTCAAGCAAAGAGGCACTGGGTTTGAAGGTAGGCCTTGAAATATATCCACAGGTACACGTCCAATTGACTAAAATTATGTCAATTAGCCTATCAGAAGCTTCTAAAGCTATGACATCATTTTCTGGAATTTTCCAAGCTGTTTAAAGGCACAGTCAACTTAGTGTATGTAAACTTCTGACCCACAGGAATTGTGATACAGTGAATTATAAGTGAAATAATCTGTCTGTAAACAATTGTTGGAAAAATTACTTGTGTCATGCACAAAGTAGATGTCCTAACTGACTTGCCACAACTATAGTTTGTTAACAAGAAACTTGTGGAGTGGTTGAAAAACAAGTTTTAATGACTCCAACCTAAGTGTATGTAAACTTCCGACTTCAACTGTACATATGTAGAGGACTGTGGATTTATTAGGGTTACTCTAGTTTGTGACATACATCCCAACACAACTTGATTAAGCCCCCCTTTACCCCACTGCCTCCCACCTCTCTTTTACAGGGGTCTAAATATTTTAAACTCCTACACGTGTGTTGTAAGTGGCAGCCAGGCAGTCAGTAGATGGTGAGGGCCAGTCAGGCCATCATCCTGATAAAGAGCACTGTCCTGGGCTATGCTCAGAGACTGAAAGGGGCGATCAACCTTGGAGGACATGGGATGAACGACTGTGAGAGGGGGTGAGTGAGAACACACTAGAATGAGAGGGAATGAGTCAGTGTAGTGTGGTGTTGATGTTCCAACCCCCACACATAAAAACGCCACCAACACAGAACTAGAGTAAATAGAGATGGTGGATCACACAGAGATAACTAAAGTAAAACAAAGTGGTGTGCTGAGGAGTGAGATTCGAGTCTGCACGGGCCTGTCATAGTTTAGGAGAGCTCATGAACATATCCCTGCTATGCCCTACATATGGACACAACCAGCAGAGTAAGGGAGGGGGAGATGCAGACAGAGAGCGAGTGACCAAACCTTCCATAACAAAGTCATCACCTACAGAGAAATTAACATGGAGAAGAGTCCCCTAAGCAAGCTGGTCCAACAATTAGACCCAACCAAATCATGAGAAAACTAAAATAATTACTTCCAATGTGTCAAGTAATTAAAAAAAAAAAGTGCAAACTAGAATGCTATTTGGCCCTAAAGAGAGTACAGAGTGGCAGAATACCGGACCACTGACTGACCCAAAATTAAGCAAAGCTTTGACTATGTGAGCATAGCCTTGCTACTGAGAAAGGCCGTCGTAGGCAGACCTGGCTCTCAAGAGAACACAGGCTATGTGCACACTGCCCACAAAATTAAGTGGAAACTGAGCTGCACTTCCTAACCTCCTGCCATATGTATGACAATAGAGACAAATATTTCCCTCAGATTACACAGACCAGCAAAGAACTAGAAAACTCAAATTGATCAACTCAAATATATTGTGTGAAATACCACCGTGTGCCACAGCAGCAAGATTTGTGACCTGTTGCCACAAGAAAAGGGCAACCAGTGAAGAACATACACCATTGTAAATTATTATTATTTTCCCTTTTGTACATCGTTACAACACTGCATATAGCCATACTATGACATTTGAAATGTCTCTTCCTTTGGAACTTGTGAGTCTGTTTATTTCACTTTTGTTGATCTATTTCACTTGCTTTGGCAATGTAAACATGTTTCCCCATGCCAATAAAGCCCTTGAATTGAATTGAGAAAGCAAGGCCAACAAGTAACGAACAAGGAGGGAGGTAAAATGACAGACAGGAACAAAAGAGGGGAAGAGATAAAATGAGGTAATACATGGAAGGGAAATGAGTCTGGGTGTGCTGGGACAGATGAGATCATCTCAGAGATAAACCTTCCTGATTTGTACTACAATATGAACACAGAACATTAGACACACAGGGCGACTACATTAGGGTGCCTCCCAATTAGTTGACAGGCTGTTGGTCAACCAAGATTTTTTTGTCGACCAGTAGCATGCGTGTATCACACACACACGGCCATCTCAGTGAACAAATCTATTGCGAAGGCCTAGACTAAAAGCCAATTTATGCTAGATCTGAAATGTGGTCGGAGGCTCCGTATGGAGGGTGTGACGCAATTACGGAGCCGCCAGAGGCATGCAGCAGCCATGCACCTCCCAAATGAACCAATGCGGAGGGCCCTGTATACCTCCGCATTGACATGATTGGTTGACGGTAGATGGGAGCTGTACTACTTCCTTCACAACAGCTCTGCGCTGCGAAGTGTGAATGCCATGACTTCTGCAGAGGCCGATTCACCATAAATGCTGTATGGCCAATGCAGACGTCGGATTGGCCATGACTCACCCAGATGCACAATGCACTTCTCTCCAGAATGCGCTCTCTCCCACCAATTTGTGCACATTCATTGTTTCATAACTTCATTGTGTGAATTGTTTGCGTTTGATTGTTAGCGTCTATCAGTTCCCCATTAAAGATATCACCAGTAGTACATTTACCGTTAATTCCTAATCTACAATGTTTGTTCAGCTATGGTAATTTCTGTTAATGCATTCAATATATTATTATTCCTTTTAGCGTTCTCATTGTCGGAGTGGACACATTGTTTGCAGAGCACACAACCTATGCAACACTTGTGAGGAACAAGTTGGTTTATTTCATTAAGAGTTTTGCCAATCCAATTTAGTCATTGTCTTTTCTCTGGAGCACTCCTGTCAATGTTGAGTAAGGACGCGCACCTGATTACACTTAGAAGTAGTCCTATAGGCTACCTGGCCTGCTCACAAATGTAAGCATATAAAATGTGCCCATTTTGGGATCTGATAGTATTTCTGATTGGCTTAACGCATCACCACTAATGAGCTGTGGAGTTTCACAAAGTCATGTTTCCTTCACCTCAAACAGCAAGCAAAAAAAGTCTGTTTTAACATCCATTGAGAATGACAATAGTTCCTCAGTGTATTTGAAAAATCTTTCCAGCGCTCTCCCTTTCAAATACCACTCAGTGTGAACGGAAAAATGTCATGCTCTGATCCGGTGGAAACGTCCGTAAATAGGCCTAACTGATTACTTCTCATCAATGGTTGACTTAGACTGAAATAGGTCCCGGTCCCATTTTGGGTGCTGGTACTGTTTATATTTAGGTACATGAGCTCCACAATACTTTTGAGCTAATATTCTATCAGAGGTACAGGAGCTCAAGCAGTAGGACATTTGAGGTGTCGGTACTCCGCTCCGGTGAGCTCCTGCCCAAGTCAAGCACTGCTTCTTATCACTTGCGCAAATAGCCTACAGCGGTGTCTGTCCCGAGCTCACTGGAGCAGGAAACTGAGGGCCCAGAATATTTTATGCAATGTTGCAAGTAAGCTAGAGCAAGCTTCAGACCAGACCCAAGTTAATAAAACTGTTTCAAGTTCATTGCAGACAGGCCATGCATAGCCAGTGTGATTTATAGGATATTTTATATCAGCAGGCTGCAATGTTTTTATTTGTTGGCTTTATGTAGGCTATTTTTACATAGTTGGCCAATGGCAATATAAGTTACTTTTTAGGTTTGTATCATTTTAATTTATATATCATTTTGATTAACCACATGACAATGATTGCGCATATGAAAACCATAACTGGCACACAGATCAGTAGAAATGGTAAGATAAATTGGCATTCCACATGAAAAAAGGTTGCCGACTCCTCGTGTAGCCTATTACCAGCAACTTCAGGAGAGTAATGGCAGAATCTGCAAAAGCCATCAGGAGAAGGAATAGGATGGTTGGGTCAGGTTAAGATTTTTTCTTATGGTTATCTAGATCTCTGTCTCCCTCTTGAGTCATTTGTTTCTTATTTCATCAAACAGTGAGCTTAAAGCATCAGACAAGCTCAATGCATATAGTTGATTTTAACAAAATACATAGGATGTGTCTATATGGAGAAATACACGTTTAAAAATGTCAACCAATCGATTGGTCGAAAGAACAGACTTCAGTCGACCAAGATTTTTTTAGTTGGGGACAGCCCTAGACTACATACAGCCAACTGAAACATATCCTGAATGTTTGTACCATGTAATGATGGGGAACCAATAAAACAAACAGGTCATGTTTGGGAGAAAACCTATGCTAGCAGGCTTAGAATGAAGTGGTCCACATACTGTACAAGACACTTTACAGGACGACAACTATGAAACTATTAGTACTCATTAGAGACTGAGGTGCAGACATCCTGAATAGAGGCTTGTAACCTCTTTATGCAGTATGTTGTGATCCGTTTAGTTCCTTCAACTACTACTGCTCTGAGCAGGCGGGGGAGTTACAGGTGGTTCCATACCTCTGTGTATGCTCTGGTTCTTCTCTCCCTGGAACAGGGCATTGCAGCTTCCTGTGACCGGGTCACATGGGCACATGTCCTGGCACTGGCACTCCTGCCCACAGTCCAGCCCGTACAAACCCAGAGGACACTCTGAGGGGAACACAGGAAGTGATGAGAGACACCAAGGAAACAGGATGAGATGTCACTGGAAAATACAATAAAGCTTTAATGTAAAGAAACTTCCCTGCTGAAAACCACTGCTCTAGCTAGCAACATCCGGGGTTAGTACCAATGTTTTGGTTTCCTAGACCTTCTTAGGAATTTTAAGATAATGTTCACAATATGTAATTGTCCAACATAAGCTAGTCCATAATACATGGGAACTACAGCATTGATGAACATGAAGAGTTTAAAAGCTCTGACAGACAATAAGACATCAACAATAGCTTAATTTAATCTCCAAAGCCACAGGTATTCAGTCCAGGATTTGGGCATCAGAGGGCCAAGGAAGTGATATAACGAAGGCTTAGCATATTAGGGCTAATGTGTTCCAGCAGTTCTCATTCAGAGATTTGGAGCAAGACTATTGGCAGAAGTTGTACAGAGAGGGAATGTTCTAGCCAGACCACTGGGAAAGCTTTTGTTGCTCACCGTTATCCCTGTGAGACTGGGAATAAGGCATAACATTGGAAGCACTCCAAGGTGCTATTACTAAAACAGGTGAGGTAAAGTCTGGGAATGTGAAAGAGAAATTAGGGATTGATAGGGGATTACGAATTTGATTTGGAGGGTCGTAAAGGTTGTTTTAGGTGTACACCAATCAATCAGGGTTACACACTTATCCTGCCACACTACTAGCAACACACCTTGTTCACAGGAGTCGCCACGGAAACCAATGGGGCAGCTGCAGCCACCGTGAACAGTGTCACATGAGCCCCCGTTAGTGCAGGCGCATGTCTGGTTGCAGCCGTCGCCATAGAAACCCAAATCACACACTGAGCGAGAGAGAGAAAATAAGTTAAAAGACACTAGTAAGCTGTGATAGGTGGACGGTCAGATACTGTAGATTTTGGAGGGAGTATTACAAGATATGAGGACAAGACGTCATTGTATACAGTATTATGTAGGATACAGGTTTGTTCAGGAAAGTAAGGAGTGTATTATAGGGCCATTGGGTTGGGAGAAGGTGCAGTGAGTGAAAGAAAATGTGAGGGCTAGGAGGTGTTAAAGTACTGCCCTGGAATGTGGAAGTTATAACTACCAACCGTAATTGCCAAAGCTTGACAGAGCACATTCTTCACAAATCATAGGGTCCTGGGGACAAGCAACATGTTTCACACCAGGAGAAATGACAGACTTGTTGTGTAAACAAACCAAGCCAGAGAGAGAGAGAGAGAGAGCGAGAGAGAGGCTGATTACCTTGGCTGCAGTTCTCCCCTCTCCATCCAGCATCACACGCACAGCCATCTGCACCAGGAGAGAGGGATGAGATGAGAGAAAGAATAGAGAAAGAAATAGGAGAGAGAGGCATTTCATTGTAACCTCAGAGAGCTGGTTCAGAACTCAAGGAGAGAACAACTGTACCCACTCCTCACTCACCCTGTGTACAGACACCGTGGGCACCACAGGCGGGCGGTTGGCACACCATGGTGTCACAGCCAGTCCCACTCCAGCCCTCCTGGCATTGGCAGTGCCCATTGATGCACATCCCGTGCCCGCTGCAGTCCTCAGGCTGACACTGGGGCTGGTGGACGCACAGGATGGTGGAGACCTGCCGAGGGCAGCGCCACATGGGGTCTGAGACACTGAAGGAGGGAATAGAGAGGAAATTGGGAGCATGGAGACAAAGAAAGAGCAGGTGAGAGAATGAATATCATGAATATTATAATTTACAGTGTGTGAAACAGCAACAATATTTGACTAAAATAAAAGCACAAAAAGCAGCTCCATAAACCTTGTAATGTCATTGCAATGAACATGTGACATGAGTTTCTGATTGGCTTACCAGTGGTCCGAGGGGTAGCTGGCCAATGAGCCGTTCGCCACGTAAGTGGAGGAACCACCCCCATCCAGGTTGATGGCATTGATGACCCCCTGACCTTTCAGAAAATCTGCCACCTCCCAAAGATTCATACTAGAGAGAGGAGAGAACAATTGGTACAAAACCACTAGTACAGTACTGTACCATAAGGCCATATAGGAGGATGGTGCTTGCATTGAGCAAAACAAATCCATAAGGATTTCTGAAGCAATGTCGATTGTGTGAAAAATAAGGTAAATTCATTGGAGAAGGTCAATGGTTGGTCTGATATGCACCGAGAGACTGTGCCTACTAGATAAGATTTATTGACGTTATATGGCCTGATATTGAGTGAAAAGGCCATGGACATGAACAGACATGTCCCCTTGTGGTCTTTCCAAAGCCATGTCTTTAACAAACTCATGAAACTCTAGGTTAATGAGGTAATTTGTTCATTGCACCGGTACAGAGAAAGCCAGATCAATAGAATTGATCAGAGCCTTTTTACTTAGCCCCATCTCCCTTCATATGCCTAAATGGCCCCACTTCTGCCTCCAATCAAACCTGCATTGTCTCGCATTCCTTTCACTCTCCATCACTTTGACCAACCAGTTTCTCTCCCTCCCATTGTATTCCGTCTCCTGACTCCCACAATACTCTCTCCACTTTTTCACCCTCATCCAATTACACCTGTATTATTTTCCATCCTTTCTATCTCCTTACCCTCTTCTCCCTCCCTTTTCTCAACTCCTCATCTCTTGTCCATTCTTACCCTCTGTGGTCCGTCTGTCCGTCTATGTGGAACAGGATTAGTTTCCCCTCCTCATCGTGACCAACCGCTGTCCTGGCTGACACCACATCCACAAAATGGCGGAAATTCCCTGCGGAATCAAATGCATGAAAATTGAATTGAAGCATATTGGCTGAATTTGATAGAATACATCATTGTTGTTTTTACATAGCCAGAACGGGCAAACAGGGTTTCACCATATGCATTTGTCAATTGTGCCATACGCAATTTCTCTTCATATTTCTAAATGTATTTTTTATTGTGTATTATGACAACTCCCTGATGTTTTAAATGGCCATTTTATATGAGTGACGTGAAGCCAAAAACAGATTTCTACATCAAGTCTAGGACAAAGTTACCACTAAGTGCTGACCAGGCCAGTCCTGCTTTTTATTTCCTAATCTAATGGTTGAGTAAGCCGATGCTAGATCTGCACTTAATGGAGACTTACCTAAAGTAATATTAAAAGATGTCAATACTAACTAACTACATATATCTCTAGCATTTTAAGTAAGTATGGCTAAGTTGAAGACATCCTCAGTATCCTGAAGTAGCTACCCGTCTCCTGTGTCGTGTCACACTCAGCCTCTATGCTCTGGTTAATGTAGACCTGGCTGTTTCGGAGCAGCCACACCACCCCACTGACCAACTGCACAAAGGGGTTGGCTTCATCCTTAACGTCCTCCTCAGAGAGATAACTTGAGACAAAAAGAAGTAGAGAAACAGGATGTAAAGAGGGAAAATCAGGGACAAAGATGAGGAAAAAGTAAAGTTATCCCCAAACAGCATCAAATAACACCAGTAAGTCATATCTCAAGAAAGGAATAACCAACTGTGGAACAAGGTACCCATGAGATCACATGCTTCGATTCTCATGTTAAAAAGGGTACATTCAGCAATCTAGTGAGATAAAACATGTTGGCTTAGTCAGCCAAAAGCTCAAGTGCATCCTGAATCTCTGTACACAGTGTTTTCACCTGGCTTTCACTTGGCCCCACAAGAAATGTTTGTACTTCAATTTGTGACAGTTAAATAGCTTAGTGTTCAAAGCCCTCGGGCTCTAGTCTATGAAAAATCTATGGGGGGGAATGAGATGTGGGGGGCATATTGGACACAGTGAAAGGTTTGGTGATTCTGCCTATACAATATTGCATCAGCCACTACACAACAACCAAGCAGCCGCCTGTTCAGGTGGCTGGTTTTATCGGTTTAGGGACCACTGCTTTTTTTCACTGCTCTTATTTTTCCCCATCAAACGTACATGAACGTAAACACTATTATCTGGGAAACAGGAAAATTCCACGGTAGAGCCAATACTCTACACGGAATGACTGACAGGTCAACACAACGCACTTCTCCAGGGAACAGGGAGTACCGTCCTAATCTAATTGGTTATGTTCCAAAGTAGACGTCATTTACGCGATAGGGTTATTGTGGCATGCGTGTGTGTTTTCGATGGGGGCTTAATGTGGGCATGGAGGTTTGGCTAGCGGAAGTTCATTAAAGTTTCATATGGAGAAACAAAGAAACATTGCTGTTAGGGAGATGAGATAAGACTTTCGATAATTTAGAATGCGTAATAATCGTAGCATGTAATAAAGGCCTTTGTGTTTGAGCAAATAAACATAAGATTTTTGTATTTTATGATAACAGGATCAGTGTTCCACAACCTCAACTACAAGCCTTGACAGCATGTCTAGAAAAAGTTATGAAGTACAAATTTCTGTTAGAAATGATACATATTACAACCACATATGGAGCTCAAGTTGAGGTACAGAGAGATATTGAGAAGGAAATTCAACGAGACTGGCAGCTCTTACCCAAACACCAGCGTCCCGTCCCTCCTGATGCCAAACTGGGCATTCTGCAACCCTCCGCTGTCTCTGACTTGCACCCCGTCACTCACTAGATTCCCCAAACACTCCCCGGTCCTAGTACCAAAGAAACCTCCATTCTGGGCATAGAGACACCTGCCGGCTCTAGCAGTTTCCTCCACCGCCTCCCTCCGGTTCATCCCGCACCCCCCCGGCCCTCCAGGCTCCAGCACAGACACCGTCCTCAGGGGGTCGTGGACCACTGTAATGTGACCTGTGGCAGGGAGGAAATAATTTCTTAATTTTAGAGTTTATATACACAACAAAAAAAATTGGAAAAGAATCTCACTTGACAAAAGCCTAATATTGTAAGGGTATGGTGTTTAAACTGCTGAATAGCTATGGAAACAAAGAAAATAACACATTTTGCCATAATGAATTTTTAAAAATGGGGCAATTTTAGGGGTATTTTCTAAATAAGTATTTCCTCCACTGACCTGTAACCCATCGGCTTGTGCCAGGGACGTCAGAGATGAAGACTTTCGACTCAGCCACGGGCACCCCAGTGTGGTTGCTGGCGGGCCAGGTCTGGTGGGTGACGTTGCCATGGACAACGGACTGGCAGTCTCGGACATGACGGTGGGAGTGCGAGGGTCCATGGCTATGGCCGTAGGGGTACGGCGATAGGAGGTCATCGTCCAATGAGGGACTGTGGAGAACAAATATCCCGTTGTTTCAACTTTATTTACTCATGATGATACACTTCTCCTGAGTCCATATTGCATTAAACCTGATGCAAAATAGACAAACTGCATTCAAAGAAATCAAGATCTGCAGTGAAAATGTTTAGAACTTTTTTCTTTAAAGTAAAGGTACTTAACTCAATAAATGTGTGACAAGTCCAAAAACACTTCACTCTCAAACAATTGACTTATTATCAGTGCGTCAATGTGTCAAAAGAGTGTGGGTCATGTGACTAAATATGTTTTCCAGAAGAAAAACCTTGGGCCACTTCAGACCAAGTTCTTTGCTATCCGGGATCCTTGGTACGTTTCAATGCTTATGTCACCAAATTGAAGTTGAAATGGCTACGGTAAGGGTTAATAAAGATGCACTATGCAAGATACAATATGCAGAAATCACACCTGATTTCAGTTAGAGTAACAAAACAGGCAAGTACAGTGTAGAGAATCATTGTACCATCTAAACCGCTGTGAAATATATTTTCCATAACCAAAAATATAGTATTTTTAGCCGTTTGAAGCTGGTTGTACAAAAACAATTGTAAAAGACGCAAAAATTTTACTTTAAAACAGAAAGCATAGAAATAGGGCACATAACAGATCTCCCGCTTCATAGACTTGCTTTCAATGAGCTCTATAACTCACATTTCTATGTGAATTTTGTGGGGTCGCCCAAAAAGTTGCATTTTTGCAGCTTTAACTTGAGACCTTCAAATGGGTATTCTATGACATTAGACAACATATGACAGCTTATGCTAGTTGATAGGATGAGAGAAATGCTGGAGAGGTTGTTGTAACAAGGTAAAGACAGGGTCTGTAAAAAACGGACATAAACTTGAGAATTGATTACTAGAAATTGATTTATATAATTTGAGATACAAGCACAGCACTATACAACACTGCTCTCTAGTGTTGATTATATGCAACTACCGGAAAATTCAAGATGGGTTGTGCTCAAAGAATAAACATCTCTGCCTCAATGCAATGACGTGTACTTTACCGTGGACTTCAGATTTGTACGTTAAATAACTATCATTTTGTCAAGAATAGGGGAGGAGTTATTTCATGCATAAAAAAATGCTCATATTTAACATTAGCAAAGTACAAAAAAATACCAATATGAAAATGTAATGGACTAAAATGTAAAATGTATGAGGGTAAATTAGTATTCCCTGCCTATGTTCTGCCAGGTTATGGGATTATAAACTAACCAACTAATGCATTCATAATTTGGTCAGTTATAGCCAGCCAGTTGCTTGATTATAATGTTTATCTATTGCAGTGGCAGCAGTAAAGTGCAAAGTCATTCTTGTCTCTGACAGCAGAGATAACGGTATGCTGTCACCTTTGTGAATATAGTCAAGTGAAGAAGTCTTTGGCACACTTTGCTTCACTGCAAGCTGAGGACCCATCTGAAATACACGTGTATTTCAAATTATGAATGCATTAGTTGGTTAGTTTATAATCCCAAAACCTGGCAGAACATAGGCAGGAAATACTAATTTACCCTCATACATTTTACATTTTAGTCCATACATTTTCATATTGGTCCTCCTTGGGAATAGAACCCACAAACCTAGAACTGCAAGAGCCAAGTTCTACCAATTTAACTACACGGGACTACGAAATCAGATAAATGCTCCTCACAGGCTGTCCTAACAAGATTATTGTCTGCCTCTGAGACAGCAGCACAAGCACAACCAACCTAGCTAGCTAGCGAGCAGGCTAGCACTTGTTAACTTCTGAGTCTGATTGTGAAAGTTTTGCTAGCGAGCTAGAAACGACGGCCCTTACCCAATATTGTTGCACTCCGAAAGCCAAATACCAAGCCATATCAGGAGCAACGCAAAGTGACCATTCCCTGAAAGTGTTGCCATATGATAGCATAGACATTGAAAATGTGCGCCTGCCTCACTCTACTTTTAAGCTACCATAATCAACGCGAGGGAAGTCATATGACTTGTCCAAGACAAGAGCACATGATGTTCTGTTTACTTTGCCTGCAGCAAACGTCCACTATAAATGACACTGAAATGCACAGTTGTAGCTGCCACATATTGTTCGCTAAAATAGCAAAGTTAACCAATAATTAACTAACTTGAGACAAATACTTTACCTAAAACGAGTGTTCTGTATTTAAAAAGACAACATAAAGCGGAACACAAATTAAATAGGGAGGAAGACTTTTGTTGCGACACAAGGTAAGGGTGAAAGTTGAAGGGTATGTTGTCAACATGGCATCTGGCATTAGTGCAAAGCATGGATTATTAACCACAAAATGTTCGGTGTTTCACTCACTCCAAAGAAAGATATTGCCACACGCTATTTGCATTCAACGACCTACAGAAGTGAAATGTCTACGAGCTTCAACAAACTCTACTATAGAGTCGCAGCACAACGAAAAATACTGTATCGATATTGTGAGGTAAGCAAGCTAACTTGCTAGCTAGCTAAATATGGCTCCAAATGGTATGACTTGCAAGCATCTTTCTATGCACACATTGCATGGGCCCTCTGTGACTGGCTACATTGTCTCTCTGTGACTGGCTACATTGTCCAAATTTTCCTCATTGAAATGCTTTGAAGAGAATTGGAATTTCAGTTTATATACTGAATTGAAATGGAATTGACCCCAACCCTGGCTAGTTGTTTGTTTTTGTTACATGTGTTACTGCATCCAATGTTTTCATTGCGAAGAAGTTAGTCCACCACTAGCATTACACTTGACTTGTTTCGATTAACTTGCCTGTGTTCACTGCCTTGTTTCCCCAGGTCTCGGGACTATGACGGTTTTGTGTCCTCCCTGCTTCTCCCTGAGGATGCCCGGCGCTCCTCACTGGCCCTGAGGGCCTTCAATGTCGAGCTGGCTCAGGCAGGTATTCCAGCAAGTTCAGTACTGAGTGCCTTCAGAAAGTATTCATACCCCTTGACTTGTTCCACATTTTGTGTTACAGCCTGAATTCAAAATGGAATATATATATATATATATATTTTTTTTTTAAATCACCCATCTTAACACAATACTTCATAATGACAAAGTGAGAGAAAAAAATTCAAATGTATTTAAAATTAAATACAGAAATATCTCGTTTATATAAGTATTCACACCCCTGAGTCAATACTTTGTAGAAGCACCTTTGGCAGCGACTACAACTCAGTCTTTCTGGTTAAGTCTCTAAGAGCTTTGAACACCTGGATTGTGCAACATTGGCCATTATAATTTTCAAAATTCTTCAAGCTCTGTCAAATTGGTTGTTGATGATTGATAGATAACCTCTTTCAGGTCTTGCTATACATTTTAAAGCAGATTTAAGTCAAAACTGTAACTCGGACACTCAGTAACATTCACTGTCTTCTTGGTAAGCAACTCAAGTGTAGATTTGGCCTTGTTTTAGGTTATGGTCCTGCTGAAAGGTGAATTTGTCTTCCAGTGTCTGTTGGAAAGCAGACTGAACCAGGTTTTCCTTTAGGATGTTGCCTGTGCTTAGCTCTATTTTATTTTTTATCCCCAAAAACTCCCTATTCCTGGCCGATGATAAGCAAACCCATAACATGACGCAGCCACCACCATGCTTGAAAATATGAAGAGTGGAACTCAGTGACATGTTGTGTTGGATATGCCCCAAACATAACACTTTTTATTCAGGACATAAAGGTCATATCTTTGCCACATTTTTTGCAGTTTTACTTTAGTGCCTTATTGCAAACAGGATGCCTGTTTTGGAATATATTTATTCTGTACAGGCTTCCTCCTTTTCACTCTTGTCAATTAGGTTAGTATTGTGGAGTAACTACAATGTTGTTGATCTATCCTCCATTTTCACAGCCATTAAACTCTGTAATGGTTTTAGTCATCATTGGCCTCATGGTGAAATCCCTGAGCGGTTTACTTCCTCTCCGGCAACTGAGTTAGGAATGACGCCTGTATCTTTGTAGTGACTGGGTGTATTGATACACTATCCAAAGTGTAATTAATAACTTCACCATGCTCAAAGGGATTTTCAATGTCTGCTTTTTTTATTTTAGCCATCTACCAATAGGTGCCCTTCTTTGCGAGGCATTGGAAAACCTCCCCAGTCTTTGTGGTTGAATCTGTGTTTGAAATTCACTGCTCGACTAAGGAACCTTACAATGATCTGTATGTGTGGGGTACAGAGATGAGGTAATCATTCAAAAATCATGTTAAACACTATTGCACACACAGTGAGTCCATGCAGCATATTATGTGACTTGTTTATTACATTTTTAATCCTGAACTTATTTTGGCTTGCCATAACAAATGGGTTGAATGCTTATTGACTCAATACATTTCAGCTTTTAATTTTGTATTAATTTGTAAACATTTAGAAAAACATAATTCCACTTTGACATTATGTGGTATTGTGTGTAGGCCAGTGACCAAAAAAACTCTATTTAATCAATTTTAAATTCAAGCTGTAACACAAAATGTGTAAAGAGTTGAGGGGTGTGAATACTTTCTGAAGGCGCTGTATGAATATATATACATATATTGGAAATTATGATACTCTAATCCTCAATGGGGTGGTCATATGTCCAATACATGTCCAGAGCTAAGTGTTGATGTTCAGGCATCCTGCTATTGAAGGTAATGCTGTTATGTCTAGAATAATACATCAACCTATAGACCTAGATATGAACATGGATAACAGTGAGTGAATGGTCTAGTAAAGCAATACATTTTTCGTGCAACTCTATATGCCTAACAGTTTAAACTCATTCAATTAAGTCTTCTGAAAGGGATTGAGAACCCTCGTTTTTTGTTTCTCTCCAAGGTGAAGGACTCTGTTTCCCAGAAGACTATAGGTCTGATGCGGATGCAGTTCTGGAAGACTACAGTGGAGGAGATCTACAGGGACGACCCCCCAGTGCAGCCCGTCAGTGCAGAACTATGGAGGGTCTGTCTGGAGTAGACGTCTTCTGTTTTCATTTTCAGTGCTGGATTTGCAACTGTGGCTATTACAGTCGACTGTATATCGTTTGGACTTTGCATATAGCCTGGTTTCTTCCTAGGTTCTGGCCTTTCTAGGGAGTTTTTCCTAGCCACCGTGCTTCTACACCTGCATTGCTTGCTGTTTGGGGTTTTAGGCTGGGTTTCTGTACAGCACTTTGAGATATCAGCTGATGTAAGAAGGGCTTTATAAATACATTTGATTTGATGCATAGCATTAAACATAGCTTTTCCAATGCATTCGATGTGTACTGTTTTAAACATCTTCAAACGTCTCCTTTTGCAGGCGGTGAAGAAACACTACCTGACAAAGAGGTGGATGCTTAGGATAATCTCTGAGAGAGTAAGCAAATGTTGCATTTTAGGTCATGGATTTGTGTGGATTCAATTCTAGTTCTGTTTCATTTATTTGATATGTCTACTGTTGCCAACAGGAGAAAGACATGGAAGACAGAGCTTATAGAAACCTCCAGGAGTTGGAGGCCTATTCAGACAATACCCAGTCCTCACTACTGTACCTTCTTCTGGAGAGTTTAGGTAAGCAGGTTTATGTGTGTTTTGTGCTTGACTCCACTGACTGAAGAGAGTGTACAGCATGTGCATTGTTCTGTTCCCGAGGGGGGGGGGGCATCGAATTTATAGTCACAATTAACTTCACAGTGTTCAAGTACCTCTTTAGAAATGATGAGAATCGTGCTTGCCAATGCAACACATTGACTAAAATGAGAAAGATGAGAATTGCAGCCACCGAATGGAACATTGCCAGGAACTTTAATTGTGCCTTGTCTAATGATACCATGTCTTCCATGGCATTACAGAGCGCTCTATGCATAATTGCACATTGAAAATGCCATCAGAATGAATCAATATAGCCACTGATCTCCTGTAGATTTTTGTTGAAAGGCTGGACAACAGAAATTACCCATAATTTCCACTCTACATGAAATGAATGACTATGACTCTGCTCCTTCCCTATCTGGAAGAACCCTGACAGGAACAGTCACATTATACTGTGGATGTACGGTGCATTCGGAAAGTTTTCAGACCCCTTGACTTTTTCCACATGTTACTTTACAGCCTTATTTTAAAATGCATTAAATAAAAATGTTCCTCCTCAATCTAAACACACATAATGACAAAGCGAAAACTTCCATATTTCTAAAACAAATAAATAAACAGATACCGTATTTACATAAGTATTCAGACTCTTTGTCATGAGAGGTGAAATTGAGTTCAGGTGCATCCTGTTTCCATTGATCATCCTTGAGATGTTTCTACACAACTTGATTGGAGTCCACCTGTCGTAAATTCAATTGATTGGACATGATTTGGAAAGGCAGACACCTGTCTATATAAGGTCCCACAGTTGACAATGCATGTCAGAGCAAAATTGTCCCTGGAGCTCCGAGACAGGATTGTGACAAGGCACAGATATGGGGAACGGTACCTAACATTTCTGCAGCATTGAAAGTCCCCAAGAACACAGTGGCCTCCATCATTCTTAAATGGAAGAAGTTTGGAACCACCGAGACTCTTCCTAGAGCTGGCCGCCCGGCCAAACTGAGCAATCAGGGAAAAGGGCCTTGGTCAGGGAGGTGACCAAGAACCCCGTGGTCACTCAGAGAGCTCTAGAGTTCCTCTGTGGAGATGGGAGAACCTTCCAGAAGGACAACCATTTCTACAGCACTCCACCAATCGGGCCTTTATGGTAGAGTGGCCAGACGGAAGCCACTCCTCAGAAGGAACATGACAGCCCGCTTGGAGTTTGCCAGAAGGCACCTGAAGACTCTCAGACCATGAGAAACAAGATTCTCTGTTCTGATGAAACTAAGATTGAACTCTTTGGTCTGAATGCCAAGCGTCACGTCTGGAGGAAACCTGGACACCATCCCTACGGGGATGTTTTTCAGTGTCAAGGACTGGGATACTAGTCAGGATCGAGGGGAAGATGAATGGAGCAAAGTGCAGAGAAATCCTTGATGAAGACCTGCTCCAGAGCACTCAGCACCTCAGACTGGGGTGATGGTTCACCTTCCAACAGGACAATGACCTCAAGCACACAGCCAAGACAACGCAGGAGTGGCTTCGGGACAAGTCTCCAAATGTCCTTGAGTGACCCGGCTAGAGCCTGGACTTGAACCCGATCGAACATCTCTGGAGAGACCGGAAAAGAGCTGTGCAGCGACGCCCTGACAGAGCTTGAGAGGATCTGCAGAGAGGAATGGGAGAAACTTCCCAAATATAGGTGTGCCAAGCTTGTAGTGTTATACCCAAATAGACTCAAGGCTGTAATCGCTGCCAAATGTTCTTCAACAAAGTACTGAGTAAAGGGTCTGAATACTTATGAAATATTACATTTACATCAAACATTTCTGAAAACCTTTATTTTCTTTATCAGTATGGGATATTGTGTGTAGATTGAGGAAAAAACAACAATTTAATCAATTTTAGAATAAGGCTGTAACATAACAAAATGTGGCAAATCAAGGGGTCTGTATACTTTCCCGAATGCCCTGTATACAAAATAATGATTACTTATGCAGATTGTTTTATGACTTGAGAGGGAGACTTAGAAGCAGGTCAATCTGTATTTACTTGCGTGATTAATTAAGTGGCATTTCTGAATCTCAAGTACCTGCGTTTCTGTCAATCATTCGCATGTTCTTTTGTGGAATGTCATTATTTTGCCCCCCTCTGCAAAGGAACCTGTCACACTTGTTCCAGTCTAATTGACTAGAAGAGACATCTGACTCAAAGCCTTAACCTATTTCAAGTACTGGGCACTCAGCATGAAAGCATTTCCCAGTTATTAATATCAAAGTGTGTGCGCTTAATTGTTGTGATAAATAATGTATACAAGAGAACAGTGTCTGCTTAAGGTTTTAGCATGGTTCTAGTCAATCAAAAACAGTAACTAGGTTTCTGAAGTAAACTAGAAGACATTCTTCTTGTACCTAGACAAAGTGTATTTAATACAATACTTTATTTGTTTTAAAAGGGGTGCTATGTTTTAACTGTAGTTATTTTCTGCCTTCCCTGATTCCCTTTGTGTGTGGTGTTTTTGTCCAGGTGTGAAAGATGTCCATGCTGATCATGCTGCCAGCCACATTGGTAAGGCCCAGGGGATCGTGATGTGCCTAAGAGCCACGCCTTACAACAGCAGCAGACGCAAAGTCTACCTACCTATGGACATCTGCATGCTGGTGAGTGACCATATCTGCAGAAGAGGTATCAAAATGATGACTTTCCTGCTGGTGACGTTTTGTACAGATGGATGCCATACTGCCATTCCAGAGAGATATATATATATCTAACGCACACACACAGGCCTTTATGTCACATGATATTCCAGCTAGACCGGTTTGGCATTATCAACACAGTGAGGGAGTGTGTCACTACTCCAAATGCAGTATGCCAGAGGCACAGTTATAATGAAACCCTATGACAAATGCACTGGCTGTAGTTACAAGTCAAATTCACAGCTTTGTCTGATCCATCTGTCAACAAGGCCTCTGAGCCACAGCTGAAGTGACAGGGGACTGTGTGCAGCTGGTTTATGATGTGACATCAGGAGATGTTTTTACCCCTACTAGTCCAGTGTGTGTGACATTAGTGACCTCGTCAGGTTTATGGAGGCCTCTGTTACACCCCTGAACAAGGGGCGAAAGAATCACAATTGTGATACGGAATGTTTACTCATTGAACTTTTAGTGCAATCATTTTACATAAGTAACACATTTTACAGAATAACAGATCTACAGGAAATAGATCGTTTTGTAGGGTACAAGGCTTATTCAAGTCACAACAGTATACACTGTACATCACTGAAACAAATACTATTTTCAATATAACTGTCAAGCACAAAGCTTTAACTCAATAAACCATAACTCAATTTATCAACAGGCAATAAAGTGTTTGAAAAACCATTACACAAATAACGCCGCAAAATATCTTATTAACAACGCACCTGTTCATTCACAATCGACATAAAATGGCAGCTACGTAGCAGTACCTAGCAGTACGAAGCTAGCTGCAACTGAGCACGGATCATATTACTCTCTGCAAACTTAACTAACTTCCTCAATATGTTACTACGACACACCATAAACACTCTTGACATGTTAGCAAGTTATTACATTTAAATTACTCTTTTTAATCATCAATAACGTACCTGAACAAGGGGAGAAAGAATCACAATTGTGATACGGAATGTTTACTCATTGAACTTTTAGTGCAATGAGAAAAAGACCGCGAATTCTCCGTGAACTTGAGTGGAGACCAGAGCAATCGATCTCAGGCTCATAGATTAAGAGCATTTAGTAGATCACAGATTAACACTTTTACCCACGACAACATAAAGTAATCAACATAACGTTTACACATTCCTCTCACAATTCGTACCCTTTGTATGCTTGACGGATTTTAACACAATTATATAAATGTTATCAATCTATCAACTAATACTGAGTGCATGATCTTCTTAACCTTAGATGTTTTAAGATCCTCACATACTATGAATTTACTAATACTGTTTAATGTATAACAGGCTATTAGTATTTCCTTTAACCTGTCACACCTCCAGGTCATTTGCCTAGCACTATTGTTTTGACACCTGGGGGCACTATTGTAACATCATAAAGGTCTAGTCCTGAGCTCAACTGAAGCTCCACCCCCCACATTAAAGCTTGCTAAAGCCTGGTGGGTTTTCTCCACTGTGTCATTAAGGGACAGTGAGTGCTTTGCAATTTCCCAGTTATTTTCATCCGGTCATAAGTTCATTGCTCTGGTCGTAAGCGGAAGGGACTGTTGGTGTCCAGGGGTTTAACTACTGCAGCCTCTGTCTGTGGTGATGTTACATTTATACAGGCTTTGGCATTGGACCCTCTGTATGTTTGTTTTGTTGTTGCTCCCATTGCTTGACAACAGCTTCTAGCCTAGCTAATAACTTGCAATACCAAGCTTCATTGCATTCAAATAGTATTGAAGTTCCCTGACTTGATTGTTTAGTTTGTCAAGCTAACGTGTGTAGCAGCATGTCTACAGACACCGACTGCCTTGTGTTTTTGGGCAATACAAATCTCTTTGTTCTCATATTATTGTTAAACTATATCAAACTAAACTCCTTATTTGTGGAATAAGATTCAGATTACCCTTTTTATATATATTGTTTGCTGTCAAACTATCCGACTTCTACTCAGTTTCTAAACAACTTCTGTCTATCAGGGGGCTGATGGCCACAGTGCCGTAAACAGACCTCAGGGCAGCCTGAGGCCATAATAACAGTTTAAAGGAGAGAGAACTGAGATCTGACAATTGCTATACATGCCGTGAATAATGGAGATAATTATCGAGAGCTTCACTTTATTCGCCCCATTTAGAGGCCATATGCTCTCAGCATGAACAATTGGTTTGCTCGGCTAGATTAGTGGTTTGAAGGAACAAATCTCTCCTGTGTGAATAAGTGGTGTGAACAAAGGTTGGTGTGTGTCACCACCAGCACAGAGCCTCCCAGGAGGACTTCATCCGAGGAAGCCGGGAACAGAATGTGAGAGACGTGGTATATGACATTGCCAGCCAAGCCCACGTACACCTACAACACGTACGTACCCTCATGACATCAGGACAGTGTTCCTCCAATGTTATTTGATGGGCTGTTCTTGCCGAACAGATTTACTGCTTGGCTGAAAAACCCAGTCTTCAATAAGATTTGATTCAATTACATTTTTCATCCAGTCCTGATGAAAAAAAATTAAAAAATGGAGGGCTCTGACAGTGTGTTCTCATGTGGGATCAGTCGTTTTCTCTCATGGTTACTACAATGCGTTTTTTACCTGTACGACACATACACTACCGTTCAAAAGTTTGGGGTCACTTAGAAATGTCCTTGTTTTTGAAAGAAAAGCACTTTTTTTTTGTCCATTAAAATAACATCAAATTGATCAGAAATACAGTGTAGACATTGTTAATGTTGTAAATGACTATTGTAGCTGGAAACGGCAGATTTTTTATGGAATATCTACATAGGCGTACAGAGGCCCATTATCAGCAACCATCACTCCTGTGTTCCAATGGCACGTTGTGTTAGCTAATCCAAGTTTATCATTTTAAAAGGCTAATTGATCATTAGAAAACCCTTTTGCAATTATGTTAGCACAGCTGAAAACTGTTGCTGATTTAAAGAAGCAATAAAACTGGCCTTCTTTAGACTAGTTGAGTATCTGGATCATCAGCATTTGTGGGTTCGATTACAGGCTCAAAATGGCCAGAAACAAAGGACTTTCTTCTGAAACTAGTCAGTCTATTCTTGTTCTGAGAAATGAAGGCTATTCCATGGGAGAAATTGCCAAGAAACTGAAGATCTCGTACAACGCTGTGAATGCCAAATGTCTGCAAGGCTGTAATTGCTGCAAATCGAGAATTCTTTGAAAACAAATTTTGAAGGACACAATTTATTATTTCAATGGAAAAATCATTATTTATAACCTTGTCAATGTCTTGACTATATTTCCTATTCATTTTGCAACTAATTTCAAGTCTGTTTTCCATGAAAACAAGGATATTTCTAAGTGACCCCAAACTTTTGAACGGTAGTGTACATAATCAATTAACGTTGATGATACTTGTAACTTTGTTTTATTGTGAGCTTCAAGTTAATTAAGGCTTGTTTGTACACAAAAGGGATTGAAAAGAGAAGCAGTCCGAAATTAAGTAGCTACTGGTGTTTTGTATATGCGCGTCATTGATTTTTGCATGTCTACAGACCTCCATTTGTTATAAAACAAATTATAGCTTAATTAGCCTGTGTTGGTCATTTTACTCAGTTTGAACCTTTTGTCTCCACAGGCCAGATCATTTAGCAAGAACATACCATCTTCCGCTTTCCCTGCCTTCCTCCAAACGGTGGGTTGTTGTTGTTATTATTATAAGAATGATTAGCATTTATTGGGTTAGGTTGTGGTCACTGTGACTGACGTAACATCATGAAAAGGGTCATATTTACAAAAACGTTGACCGAAGACAAGACTCATGAACTGATCTATGGGGCTTCTTTAGTCCTGGCACCAGGGAAGAGACCAGGTCTGTGTGTTAGTTTCACTTCAAGTTCTCTTATCATTTGTTTTTTCCCTATTAATCCTCCAATCAGGTTAATCTGAACCTAGGTAAGGAGGAGCAGCATCTGTTGAACAGTCCTTTCTCCTCCTCAACCACCTTCCAATATCCTGACATGGCTGTCTTGCCTATCCCTCCCTCCCATCACAGCACGCTCCCCATCATTTGGCCAGACAGACCTTTTTAATGCTCCAATTTAATCGCACCAGACAGACCACCAAGGGACTGCATTATGGGCTCTTACTACTGGCACTCTCAAAAGCAGTCTGATTCCCCACAGAGAAGAGGCATGAAAGAGAGCAATAAAGGAAGGGCAGAACATATTAACCAGAGCCTTGAGAATGAGGCCAAGGTGAAGAATTTGAGGTAGACAAATGCCCCGCATCGTGTGTTTTATGTTTTGAAGGGTGGATGGTCACAATGCTTGAGTGCTCCAACCAGCAGGGGCATGATGGTAATTAGAGAAAGAGAGAACATTAATCCACTCAGTTCTGTGTTCCTCTCCATCCAGGACAATTTCCACAAATATGATGTTCTATTGCTGCCGGTGCTATAACTATGTTAATCCGTTCTGACGCCTAAAAGGCTCCTTCCTCTCAGCTGCTGAGTCATATGTTTTATGCCGGGCTGACTTTGTGCGTCTAGGGCAAAGAGGAAGCACTTTCTTCAGCTCAGATAATGCTCACGCTAGCTACCACATGTAGAGTATAAGGACTGCTGTTTCCCTCTTTCTGGCTGCTGTTCTAGGTGGTGCTGGAGGACTACCTTCAAAGGGTGCAGCGTGTAGACTTTGATGTGTTCCATCCCAGCCTACAGAAAAGAAACCCACTGATCCCCATCCAGCTTTATATTCGCTCCTGGAAGAAGACCTATTGACCTGTATGGTGGGACCTTATCGTTTGCCCTATTGTAATTTATACCAGGTTTAAACATCCGATTTCCCAAAGTCCCGCTCTCGTATGTTGGATTCTAAGTAGACCAATCTACAACAGTGGATTTCAAGAGACTCCTCCATCTATGATGTCAGCACTCCCCAGAAAAGGATTCTGATCTAAAACATGCCTCTGCTTTCTAAACCAGTTCACCTGTGTTATTCCCTGTTGTAGACTAGACAGCTGAGGACCACAGACATAGATTATTGTAAAGCAATAACTACAGTACTGGAGACTGAACTGATGCCCTGATATATTGAATATTTTCAGTAATAAATCGTGTAGCCATGTTGGTCTGTGTTTTCGCCCCTTTTTAAAGCTCTTAAATAAAGATGTTACAACCATAATAACAGTACTTAAGTCACAATGACATAATGATGACATTTAAATAAAATCTAGAGCTTTTTACGTGACTTAAGTGTGATTATCACTGTCATATTTGTGGAACAGGCTGTATACATTCACAACATAGCTTTTTACCAGCACAAAATGATATGGTACTGTTGCTCCTGACAACCGTTTACAGCTAAAGTAGGATGCAAGTGTGTAATTAGCATAGTGCTTAGTTTACCAGAGAATTTCCGCCTCCAGTTGATCGTTTTGATCTGGACCAGATGCCAGGTTGTGGAGTTAAAAAGAAAAGGGCCGTTTTGAATGGTTTATGTACTTTTAGGTTTTATTCTTCAAAAGCAGGAAACTCTATAAGGCTTCACCTTAAAGAATGTCACAGAGAGGGCCAGGTCATTCACCCAGGGTAGTTTTATTATTTATGATAAATGATGTATTTTCCTCCCTGTTGTGAATCATTACAGTCAGTGTATTCCAGACCCTGCTAATGACCTCTTCAGACTAGGCTACCCAAGCCCTTCTGCCCTTAACAGAAGGGAAAGTCCTCCCATCACACTTTTTCTGCCTGGTCTCAATGATGGAGAGCTCTTGCCTTCCAGTGATTCATTGGGTTCTATGTTCCCAAGCCACCCTCTGTGCTACTTCTGTCCCCTTAAGGCTGTTTCTCATACATGCAAATCCCTGTGGCCATTCGTTAGATCGATGTTTCATCCTACCATGGCAATCTTGATGCAGTCAATGGACTACTGATAAAATGAAGTTGAAGCAATCCAGTGAAGTCCTGGACAAGTGCCATGTTTTGATGAGAAGGGCCTTGTACTTCCAAAGGGAGAGACAGCGAGAGGGAGAAAGAGGCTAGAAGAGGATCAAAGGATGTTTGATAGGTTGGTTTATACCTTCACCCAAGATGAGCGAGCATTGTCACAATTTATGAATTTTTCGTCGCCAAGCCTGTGACGGCCAAAATAAAATAACATGCACACAGGCAGAACTCAAATCAAATGCACCTTTTTTTTTAACCAAGATGCCAGCATGTGATGGCCAAATATGGTGTGTGATGGCGAGTCAGTTCTCTATAGTACTGCCACTGTCTCTTTCAGAGAGAGAACACTGGTCTCATCCAAAGTGTTCTATTCCACATTGGTTCAGCGTCATTTTGTTTTATACACACATTTATTCAACCAGTGTGTGCCCAGTGGATCAGAATGAAACCAACTTGATTGTCACCTCGCCATTTAACTTCCTGCATTGTGCCGATGTGTTCTCTTGAAAACAGTTTGTTTAATAATGTAGGAATGATGACTTTGTTGAAAAGTGACTTGCAGTCTGAAGGGTGACCTATAATATGCTAAGAAAATGTTTCTTCCAGTAGATGACACTTTTCTTGTCTTACTAAGTATTGCTAGAATGTCAGTGGGGTGGTTCAAGACTAACTGAACTGTGTGAACCTAGAACGATTGGTGTAGTGGCACTGCTGCTGGTACAAAGCATCTGGTCCTGTTATACTTCAAAGGAGGAGAGAGCGAACCAGGTATGAGTCATCAAGCCCCCAACTAGAATGCTAATGATCAAGCATCATTAATAGGTCGTATTATGGTCTGTTGCTGTGGAAACCTGCTCATCCTTCCAAGACTGATAAATTGTGTCAATGGTAAAGATGTTGATTGTTATTCTAAGTACTATAGGCACACTAATCCAAGAGATGTTGACCTGTGGTCTAGATGTACAACTTAATTGCATCAACATGATGCCAATTTTACTTTTATATAACCATTTAGTGTCTAAATGCAGAATTGCATTTGATGGGATTATCAAGCTAAATAAATTGCTGTGATGCACAACATATTGAGATTAAATGTAAATTGTGTGCTGAACCCTATGTGACTTGACAAGGTTCCCTGTAGTCAAAAGCCTACTAATTCCATATTGCAGGAAATATAGGTCCATCCCAGCTCTTGATCCATTCTGTACAAAACAAAAATATAAATGCAACATGGAACAATTTAAAAGATTTTACTGAGTTACAGTTCATCTAAATTAGATTACGACCTAATGAAAATAAATAAATTAGGTCGTAATCTATGGATTTTAGATGACTGGGAATACAGATATGCATCGATTGGTCACAGGTACCTTTAAAAAAAGTAGGGGCGTGGATCAGAAAATCAGTCAGAATCTGGTGTGACCATCATTTGCTATTTACCTCTTGAGCTGTCTATCCTCCTGACTGGTGTTTCTTATTTTTAAGAAACTTAATATGCTTCCCTGTATCTCTGCTAAAATCTGGGTAAAAGATTGAAAAGAATGTGAGTCTTATCCAGTACATTTAGTAATTGCTTGCTTTTCTAAAGTCTACCAACCTTGCCAGCTAAAATACAGGTAACTGACAAAATAATGGAAACACTTGAGTAAATGAGAAATACAAAATATATTGAAAGCCGGTGCTTCCACATGTGTTGTTCCTGAGTTAATTAAGCAATTAACATTCCATCATGCTTAGGGTCATGTATAAAAATGCTGGGCAGGCCATTATTTTCACTATTATTTTGGCTACCATGGCTCTGCCCCAATAGGATGACAATGCCCTGATCCACAGGGCACAAGTGGTCACTGAATGGTTTGATGAGCATGAAAACAATGTAAACCATATGTAATGGCGGTCTCAGTCACCAGATCTCAACCCAATTGAAAACTTATGGGAGATTCTGGAGCGGTGCCTGAGACAACGTTTTCCACCCCAACAAAACACCAACTTATGAAATTTCTCGTGAAAGAATGGTGTTGCGTCCCTCCAATAGAGTTCCAGACACTTAGAATCTATGCCAAGGTGCATTGAAGCTGTTCTGGCTTGTGATGGCCCAACACCCTATTAAAACATGTTATGTTAGTGTTTCCTTTATTTTGGCAGTTACCTGTAGTTGGACAAGCTAACTACTGTAACTTGATTGATAGCCTGAAATGGCTTTTTGGTAGCTAGTTATGAGGTTAGCAGATAGGTTTCCAATCTGGGCTAGCTTAAGCCAACTTCATAAAATGCTAGTAGTATTACAGAAAAACAACACTTTTTTAAATGTATTTTATTTATCTTTTAAACAGGACAAATCTGAGGTACCCCTGTGCCCCCTATGGGCATGACACCTCTGTATATGAACATATGCCCAGTCATACCCAGAAACACAGACAGTTATCTAATTCTGGAGGATCTATTGTCACTGTTGAAACCGAAGTTGAGAATGTGTCTGATAGGAAACATGAGCATGTAAAGTGTGAGGAACAAGGGGTTAGGAGGAAGAACTAGTAAACAACTCCTGCTGTTCTGTTCAACTTCTTCAAAGGAAGTGGTGGGTGAGTAGGAAGGCTCCTGATGCTTACCAACTTGAAAAGATGCACAATGGCTCCTGCCCTGTGCGTGGGGGCAGACTGGTTAGCTAATTGTAATTTTCGTGACTGATCCAGAGTCATGCCAGATAGGTTCATGCCAACATCAGATTGAAGACCTTTTTACAGCCACATTCCCTCAGCAGGGTTGCTTAATGAGACAAGAGGGGAAATCATCAGAGAAGAGTAAGCTGGGAATAGATAATGGAATAAACTGAGTTTATCATTTCTCTCTTGTCAAGTCCACTATTCACATTTTATCCTTTGAAATTGCTGGCAGGTAGAGATAATGAATATATCACCCATACCAGTCACAGGACTTCTGTTGCTTCAAGCAGGTCCAAACAAACTGCATACTCAGGCCCTAGACATGTTTAAATGAATGCAGTTTAATACATCTGGTCTCCTTCTGTAAACAGCATTTTGATGAGTACATGAATCCTAGAGTGTTATGTAGCATAAGAATTATATTTCTGACTTATCCTGCTGGACACACTGTTCCGGGTTTCGATTCACTAAGGCGTTCGGTTTTTATGGAGATTACAAAATGTATCTCTGGGAGGTACTTAAATACTCCCTGGTTCCCCCACAATAGATGTTTACAGAGGAGCTGTAAAGGACTAACTCTTAAACCACCTGAAAAGCCCTCCCACATGCACCGAACAAACACTACAATCCTTTTAGCCATAGATTTGATATACTTCTTAAAGCAACTTCTCCTCTTCTATTATTTTCCATGGCAACCTACTGTAGATGTTATTCTATGTCATTACTGTGATGTTACATAAGAACCTCAAGGTTGTATGGGTTTATTCAGAGAACTTGGGTATTTCATGAAGTTCTACTGTTGTGTGGTTTACTGGTTGGAAACACTTGGTTAACATTATGGACTTGATGTAGCCTACAAGATAGAAATGACAATCACAACAATTGTATGCTGAATATACTGTAAATAACGCTGAAGGAGAGTGCATGCTAAATCAAACACATCAAAAAAGGGGCAACCGAATCAATATCATTAATATTTCATAACTACTTGCTGAGAAAGACAGCAACATCAACTTACACCCCTTAGTCATGGCATCTTGCTTCTCAGATTTTCATATCTAGAGGCAATTACGTTAGTAAATAGAGAGAAACATGGGGAAATATAGTACATTGTTTTTTATAAGCACTGGACACATACACTAAGTCTCTTAAAGCTGATAGTGTTTTGTCATTTAGGAGTGTCAAATGAAGAAAATTAAGAAATTTAAATACTGGATGTGCTCCTTTCATCTGCTGCTGGGTTATGAGTGTAATGAAAATGGCTCTGCGTTCTGCTAATTTAATTTTGTCACCTAGTATGCCTACTTTTCACATAATTGTTGTCAAAGTGGACTTCACCCCATAGTAACACAGTATGTGATAGGCTGTGAAAGTGCTTGACAGAAAGCTCAAATATTATTTTTGAACTGTTACCATTTTTAGCTTTTGTGTGAATAATGTAGAAGCCTGCTATGGCCTGCTATAATCATTTCAGAGGCTACTTCTTGATAACCAATTTGTTCTTATATTTCCAGTATCAGCATGAACCTCATGGTGGTTAGGCTAGTTAGTTAGGCTAGTTATAGCCATGGATAATGAAGGAAGAGTGGAAAACAAAATAATGACATGAGAGAGGGAAGACAAATGCCTTTGGACTCTCTTAGATTAAGGTCAATCTTATTGTTACGAATCCCGCCGAGGATGGTGCCTCTTCCCGTTTGGGCGGCGCTCGGCGGTCGTCGTCTCCGGTCTACTAGCTGCCACCGATCCCCTTTTCTGTTTTCATTTAGGTTTGTCTAATTGTTATCACCTGTTTTGTGTTTAGGGTAGGGGGTTATTTAAACCCAGTTGGCCCGCCGACTTTTGTGCGGGCTTGTTATTCTGTTTGTTGTGGTGGTGTTTTTTTGTATAGTGGATTCGGTCCTAATTTATGTTGGACAGTAATTTTGACGCGCCCGTTGTTGTGTGGCGTAGCCGCTTCAGAGATTATTTCTGGGTGAAATAATAAATTTCCACTTGCTCATTATTACCCTGCTCTCTGCACCTGACTCCTTCATTTCACCATCGGAATTGTGACAGAAGCCCGCACCATCCCATGGAGTCAGCAGAAGCAGCAACCACCCCTCTTCCATCGATGGAGGAGCGTGTCCTCCATCACACCGCCGTTCTCCATCGGATTGGGTCAGGGCTGATCAGGGAGGCCACGATTCCGCTGGACATGGTAACGCAGGGGGATCATAGGGAGCAGATTAGTTTCTACCTTATTGATTCACCTGGGTTTCCAGTGGTGTTGGGGGTTCCCTGGCTAGCCATTCACAATCCCCTCATTTCCTGGAGACAGGGAGCTCTTCAGGGGTGGTCAGAGGAGTGTTCAGGTAGGTGTGTGGGAGTTTCCATCGGTGCCACGTCGGTGGAGAGTCCAGACCAGGTTTCCACTGTGCGCATTCCCCCAGAATATGCCGATTTGGCTATCGCTTTTAGTAAGAAAAAAGCGACCAAATGACCACCTCATCGACGGTGGGATTGCGTGATAAACCTCCAGGAGAATGCTGCACTTCCCAGGAGTCACGTGTACCCATTGTCACAGGAGGAGACGTTGGCTATGGAGACATATGTCACGGAAGCTCTGAGACAAGGGTTCATTCGGCCCTCCATGTCACCCGCCTCCTCGAGTTTCTTTTTTGTGAGAAAAAAGGAGGGAGGACTGCGTCCGTGCATTGATTATCGAGGTCTAAATTCAATCACAGTGGGATTTAGTTATCCGCTACCTCTCATCGCTACGGCGGTGGAATCATTCCACGGAGCACGTTTTTTCACAAAACTGGACCTCAGGAGCGCGTATAATCTGGTGCGTATTCGGGGAGGAGACGAGTGGAAAACAGCATTTAGTACCACATCAGGCCACTATGAGTACCTCGTCATGCCGTATGGGTTAAAGAATGCTCCAGCCGTCTTCCAATCCTTTGTAGATGAGATTCTCAGGGACTTGCACGGGCAGGGTGTGGTAGTGTATATTGATGACATCTTGATCTATTCTGCCACACGCGCCGCGCATGTCTCCCTGGTGCGCAGGGTCCTTGGGCGGCTGCTGGAGCATGACCTATACGTCAAGGCTGAGAAATGTGTGTTCTCCAAACAAGCCGTTTCCTTCCTGAGTTATCGCATTTCCACCTCAGGGGTGGTGATGGAGAGTGACCGCGTTAACGCCGTGCGTAATTGGCCGACTCCGACCACGGTAAAGGAGGTGCAGCGGTTTTTAGGGTTTGCCAATTACTACCGGAGGTTTATCCGGGGTTTTGGCCAAGTGGCGGTGCCCATTACCTCACTGCTGAAGGGGGGGCCGGTGCGTCTACGGTGGTCGGCCGAGGCAGAGGGAGCCTTCAACCAGTTGAAGGCACGGTTTACTGAGGCTCCCGTGTTGGCGCATCCGGACCCTTCATTAGCGTTCATAGTGGAGGTGGATGCGTCCGAGGCTGGTGTTGGAGCCGTGCTATCACAGCGCTCGGGCACGCCACCGAAGCTCCGTCCCTGTGCTTTCTTTTCTAAGAAGCTGGGTCCGGCGGAGCGGAACTATGATGTGGGGGACCGGGAGTTACTAGCTATGGTAAAAGCCCTGAAGGTGTGGAGACACTGGCTTGAGGGGGCTAAATACCCTTTCCTCATCTGGACTGACCACCGCAATCTGGAGTATATCCGAGAGGCGAGGAGACTGAATCCGCGTCAGGCTAGGTGGGCCATGTTCTTTACTCGCTTTAGATTCACGATCTCTTACCGACCAGGTTCCCTCAACACTAAGGCTGACGCGCTGTCTCGTCTCTATGACACGGATGACCGGCCCATCGATCCGACTCCCATCCTTCCAGCCTCTTGTCTGGTGGCCCCGGTGGTATGGGAGGTGGACGCGGACATCGAGTGGGCGTTGAGGGTAGAACCTGTGCCGTCCCAGTGTCCGACTGGCCTTAGGTACGTACCGCTTGGTGTCCGTGATCGATTGATTCGGTGGGCTCACACACTACCTTCTTCGGGTCATCCGGGGATTGAGAGGACAGTGCGGGGTCTTAGGGGGAAATACTGGTGGCTCACCTTGGCTAAGGACGTGAGACTCTGTCTCCTCCTGCTCGGTATGCGCTCAGAGTAAGGCTCCTAGGCACCTACCGAGAGGGAAGTTACAACCCCTCCCGTTTCCACAACGGCCATGGTCTCATCTCTCGGTAGATTTTCTGACTGATCTTCCTCCCTCTCAGGGGAACACTACCGTTCTGGTCGTTGTGGATCGGTTCTCTAAGTCCTGTCGTCTCCTCCCATTGCCTGGTCTCCCTACGGCCCTACAGACTGCGGAGGCTCTATTTACCCACGTCTTCCGGCATTACGGGGTGCCGGAGGACATCGTATCTGATCGAGGTCCCCAGTTCACGTCCCGGGTGTGGAGGGCGTTTATGGAGCGTCTGGGGGTCTCGGTCAGCCTCACCTCTGGGTATCACCCCGAAAGTAATGGGCAGGTGGAAAGAGTGAACCAGGAAGTGGGTAGGTTTCTGAGATCGTATTGCCAGGACCGGCCAGGAGAGTGGGCAAGGTACGTCCCGTGGGCAGAGTTGGCCCAGAACTCACTCCGCCACTCATCAACGAACATGTCGCCCTTCGAATGTGTACTGGGGTACCAGCCGGTCCTGGCTCCGTGGCATCAGAGCCAGACCGACGCTCCTGCGGTGGAGGAGTGGGTACAGCGCTCTAGAGAGACCTGGCGGGCAGTCCAGGACTCTCTCAGGCAGGCCAGTGAACGGCAGAAGAGGAGCGCTGACCGCCACCGCAGTGAGGCCCCTGTGTTCGCACCAGGGGACAGGGTCTGGCTCTCGGCCCGAAACCTGCCCCTCCGCCTGCCCTGCCGGAAGCTGGGGCCGCAGTGTGTGGGGCCATTTAAAGTCCTGAGGAGGATAAACGAGGTGTGTTATAGGTTACAACTTCCCTCTTACTATCGTATTAACCCCTCGTTTCATGTGTCTCTCCTCAGGCCGGTGGTAGCTGGTCCCCTTCAGGAAAATGAGGTGCCGGAGGTCCCTCCGCCCCCTCTTGACATCGAGGGGTCCCCGGCGTACGTGGTACGAACTATCCTGGACTCGAGGCGCCGGGTGAGGGGCCTGCAGTACCTCGTGGACTGGGAGGGGTACGGTCCGGAGGAGAGATGCTGGGTACCGGTGGGGGACATTTTGGATCCGTCCCTCTTGAGGGACTTTCACCGCCTCCATCCGGATCGCCCTGCTCCTCGCCCTCCGGGTCGTCCTCGAGGCCGGGGTCGGCGCGCTGCGGGAGCCGCGCGTCGGGAGGGGGGTACTGTTACGAATCCCGCCGAGGATGGTGCCTCTTCCCGTTCGGGCGGCGCTCGGCGGTCGTCGTCTCCGGTCTACTAGCTGCCACCGATCCCCTTTTCTGTTTTCATTTAGGTTTGTCTAATTGGTATCACCTGTTTTGTGTTTAGGGTAGGGGGTTATTTGTGCGGGCTTGTTATTCTGTTTGTTGTGGTGGTGTGTTTTGTATAGTGGATTCGGTCCTAATTTATGTTGGACAGTAATTTTGACGCGCCCGTTGTTGTGTGGCGTAGCCGCTTCAGAGATTATTTCTGGGTGAAATAATAAATTTCCACTTGCTCATTATTACCCTGCTCTCTGCACCTGACTCCTTCATTTCACCATCGGAATTGTGACACTTATTCACTCAGCTGAAGAAAGGATCCTTATTCCCATCATTTGTTTTGCACTTTACATTTTGAAAGCTATTTATTGAAGTGAAGTAAACATGAGCCTTTTCATGTAAACAACAAAGGTAATAATGCCACAAATTAAGTCTGAGGTATGTCAGCGCCGTGTTGCCTGTTAGCTCCTGAGAGACCGATAATCAAAGGTTATTTCAGTAGAACTATTGTGTCTTTCTAAAGAGGATTGTAGGTAACTTCAGTGTGTGTGTGTGTGTGTGAGAAAGAGAGCGTGTGTGCATGTATTGCAGTGCAGTCGCTCTGTCTCTCTCTCCCTCTCTCTGCGGTGACGTACAAATGTCAACCTCACCATGTGTATGTACATGTATTGCAGTCTCTCTCTCTCTCTTTGTCAACTTCACCATTGGTCCAGATGCCGTAGTAACATATGTAATTCTGAGAAGAAAGAGGATATACAGTATACTGAACAAAAATATAAACGCAACATGCAACGATTTTACCTAGTTACAGTTCAAATAAGGAAATCTGTCAATGGAAATAAATAAATTAGGCAGGCCCTAATCTATAGATTTCACATGACTGGGCAGGGGCGCAGCCATGGCTGGCGCCTGGGAGGGCATAGGCCCACCCATTTGGGAGCCAGGCCCACCCACTGGGGAGCCAAGCCCAGCCAATCAGATTGAGTTTTTCCCCACAAATTTATTGCAGACAGAAATACTCCTCAGTTTCATCAGCTGTCTGGATGGCTGGTCTCAGACGATCCCGCAGGTGAAGAAGCCAGATGTGGAGGTTCTGGGCTGGCATGGTTAAACATGGTCGGCGTAAGTGAGACCGACTGGATGTACTGCCAAATTTTCTAAAACAACGTTGTAACAAAAAATATAAAGGCAACATGTAAAGTATTGTTCCCATGTTTCATGAGCTGAAATAAAAAATCCCAGACATTTTCCATACACACAAAAATGTATCTCAAATGTTGTGCACATATTCTCTAAAACGGCATTGTAACCAAAAATGTAAAATGTAAAATGTAAACATGTAAAGTGTTGTTCCCGTGTTTCATGAGCTGAAAGAAAAGATCCCAGACATAGAGAAATGGTAAAGAAATTAACATTAAATTATCTGCCAACAGCTCAGGTGGACATTCCTGCAGTCAGCATGCCAATTGCACGCTCCCTCAAAACTTGAGACATCTGTGGCATCTGTGACTAAACTGCACATTTTAGACTAAACTGCACATTTTAGAGTGGCCTTTTATTGTCCCCAGCACAAGGTGCACCTGTGTAATGATCATGCTGTTTAATCAGCTTCTTGATATGCCACACCTGTCAAGTGGATGGATTATCTTGCCAAAAGAGAAATGCACACTAACACAGATGTAAACAAATTTGTGCACAACATTTGAGATACATTTTTGTGTGTATGGAAAATGTATTGGATCTTTTATTTCAGCTCAAGAAACATGGGAACAACACTTTACATGTTGCCTTTATATTTGTGTTCAGTATATATTGGTCTCATGGCCTTAGAAGGGGTTCTAAGCAGAGAATCTTGGTAGGGGATAAAAACCATCTGCACAGAAACGTGACTGGCACACTTTCCAGGGCTTTCCTCCTAACTCCAGGTGTAGTACAAACAATTAATAAATAACCTGTCTTTGTTTACAGTGGGTCTAAAGAGAGGGGACGGTGCCAAGAATTTCAAATAAGCAAACCTAAACTTTCCTTACAATAGCTACTATTCACATTTGTAGTTAGTTTTCTTTTAAATTAGCTAACAATGGTGATGTTTTCAAGATGATTATTTAAAATTTTTGCCACAAATGGGAAGACGGACAACAAAATCTCTGCTATCGCCACCTTGTGTATGTTGCTATTCGTGGGTCTAGGAACATATGGACCTGCTAGAGCAAGGGGGCCGTACTTCTGTCCCATGAGACATTAAAAACCCGGCCCACGAGACATAAAAAAATATATATATATATTTTGTTGCTCGTTTTTCTCCACAATTTCGTGGTATCCAATTGTCCTATCGCTGCAACTCCCGTATGGACTCGGGAGAGGCGAAGGTCGAGAGCCGTGGGTCCTCCAAAACACGACCCAGCCAAGCCGCACTGCTTCTTGACACAATGCCCACTTAAGCCGGAAGCCAGCCGCACCAATGTGTTGGAGGAAATACCGTACACCTGGCGACCTTGTCAGTGTGCATGCGCCCGGCCCACCACAGGAGTCGCTGGAGCACGATGGGACAAGGAAATCTCGGCCTTCCAAACCCTCTGGGCCAATTGTGCGCCGCCTCATGGGTCTCCCAGTCACGGCCAGCTGTGACACAGCCTGGGATTGAACCCGGGTCTGTAGTGATGCCTTAGACCGCTGTGCTACTTGGGAGGCCCAGCAAATGGATTTTAACTAACAATTGATCCCCCCCCAAAAATGCATCCCTCTGTTGAATTTCAAAATCCCGATGTGGCCCTCAATCAAAAAGTTTGCCCATACACCCCTGTGTTAGAGCGTCATGTTACTAAAGGTGCGCGTTGCTCCCCCCAAAAAGTATCCAGCCAAGCGCACGCACGCTCCTAGATCTATGAAGTGAAATGAGGAGAGACCTTAAGCGCACAGCTAGCGCGCGAGTCGGGGGGCGAAGAGCATTTTAAATTGCGCGATGGTTCTCATGTGAATGGTCAGTCGCCACGAAAAAGAGTGGCAAGCGCAAGGCTGGATATCAGAGAAGAAACTCATGATTGCAGCTCCGCGGAGCCGTAATCCCCAAAACGAAATTTAAGACAGGTTTAGAAAAATTCCAACTCTGCTCAAGATTACCACTGGCAACGTTTGAATATTTTCTCCCTGTGTGTATGTGCGTGCGCGTACGAGTGGGTGTATGCGTAATCAGATTGACAATGATGGACACTTCGGCCTGCCTATAGGACACCTATAATAGAACAGACGCATTACACATCTTCTTCATCATCATCGTATTCATTCCTTTCAGGCTACAATTTTAATATCCAACTATTATAATTTCTGCACAAAACAAATTCATATGCTGCCATGTTCTTGTTAATGTTGAGATTGACCCTCTGCGCCCTCACACGCCGCTCTACCCCAAAGTAGCCTATCAGAGTGAGGTGAGGTGTAGCTCCCGTCTGTGATTATGGTGTTAATAGAAAGTGCGACTTCCACCCATCTGAACAGGCTCCCTAAATTGTATTTGTAACAAAAATACATTTATTTTTAATAGTCAGAGAACACATTGTGTCAATAATACCACATACTTGAGCAAGTGCAGTACACACAGTTTACACGCAGACAAGTATTGCTAACTAAAAACAATCATTTCACAAAATGGCTAAGTGTGCGCTGAACATGACATAGCCTAAGTAAGACAAAGCTGCTATACCATCATATTTGAAAACGTTTTATGCTTTTATGATGTAATTTTATTTTTTATTGTTGGACATAAAAGACTGGGAAAACACCAGCAAATCAGCTCCAAGTGATTTGAATTTTTGGAATCTGTTCCAAAGTATTCCAAAAATTGGAGAAATATACACTGAGTAGACAAAACATTAAGAACACCTCTTTCCATGACATAGACAGACCAGGTAAATCTAGGTGAAAGCTATGATCGCTTATTGATGTCACTGTATTAAATCCACTTCAATCAGTGTATATGAAAGGGAGGAGACTAGTTAAGGAAGGATTTTTAAACCTTGAGACAATTGAGACATGGATTGTGTGTGTGCCATTCAGAGGGTGAATGGGCAAGACAAAACATGTAAGTGCCTTTGAACGAGTTATGGTAGTAGTTGCCAGGCGCACCGGTTTGTGTCAAGAATCGCAATACTGCTGGGTTATTCACGTTTAACAGTTTCCCGTGTGTATCAAGAATAGTCCGCCACCCAAAGACATCCAGACAATTTGACACAACTGTGGGAAGCATTGGTTTTCCTAATGTTTGGTATACTCAGGTTATGTGATCGTAAACAAATATAAGCAATGTTTGAAATTATTGTTATAGTCAAATATTATCTATCTGGGCATCTTGCGGTAAATGTGTAGTCGACACATTATTTGTAATTATGTTACTGCCCCTTAACCAAAAGATCTGCCTGCGGCTGAACCTAGTTGATGATCCCTGCCCTAACAGGTGTGTGCGTAAAGCATCGATCACATAGATACTATAGCCTAGCATTTCTCTGTAGGCTGCTTTGCTTTCGTTATTACATTGTCTTTGGTACCATTATCATAAATCCGTCATTTCGACATGTACAGAAATGTCAAAATGAGATTAAGACAAAATGTCCACCGTTTTTGAGGTCTTGGAGACATTCTTGATTTGGGAAGGAATCAGAAGCTTGTGCGCGCGCAGCCTAAACTTCTGGTCTCTCACGCTGTATATTATAACATTCCAACAGCTATTCGTAGTCAGTATCCAAAAAGCAAAAAGCGAAAAGTTGCACCATTCGTTTCCAATAACATTTCCCACGACAAAGACAGCAATGGGGGTGAAGGATAACGTAAAAGCCAGCGTTAAGGTCCCTATCGTTTTGGCAGCCTTGATATCGGAGAAAGTGGGTTTGGAGCCGCTTTGGCTTTCGCTTTCAGCCAGATGTTTTCTCTGCTTTGAGTTCTGGCGTATGCTCGACAATGAAATTATATTTATCACCACGGTTCCACCAAGGAGTGTGAAATCAAACGCGGGAAAGAGCAGGAGAATGTTCCATGCCTGGGAAGGAAACGTGTCGATGGTGCCCAGTGCGTAATTGCACATTCTACTACAAAGGTTATATTCAAGGGCAATTTCATTGCTGAAAATCATCGGAGACACTGCCAGAAAGAAACTTCCCATCCATGAGAAGAGTATGAGGATAGTGGTCCGTTTGCGCGTAATGACTGATTCCTTGTGCAACGGCCTCAAAACTGCGATGCTCCGTTCGATAGTAAGGAAAAATATAGTCGTAATGGACACAAAGGTGCAGCCAGCGAAAATGGGGCCAATTAAATTGCACGGGTGAAAAGTTGTTGCTTGTGAATTGTTCACGATCCATTCTGGCGCGGAGTTGTTCAACATAAGCGACACCTCTGCGTAAACGGAGACGGGCACCACGAATATCCCTACCGCCAAGTCAGCCACCGCTAGCGACGCTTTCAGATATCCCTGGGGCGTATGAAAGTGCTTAGTTCCGCACAGTACGGCTAATGTCACGGAGTTGCCGAACAAGATAGCAAAAATCAAGATGACCATAAAAACGACCATCAAAATCTTGTTGGTCACAGCCCAGCAACACAGAGTACAGTTTGTCGGCTCGGTTCCCTCCGGCAGCATGATTGGTCTATATGAGAAACAGACCATGAACTGAAGTTACTGTAATAAGGATGACTATCTTCCTCTCTTCAACTGCATGTTACAGCAAGAACAGCTGTGGTAAACATATTTGACTCCAGGACAGGGCACGCGCTGTGCTGTCTCGCGTCGAGCTGTCACTACGAGTAAAGCAATGACGTCATATATAGTCATGACAGCAGCTGGAATAGTAAATACAGATTATATTATTGGTAAAGTGGATTTCATAACGGAAATCTTGCAACCCTAATATTTGATAATAATGAAAAAAATACGATAAAATGTACTAAAAACATAATATTCTAGGCTATTGTTATACAGTAGGCCAATCGCAATTATAAGAGTCGTTATTGCAGATGGTAGAAACACCTCACTTACTTTAAATAGATTTTCTAATTATTAGATATAAAATTCACCAATATGCTTTATTGGGCACACATAGGCCTACACAGTGGCTGCATCTTTTGCTCCAATTGAAATATTCCATATATAATCCCTTCCATATATAAAAGAATGAAATATGACAGATTACTATTCTCAAACCCACTTTTTCCGATGACTCTTGGAGACGAGGACCAGACCCAGTCAGTCCGGGACGATATGACTGGACAGGGCTTGACGTCAGTATGACTGTATGTGCACTGCATGGTCGAATATTATAGGCAGAACTAGAGATTACATTTTTACGCAGGCAGATTCAACCCCATTGGCTGATGTCCTTGATGACAATATTTATGTTTAAATTGTTTTTTTGACATATGAGGTTTGCTTTGCACACTTTTGGGATGACAAACCTGCCAATTTACAGTTGAAGTCGGAAGTTTACATACACCTTAGCCAAATACATTTAAACTCAGTTTTTCACAATACCTGACATTTAATCCTAGTAAAAATTCCCTGTTTTAGGTCAGTTTGGTTCACCACTTTATTTTAAGAATGTGAAATGTCAGAATAATAGCAGTGAGAATGATTTATTTCAGCTTTTATTTCTTTCATCACATTCCTAGTGGGTCAGAAGTTTACATACACTAAATTAGTATTTGGTAGCAATGCCTTTAAATTGTTTAACTTGGATCAAACGTTTTGGGTAGCCTTCCACAAGCATCACACAATAAATTGGGTGAATTTTGGCCCATTCCTTCTGACAGAGCTGGTCTAACCGAGTCAGGTTTGTAGGCCTCCTTGCTCGCACACGCTTTTTCAGTTCTGCCCACAAATTTTATATAAGTGTGAGGTCAGGGCTTTGTGATGGCCACTCCAATACCTTGACTTTGTTGTCCTTAAGCCATTTTGCCACAACTTTGGAAGTATGCTTGGGGTCATTGTCCATTTGGAAGACCCATTTGCGACCAAGCTTTAACTTCCTGACTGACCCAAGCAGAATTGAGGCTGTAATCACTGTCAAAGGTGCTTCAACAAAGTACTGAGTAAAGGGTCTGAATACCTATGTAAATGTAATATTTCATTTTATAATTTTTTAAAACTCTTTTTGCTTTGTCATTGTGGGGTATTGTGTGTAGATTGATGAGGGGGAATTTTGGGGGGGGTCCATTTTGGAGTGGGGCTGTGGCGTAGAAAGGTGTGGAGGAGGTCAAGGGGTCTGGATGCTTTCCGAAGGCACTGTATAACATTCTATAGGCTACACATACTGAGACAGACGGGCATTGTTTCACTGTCCAGACAGCATCAGATACATGGTCTACACATACTGAGACAGAGAGGTGTTGTTTCACTGTCCAGACAGCATCAGATACATGGTCTACACATACTGAGACAGAGAGGTGTTGTTTCACTGTCCAGACAGCATCAGATACATGGTCTACACATACTGAGACAGAGAGGTGCTGTTTCACTGTCCAGATAGCAAAAAAAAGAAGAAAAAAAAAACTTCCTGACTGATGTCTTGAGATGTTGCTTCAATATTTCCACATAATTTTCCTACCTCATGATGCCATCTATTTTGTGAAGTGCACCAGTCCCTCCTGCAGCAATGCAACCCCACAACTTGATGCTGCCACCCCATGCTTCATGGTTGGGATGGTGATCTTCGGCTTGCGAGCATCCCCCTTTTTCCTTCAAACATAACGATGGTCATTATGGCCAAACAGTTCTATTTTTGTTTCATCAGACCAGAGGACATTTCTCCAAAAAGTACGATCTTTGTCCCCATGTGCAGTTGCAAACCGTAGTCTGTCTTTTTTATGGCGGTTTTGGAGCAGTGGCTTCTTCCTTGCTGAGCGCCCTTTCAGGTTATGTCGATATAGGACTCGTTTTACTGTGGATATAGATACTTTTGTACCTGTTTCCTCCAGCATCTTCACAAGGTCCTTTGCTGTTCTACCACTTCTTCCTGAGTGGTATGACGGCTGCGTGGTCCCATGGTGCTTATACTTGCGTACTATTGTTTGTACAGATGAACGTGGTACCTTCAGGCTTTTGGAAATTGCTCCCAAGGATGAACCAGACTTGTGGAGGTCTACAATGTTTTTCTGAGGTCTTGGCTGATTTCCTTTCATTTTCCCATGATGTCAAGCAAAGAGGCACTGAGTTTGAAGGTAGGCCTTGAAATACATCCACAGGTACACCTCCAATTGACTCAAATTATGTCAATTAGCCTATCAGAAGCTTCTAAAGCCATGCCATCATTTTATGGAATTTTCCAAGCTGTTTAAAGGCACAGTCAACTTAGTGTATGTAAACTTCTGACCCACTGGAATTGTGATACAGTGAATTATAAGTGAAATAATCTGTTTGTAAACAATTGTTGGAAAAATGACGTGTCATGCACAAAGTAGATGTCCTAACCGACTTGCCAAAACTAGAGTTTGAAATGTGTGGAGTGGTTGAAAAACAAGTTTTAATGACTCCAACCTAAGTGTATGTAAACTTCTGACTTCAACTGTATATCGTATCCAGTGGAGAGATGAGGAGGAAAGTATCAGTTGGTTGTCATGGTGTGAGTGACCAGGTTGGGAATTTATACAGGACTGTTAAAACCCCTATTTGTCATAAAACTCCACTATCACTGCCCTGTGGTGTTGGGGTCATCAGATTAATGGCCCTAGTTCTCCAACAGCGGCAAACTGATTTTGTCTACCCATCCATCTCCCTAAAGCCTACTAGGTCTGACCCTGCTAGATGAAAACCAGTAGAAGGACAGATGTTGGTGTGGTTTGGTTGACTAAAATCATACAATACTGCACAGATTAAACGTGATTGTCTAAGCAGTCTGTAACATGGATTTTCGGCTTTTTCTTTGTTTGGGCTTTAGCTCTGTTCGGCTTTAGCTTTGATCGGGCAGAAGTAGACACAAAGAAAAACAAAATAATAATCTCATGCCATAGTGGGTGTAGTGTAGTGGTAATATTCCCTAATCCAGGGTCACCACGTGTGACTCAGGTCCCAGCTCTGCAAAGCTCCATAAACAGAGGAAGACATGCAGTTGGCATCATGCCCATCTCACCAGATGCAACACTCAATATTGCCTTTATCGCAATTCAACAGTGATAGGAGAAAACCTACCACTGTTGAACAACAACAGGGCCTCAAAACGGATGTGGAACGTCAAAAAGGGAAAACTTGAGAAGTCTTATCACTTATCACGGAGATGAGATAAAAAGAAATGCACGGGATTTAGAAAACACAAAAACATGGCTTTGGTAAAAAAAAGGTACTTTGTGTAAATTCCTTAAATGTCCATTAGTATCTACCTGGAGAGAAAGAGTCTAGAGAAAAGGTATTCACTTCCTTCTGGTTTTCTGTTCTACCTGATAATTAATTGCAGACACCCGGTGTCCCAGGTCTAAATCAGTCCCTTATTAGAGGGGAACAATGAAAGAATGCATTATAACTGGCTTCGAGGTCCAGAGTTAAGTTTGACGGGTCTAGAGTATGAAGCTGGGATTTAACTAAATCTCCTTGAGGCCACTCGAGCTGATACGAATGTTTATTTCTCCCTTTGCTCTCAATTCGGTTTTTGGAACTTGCCCAGAGGAGTCTTTTCCTTGTAGTCACCAGAGTACACACTTCAATTGAACAGACTAGTCTCTACACACCAGGTTTTTGGACTACAATTTAACCTGTTGTGTGTGTTCATGATCAGTCAATGTAGTTCAGATAATAATCAGTGCATTATCATTGTGCTCTAACTCCTAGCCTGGCCCTATGCTCTAACTCCTAGCCTGGGTCAGAATCAGCTGCTAGAGACCAAGGAATATGCTCCTCATAAAAGTGTGAAACATTCAGGTGCACTGAATTAGATGTACAATGAATTGTACAGGAACATGTACTGGAACATGTTTTCTGAGTGTTCTTGGATATCCCTGACCAACAAGTGCTATGTCTGTGTGTACTAGATGGTTGTCCATGCTTACATGATCCTCCAGGCTATATTCACCTCTATTAAGAGTGTGTTCCATATTTAAAGATCTAGGCATTAGAGGATAAAGTTTAGAGAGGAGCAAGGATGTGGCATTCTCCTGATCCTCTTAACTACACAAAAATACAAATGCAACATGTAAAGTATTGGTCCCGTGTTTCATGAGCTGAAATGAAGAATCACAGAAATGTCCATATGCACAAAAAGCTTATTTCTCTCAAATTTTGTGCACAAATTAGTTTATATCCGTTAGTGAGAATTTCTCCTTTTCCAAGATAATCCAGCCACCTGACAGGTGTGGCATATCAAGAAGTTGATTAAACATGATTAAGCATGATCATTATACAGGTGCACCTTGTGCGGGGGACAATAAAATACCACTCTAAAATGTGCAGTTTTGTCACACAACACAATGCCACAGATGTCTCAAGTTTTGAGGGAGAGCTCAATTGGCATGCTGACTCCACCAGCGCTGTTGCCGGATAATTGAATGTTCATTTCTCTACCATAAGCCGCCTCCAATGTCGTTTTAGAGATTTTCAACAGTACGTCAAACCGGCCTCACAACCGCAGTACACTGAGGAGTATTTCTGTCTGTAATAAAGCCCTTTTGTGGGGAAAAACTCATTCTGATTGGCTGGGCCTGGCTCCCCAGTGTGTGGGCCTGGCTGCCAAGTGGGTGGGCCAATGCCCTCCCAGGCCAACCCATGGTTGCACCCCTGCCCAGTCATGTGAATTCCATAGATTAGAGCCTAATGAATTGATTTAAATTGACTTATTTCCTTATATGAACTGTAACTCAGTAAAATCTTTGAAATTCTTGCATATTTTTGTTCAGTATAGAAGAGAAAGCAGATGGGCTTGATGGGAAAGTGATGTATGGTAGTCCGTTCCTGACTTAATGCTGCGTTCAAAAACAACTGGGAACTCGGAAATCTCAGACTTCCGACATCAATGCGTCCAAAGCAAAAAAATAACGGTTGCGTGCCATCGACTGAAACATTGCTATAATATCTGGGACGCGTTCCTCTGACCAGGTGTTGGTTCCTCTGACCAGGTGTTGGTGATGCATGCCAAATCTTACAATGCATGGATAGGTACACTACATGATCAAAAGTATGTGGACCCCTGCTCGTTGAACATCTCATTCCAAAATCATGGGCATTAATATGGAGTTATAACAGCGTCCACTCTTATGGGAAGGCTTTCCACTAGATGTTGTAACATTGCTGCAGGGACTTGCTTCCATTCAGCCACAAGAGCAAGTTCTGGCCAGTCAAGTTCTTCCACATCGATCTCAGCAAACGATTTCTGTATGGACCTCGCTTTGTGCACGGGGTAATTGTTACGCTGAAAAAGTAAAGGGCCTTCCCCAAACTGTTGTCACAAAGTTGGAAGCACAGAATCGTCAAGAATGTAATTGTATGCTGTAGCGTTAAGATTTCCCTTCACTGAAACTAAGGGGCCTAGCCCAAACCATGAAAAACAGCCCCAGACCATTATTTCTCCTCCACCGAACTTTACAGTTGGCTCTATGCATTTGGGGAGGTAGCGTTCTCCTGGTATCCGCCAAACCCAGATTCGGACTGCCAGATGGTGAAGCTTGATATATCACTTCAGTTTCCACTGCGCCAGAGTCCAATGGCGGCGAGCTTTACACAACTCCAGCCGACGCTTGGCATTGCGCATGGTGATCTTAGGCTTGTGTGCGGCCGCTCGTCCATGGAAACCCATTTCATGAAGCTCCTGATGAACAGTTCTTGTGCTGACGTTGCTTCCAGAGGCAGTTTGGAACTTGGTAGTGAGTGTTGCAACAGAGGACAGAAGATTTTTTGCGTGCTACGCACTTCAGCACGAGGCGGTCCCGTTCTGTGAGCTTGTGTGGTCTACCACTTCGCGACTGAGCCATGTTGCTCCTAGACATTTCTATCTCGCAATACCATCACTTACAGTTGACCAGGGCAGCTCTAGCAGGGCAGAAATTTGACGAACTGGCTTGTTGGAAAGGTGACATTCTATGACAGTGCCACGTTTAAAGTCACTGAGCTCTTTAGTAAGGCCATTCTACTGCCAATGTTTGTCTATGTAGATTGCATGGCTGTGTGCTCGACGTTATACACCTGTCAGCAACAGGTGTGGCTGAAATAGCCGAATCCAGTAATTTGAAGGGGGGTCCACATACTTTTGTATATATAGTGTATTTTAAGTATTAGCCAACCACATTATATGTTATAGCAATCTGTCAGTCAATGAAGTGACACGCAACCATTGGTTGATGCGTGCAACATATGAGCAGGGGAACACAACCTATATGTGGTTAGCTGATAAATACCTATCATGCATTGTAAGATCTGACAGGAGTCAGAAACATCTAAGCAGTGGAACATGACATAAGTATTTACTCAGTAGGGAGTCCATGCAGTTATCTTCTCTACTATTGTTGGATCCCAGTTTACTAGTGGAGTACCCTGCCTACTTCACAACAGGGCCTGTTGACCAATCCTGAAACAAATGATGGATAAGAAAAATAAAGACCAAAAACCATTGTACGCCAGTGAGCCACAATATCCACCGACCCGTCCTGTTTATGACTGCACGTCCCAGTCCAGCACTCACTCCCATATTTTTTGAACAAGTCAAGTGACGTCACTACTCCCTGTAGCCATATTGTTATTACTTTCAAGGCAACGAGTGAGCCGCTACCCGCGGACAGCAAGGTAGAGGGCGACTGACAAGTGTGGAATTTCATTAAAACGAAGCTACAAGTTACTTGTAAATTGCTGGCCGAAGTTAAAGTCGGGTATGTGCTTTGTTGGAATGATATCTCACTATTTGTGTTATATTCTTAGCCATAGTCACAGCTACTGTAGCTAGCTAACGTTAACTCACCACTTGTCCACTGCACTGCGCTAACACCACAGCAGCTAAGTTCGCTAGTAAGTTGGAAACGGGACCGAATGGAGGATTTAGCTAGCCTTTGCATTAACATTGTGGCTAATGAGCGTAGCTAGCAACTAACTAAGTTGATCTAGCGATACTATGTTAGCTAGTTAACCAGTACACCATAGACGTCGTTAGCTAACTACCTACTTTAGCGCCCATTGACGATAGTATCGTCTGACTGAGGGTGTTTTGTTTATGAGCCCCGACCCTTGTTCTAAAACGTTAACGCATCGTTTGCGGTAGGGTTTTGAAAACATAAGGAACGTATCTTTCATATCAGCAGGTGGGAAAAAGTACTCAATTGTCTTACTTGAGTAAACGTAAATATACCTTAATAGAAAATGAGTCAATTAAAATGAGTCACCCAGTAAAATACTACTTGAGTAAAAGTCAAAGTATTTGGTTTTAAATATACTTAAGTAGCTATCAAAAGTAATTGGAATTGCCAAAATATCAGATCAGAGACAGTAGGGATGAATACGGATGTTCTCTTGATAAATGTCTCAATTGGACCATTTTCTTGTCAAAGTGTAACGAGTACTTTTGGTTGTCAGGGAACATGTATGGAGTAAAAGGTACATGTTATTCAGGAATGTAGTTTAGTAAAAGTTGTCAAAAATATAAACCGTAAAGTACAGATACCCCCAAAAACTAACGTAGTACTTTAAAGTATTTTTTACTTAAATACTGAACACCACTGCATATCATAGAGAAATAATTTTCTACAAAGGTTAAATTACACACACCTTTTATAGGGTTATGGTTCCCACAGAGACATATTTCCATGTTACACCGCTTGATTTCAGTAGTGATGGGGAAACAAAGCTTCCAGAAGCGTTGCACATTTCCAGCCAATTGTGTCAAATAGGTTCATTACTCGAGGCTTTGATCGACACTGTGTACACTAGTGGCACCTGGTAGTCAAAACAATTTAGCACAGCCAAATTATTATAGATGACATCCCACACACTATAGTACGTGCACAGTGTAGCCTTAGTGTCTTCTCCCAAAACAATCAGGTGTTTGGCGCCAGGTAGCCTAATGGTTAGAGCGTTGGGCCAGTAACCAAAAGGTTGCTTGGTCAATCCCTGAGCTGACAAGGTAAAAATCTGTCGTTCTGCCCCTGAACAAGGCAGTTAACCCACTGTTCCCCGGTAGACCGTCATTGTAAATAAGAATTTGTTCTTAACTGATTTGCCTAGTTAAATACAAATAATAATTTGTTAGATGAAAAGAAGCTTCGGACGTCATTGATCACGTGCCTTTGATAAAGCATCTGCACACTGCTTCAAAATAAACTGTTTAGCGATTGCCTCCGCGCACCGGTATTAAACGTAACATCACTAGTTTATGGGAGACAGAGTGGACTAACAACCTGTGCTAATTAGCTATCTGCATCACTGACACCTGTGTGTAACAAACATCTTGTCACTGAAAAATACTGTCGGGTGTAACTGTGTTAACCGGTTAAAACATTGTACAGTAAGTGTGTATTTTTAATTTGTGAATTTTTTTGTTGGGAGATGTAAGTAGAGGGATTTCTGTTTCTAGAACCGTACTGCAATAGAATCAATGCTTTCTTAAGGGCCCTTCCCAACAATGCAGAGAGAGATTGATAAATAATTGAAAAATTTAAACACGAGGAATAAATACATAATGAGTAATGATAACTAAGCTATATACATGGGGTACCGAGTCGATGTGCAGGGGTACGAGGTAATTGAGGTAGATGTGTACATATAGGTATGTGTAAATTTACTATACAACTGGATAGATAATTAACAGTAGCAGCAGCGTATATGAGTCAAAAGAGTTGGTGCAAAAAGGGCCAATGCAGATAGTCCGGGTAGCCATTTGGTTAACTATTTAGCAGTCTTATGGCTTGGGGGTAGAAGCAGTTCAGGGTCCTTTTGGTTCCAGACTAGGTGCATCGGTGTTGCTTGCTGTGCAGTAGCAGAGCGAACAGTCTATGACCTGGGTGGCTCGAGTCTTTGACAATGTTTTAGGGACTTCCGCTGACACTGCCTGGTATAGAGGTCCTGGATGGCAGGGAGCTTGTCCCCAGTGATGTACTGGGCCGTACGTATAACCATTAACACCTTGCACTTGGATGCCAAGCAGGTGCCATACCAAGTGGTGCAACCATTCAAGATCTTTTCAATGGTGCAGCTGTAGAACTCTGAGGGCCCATGCCAAATAGGGCTGTGGCGATACCAGTACCACAATATTTTTTTCAATGTCAAAAATGAAAACGCGAAGCAAACCAAACTATTTGTACATCAAATATTGTGTGCTATATCTTGGAAAATATACTGAACAAAAATATAAATGCAATATGCAATGATTTAACTAAGTTACAGTTGATATAAAGAAATCAGTTAATTGAAATAAAATCATTAGGCCCTAATCTATGGATTTCATGTGACTGGGCAGGGGCGCAGCCATTCAGAATGTGTTTTTCCCTCAAAGGGCTTTATTACAGTCAGAAATACTCCTCAGTTTCATCAGCTGTCCGGGTCTCAGACGATCTCGTCGTGGAAGGAGCCGGACGTGGAGGTCCTGGGATGTTTTTATTTCAGCTCATGGAACATGGGAACAACACTTTACATGTTGTGTTTATATTTTGGTTCAGTATAAATAAATGTGGCTCTGGATGACTGTTTGTTTCCAACATTAGGTCTGTTTTCCTAAAGAAGTTGAGTCTGCTTTGTGTTTGGTTTCCTTGCCACAATACTAACGAGTTTTGCGGTACTGGTATCATCATGGACCTAATGCCAAATCTTTTCAGCCTCCTGAGGGGGACGAGGCGTGGTCGTGCCTTCTTCACGACTGTTTGGACCATGATAATTCCTTAGTGATGTGGACACAGGAACTTGAAGCTCTCGACCGGTTCCACCGTCGGCCCTCCATTTCCTGTAGTCCACGATCAGCTACTTTGTCTTGCTGACTTTTAGGGAGAGGTTGTTGTCCTGGCACCACACTGCCTACCACTGTGTCCTGAGGAGCCTAAGGGGTGTCTGTGATCAGGCCTGCCACCGTTGTCGTCAGTAAACTTAATGATGGTGTTGTGTGTGGCTACAGGAGGGGACTAAGCACACACCCCCGAGGGGCCCCCGTGTTGAAGGCCAGCGTGGTGGATGTGTTATTGCCTATACTCACCACCTGGGGTCGGCCCGCCAGGAAGTCCAGGATCCAGAGGGATGTGTTCGGTCCCAGGGTCCTGAGCTCAGTGATGAGCTTGGAGGGCACTATGGTGTTGGAACGCTAAGCTTTAGTCAATAAACAGCGTTCTCACATAGGTGTTCCTCTTGTCCAGGTGGCAGAGGGCACTGTGGAATGCAATAGAGATTAACGCTAGGCTCCTTTAGTCCATTATTGGGCTAGTTAATTAGACAGAATTTAGATAGCTAGGTGTTTTGTTGTTTATCACCACATCCAGTGTTTAAGTAGCTAGAGAGCTTACAATGGCTATAAATAGATTCAACTCACTTAGCTAGCTACCCAACTAGCTATCATGACAAATAACAATCACCATTTTAAACTTGTAGAAACTTGAATGCAGAACACCATCACAATGACGGCTCAACTATCATTAAATGTACTTTATCCTCGTCCTGAGGAGCCAAAGGGATGCACCTTTTTAGTTTTTTTTCTTGCTCAGTTTTTAGAGCATGGCACCTCCAACGGCAGAATAGTGGGTTCGATTCCCGGGACCAACCTTACGTAAATGTATGCATGCGTACTGCAAGTCGCTTTGGCTAAATGCGTCTGCTTATGGCATATTTTTGCTTTAGCACTACACATCTGAATCAAATGATTAACTCATCAAGCCTTGAGGATTTGAATCTGGTGTGTAGTGCTAAGGCTAAAATATGCAACTCTTTCAGTCACTACGACCATGATTAAGAAATTGTGATTACGACATTAGCTAGCTAGTTTTTAACCTGGTCAGAGCATCAGCGTTGTACAATTATGTTAAAATTAGAGGTATCGAGCAATCTAGCTGTTGCTTTTACACACACACACACGACTACCCAGTGCCTGATACTGCTCACTTTACTGTAGAGTAGCAAAAGGACAAGGTTGTGCAAGTGTGCCAATAGGCTATTGCCTATTGAATACAGGTGCTGTCATATTTTTCCCCTCGTAGTTTCACATGGTCAGAGGCAAAGCATGAAATGTGCATCTGCAAAGAAGCACCTACAAGTAGTCTTTTGACAGCGGTTTTGTCCCTTGTTTTTTTTAGCTTAACAGTGTTAAACAAGTTTTCTACGAGCTAGGCCTAGGTGAGGCTAAATGCAATCGACTTGCCCGGGAGGACTCCTCCCAGCCTCAGGCAACTAGCTGCTCTGCCACACCGGTACAGGATGTTGCTCTGGTTCCTGTAATCCAATTTAATCCAATATGACACTGTTTATAAATGGATGCAGATTAAATACACTAGAATACTTCCCACTCTGAAACAAATAGGTTGCAGTCGCTTTAGCAGCTCACAAATATTGTTTAGCTTGCTAAAGTGATTGGTGCAGTGTAGTGTATGTCAATTGTGCTCATCTTTCTCACCGGGAAGTAGTTCTGTCACAGAAAGGCCTATAATGTATTGGTAAATAGTTTCCTGTCCCAACAGGAGGGTTCTTCACATTATGTAAGCGTTTCACTTCTGCATTTGTTGTGCCTGCCTCCCACCTGTCGTTTTTGAAAAGGCACAATTCAGACTCACTTTTGCAATGCCTTTTACTTCTGATTTATTGTCTTTGTATGTCTCTGTGAGAGGATTTAACTTGAGAGCTTCACTTCTGTGAGAGGATTTCACTTGTTAGAACTTCACTTTCATCGAAATGGGAGGTAAGCAAACAGTTAGCAAGATGGGCCATGAGTAGCCTAGTTTTTTATTACTATTAGAAGACAGTTTTATTCAAAGTGGCTAACTCCAAGCCGTACCACTCAACTGTTTTACCATTCTCTGCTACCTTTTGTATTAAAATGTCCCAGAAGTGAATATGATGAACGAATGAGCACATCTGAACGAGTGTAACAGATGTTGTTATGGTGCATTCCTGTGTAGCCAAACTCCTCACTCTCGCTGGTTCTGTTCCTATGGTTGAGCTTAACGAGCGCTACCAAAAACCTGGAAAGAGTTTGGAAGAGCAGCCAATTCACATGTCATCAGAAAATAGCATGTGTTAATACTCAAACCCCATATGGAGCTCAGCTACCCTTTTTTCAAGTTAAACATGAATCTGTAGTGAATGCTGTTGCCTGCTGCTGAGGGAGCGATCATAGCTTTCTGAGTGAGTGGTATGAGTAACAACAACTTCTCCACATAGAAGCAGAGAGCTTAAGGATCAACCACATGACACAGTGCCCTTTGACCTCTACTACAACTCGGTTGGAAAGAGGCGTGTCAGTCGGACTCTTGATCTCCATGGTGATTTTACAACCCTGTGAGCGGTCTGAGGCTGAGCTAATGCATAGACTTACTAAAGCTCCCACGCTCAACAAATTGTAGTGGTGGAAATTCTGTTGTCAGCCTATAGGCATCGCCTAAAAAATTATGGTGAGACATAAAGGTACTTGGATCATACAGTTGAAGTCGGAAGTATACATACACTTTGGTTGGAGTCATTAAAACTCGCTTTTCAACCATTCCACAAATTTCTTGTTAAACTATAGTTTTGGCAAGTCGGTTAGGACATCTACTTTGTGCATGACACAAGTAATGTTTCCAACAATTGTTTACAGACAGATTATTTCACTTATAGTTCACTGTATCACAATTCTAGTGGGTCAGAAGTTTACATACACTAAGTTGACTGTGCCTTTAAACAGCTTGGAAAATTCCAGAATTATGTCATGGCTTTAGAAGCTTCTGATAGGCTAATTGAAATCATTTGAGTCAATTGGAGGTGTACCTGTGGATGTATTTCAAGGCCTACCTTCAAACTCTGTGCCTCTTTGCTTGACATCATGGGAAAATCAAAAGAAATCAGCCAAGACCTCAGAAAAACATTGTAGACCTCCACATGTTTGGTTCATCCTTGGAGCAATTTCCAAACACCTGAAGGTACCACGTTCATCTGTACAAACAATAGTACGCAAGTATAAACACCATGGGACTGCACAGCCGTCATATCATTCAGGAAGGAGACGCATTCTGTCTCCTAGAGATGAATGTACTTTGGTGCGAAAAGTGCAAATCAATCCCAGAACAACAGAAAGGACCTTGTGAAGATGCTGGAGGAAACGGGTACAAAAGTATCTATATCCACAGTAAAACCAGTCCTATATCGACATAACCTGAAAGGGCACTCAGCAAGGAAGACGCCACTGCTCCAAAACCGCCATTAAAAAGCCAGACTACGGTTTGCAACTGCACATGGGGACAAAGATGGTACTTTTTGGAGAAATCTCCTCTGGTCTGATGAAACAAAAATAGAACTGTTTGGCCATAATGACCATCGTTATATTTAGAGGAAAAAGGGGGATGCTCGCAAGCCGAAGAACACCATCGCAGCCGTGAAGCACGGGGGTGGCAGCATCATGTTGTGGGGGTGCTTTGCTGCAGGAGGGACTGGTGCACTTCACAAAATAGAAGGCATCATGAGGAAGGGAACATTTATGTAGATATATTGAAGCAACATCTCAAGACATCAGTCAGGAAGTTGAAGCTTGGTTGCAAATGGGTCTTCCAAATGGACAATGACCCCAAGCATACTTCCAAAGTTGTGGCAAAATGGCTTAAGGACAACAAAGTCAAGGTATTGGAGTGGCCATCACAAAGCCCTGACCTCAATCCCATAGAAAATGTGTGGGCAGAACTGAAAAAGTGTGTGCGAGCAAGGAGGCCTACAAACCTGACTCGGTTACACCAGCTCTGTCAGGATTAATGGGCCAAAATTCACCCAACTTATTGTGTGAAGCTTGTGGAAGGCTAACCAAAACGTTTAACCCAAGTTAAACAATTTAAAGGCAATGCTACCAAATACTAATTGAGTGTATATGTGATGTGATGAAATAAATAAAAGCTGAAATCATTTTCTCTACTATTATTCTGACATTTCACATTCTTAAAATAAAGTGGTGATCCTAACTGACCTAAGACAGGGCATTTTTACTAGGATTAAATGTCAGGAATTGTGAAACTGAGTTTAAATGTATTTGGCTAAGGTGTATGTAAACTTCCCGACTTCAACTGTATATAGCGTGTCAACTTTTGGCCTGAGAGGCAGCTGAAGTCAATGGGTGGTGACCTCAATGGTTTTTGCCAAGTTCATTTGAGTCAGTCACTTAGTCAATCTTTCAATGATTTGGTCCATTGCCTGCTCCATTAAATTGATTCAGAGGTTTTATATAGCCTAGCCCCACAACACTGGGGGATGGATTCCCCTCCTCTAGTCAAAGTTAACATCCTTTCTGCTTAATGTTTTTTTTTTACTAGCTTTTGAGTCAGCAAGTTATGGCAATGACTAAAGCTTTCCCTCCAAGGTTTTCAGTAGAGAGTAGTAGCTGAATAATTATTTGCCATTTTAAGAGTATATATATATATTTTTTTGTCCCTCGAGAACCAGTGCTTATTGTCCTTCTTTTTTTTTTTTAGCTCTCACCTGCGCAAGGTTATAATCTAGCCTATCTACAGGTGGCTTCACTGTAATAATTTACACAGTGGAATGTCCCACTCCACACCTTCACCTGAAGGTAGAGGTCCCATAACAAAGGTTAGCTGAAATTCAAATTAAACCTTTTTGCTATTGGATTGATAAGGGTATTCTGTAAATACAGTGCATTGAACATGCTTTGGTTAGACTGCCCTCTTGCTCTGGTTTAGAGAGCACATTCACAACAGTCCCAAGCAATTGTGCATGTCATGAATTAGGCTTGGGCAGTATATACCGGCGTATTTGGAAAAGCCACGGGATACATTTGAATATTTGTAGAAACTTTTTAAGTAAATACCTGCAGTCAACTTGTGCAATACTATAGGAGATAAAGAACATTGCGTTCTTCAGTTTGTCTGTCACATTCTTATGAAGTTTACGGTAGTCCCCAGTCACGTGTCACATGGTGTTTGTTTACAAGAAAACGACGAGAGACCGGAGCTTTGTGAGTCACTCACTGTTGTGCAGCATGCGCCAGGGGATCTAATTACAGTATGGAATTCACAACTAAATGTTTGCCAGCTAGATATATTTTATAACGTATGTTAAATCTAAAATGCGCTAAATGTCTGCAGTTGTGCATTTGGTGTGCAAATTTAGTAGCTAGTTAGCTATCTAGCTAAGTGGTTAGCGTATTCCTAAATCAAGCATTCGCTTGGTAACAGCAGAGAATCCCGTCCTGGATCAAGAGCCTTGCTGGCAAATATTAGTTTTGTGCGTGCAGAAAAATGAGTGAGTAGTATTTTTGAGTTACTTTTTTAGGTCAGAAACTGTACAAAATGTTTACAATGCGCTTTTTAGCATTTAGTTGGCATTCTCTATTGGGATTTCACAAATACAGTGCATTCAGAAACTATTCAGACCCCTTCCCCTTTTCCAGATTTTGTTAAATTACAACCTTATTCTAAAATGGATTATGTACATTTTTACTCATCAATCTTAATGACAGCGAAACAGGTTTTAAGTAATTTTTGGAAATGTTTTAAAAATAGAAAACAAATCTTATTTACATAAGTATTGACACCCTTTGCAATGAGACTCAAAATTGAGCTCAGGTGCATCCTGTTTCCATTGATCATTCTTGAGATGTTTATACAACTTGATTGGAGTCTACCTGTGGTAAATTCAATTAATTGGACATGATTTGGGAAGGCGTGCACACACCTGTCTATACAAGGTCCCACAGTTGACAGTACATGTCAGAGCAAAAATCAAGGTCGAAGAAATTGTCCGTAGAGCTCCGAGACAGGATTGAGTCGAGGCACAGATCTGGGGAAGGGTACCATATCGACTGTAGTACCCTAAATGTGAAGTGAGAATGCCATCATGCCACTATATCATCAGAGGCTATTAGGTCCAGTGGCTTGTTTTGAAAGGTCACCAACCCTCCCTATATTTGCAGTGAGGGGTTTGACCTTAACTTAACCCTGTCCTATTCAACAGGTCAATGTGGCTGCACTGCACACCTGTTTAAATATCACATAAACGGCCACTTGACACAACATATTTACAACCCCCTTATCTCATATTAAGATCATGTAATCCTCTGTGTAGACATGCTGTGCTCATGGTAAGCCAGGAGTGTCCTCTGCAAGGCTGAAGTTGTTTGTTGTAAGCTGATGATAACACAGTGCGGTAGTGTTGTCACGATACCAGCATTTTTTTACTTCGATACTCGATACCACAACAAATAAAGAAGGCATATCAGCCAAAGTCACATAATGTCACTTGAACCAGACAGATCTTTTGAGATCAATATCATTGCATTACAATTTGAGTTTTGGTTAAAAATAACTATCTACCTAAAGGTAATCATTTATTTGAATGGTAAATCTTAGGGATGTGCAACTTTTGGGGTTTTAAATGATTCGGAGCGATTTGGTTTGATTAGAGGAACGATACGATTCACTAACATTTGTTATATAAGCACATTTGTTTTTCCATTCTAAATTCTAATCTGCAGCTAATGGAGTTTGAGCTGGGTGCCTTTAAGCTGAATCTGTCTGAGCTGACCTTTCACTGTGTCTATGGTTTATGTCGGCACCTGAGCTGAGCCATAAGGATGACTCGGCATCTACCACCCCAATGGGGATAATGTTTGCTTTTTGTCCCTAAACTTTAGATCTGAAATCCCCATCACCCACTAATTAATTTGTCATTTTTGCAAATTCAAAGTGTTTGACCTAGTAATGTATCAATATTCATCGTTACAAATTAGCTATGACATAGCCAATGAATATATAGCACAACTTTGGATTTCAGCCCTGTCTCAATTGAATGGTTTAGACCTTTTTTGATAACTTAAAATCTATATATATCTCCCCCCGCTTTGCCCATGCAGTGCGGGTAGCAAAAATTATTGCAAACATCGCTTATACAGGATAAAGTTTATAATATCATATCTAAAAATGACCATATACACTGATTTTGTTTAAAGAAAACTATCAAAACTGTTGCTGATGGTGAACCTGAACAATCAAAATCAAATCTAATGTAGCCTAAGCCCCAATCAGCAGGTTGGCTATAGGCAGCAGGTTGGCTATAACTCATCTGGCTATAGCCAACCTGCTGACTATCTCAGGTGGTAGCTTAGGCTACTTTATTCCGGTAAAACACAATTTTCAACAGCGCATTTGATAACAATAACCTAGCAAATTACATTGGTTGACAATCAACTAATAAAGCCTAATATTGCACAAGCCATTTTACAAACATTTGAATGCGGGAGGCGACGTGTGGCCTCGCGGGACGCAGTGTACACAGTTTGATTAATCTATTGATATTGCCTGGGGTTGTTGGTAATCCATAATGACATAAATTGCCTGTATTGATGCGATAAATACAACAATACAGTTCAAACATGAATGTGCACAAGTTGTTATTTTTCTAACTTTAAACTACAGCTACTAGTTTTATGGTTGCAGCCATCAATTGTTCCATTAGCGATCACCTATATTGGTAAACCTCACATTTCTCTAGTATAGGCTACTTATCGTAATGAACGATATCAGCGAAATGCCTGCGATAAGTGATTGGTATGGTCGGCGTCGATCATTTTCGGTTTACTGCCCCAGCTCTGGTTGTTCGGCATGCAAAATGACTTGTTGATCAATGATTATCAACACAGTTACATGCTCGACACTGAAGGAGAGGAGACATCAGTTGTCACAAGATGAGGTATTTTCGGAAGTTAAGAAGAAAGTAACAGCATATGATCAACGTTTTAATGGATCTTCTGACCGGTTGGTTTGGGGTCCCTCCAACCGATGTAGTCATATCTTAAACATTTGAACCGGGGACCAATGCGTGTTTAGATCCCTAGTAAATCTCTATTCCCAGGGGTATTCAGCTCTTACCCTACGAGGTCCAGAGCCTGCTGGCTTTCTGTTATACTTGATCATTAATTGCACACACCTGGTGTCCCAGGTCTAAATCAGTCCCTGGTTAGAGGGGGGAAAAGCAATGGAACTGGCTTCAAGGTCCAGAGTTGAATTTGAGGGCTTTAGTCTATTGATAGACTGGGTAAATCAAGATGTAACCTAGGCCTATCCACGGTACAGGTTAATGCATATTCAATATTCATATTTAATGCAATGAGTTATTGAGCTTGTTTTGGCTGATTTCCATGCGGCTACAGATGAAAAACATTTTACTTATTTTATTATACTGATCAACATTTGCTGCTTTTTATTTGTATAAAAGTGTGCGCAGTCTCTTAAGACCCTTGACTTCATTCACACACAGTCAGTTCGAGGCTAGAGAAAAGATGATATGTGAATCGGGGGAGACGATGAAAATGTAAAGTTTTTGGTGTCAATCAGCTTTGAAATCAGCAATATTTTGCCTTAACGTTTACATATTATCAGAAGCATGTTACTAGGGAAGTGAATTGATATTTGCTTCAGCTAGCAAGGAAAGTTGGCCTATAATTTGTATTTATTAAACTAGGCAAGTCAGTTAAGAACAAATTCTTATTTACAATGATGACCTACCCCGGGCCAAACCCTAACCCGGACGACGCTGGGCCAATTGTGCGCCGCCCTATGGGACTCCCAATCATGGCCGGATGTTATACAGCCTGGAATTGAACCAGGGTCTGTAGTGATGCCTCTAGCACTGAGATGCAGTGCCTAAGACCGCTGTGCCACTCAGAAGCTACTGGTATCTTCTTGCAAGTGTTCTAGCCTGTAATGCTAATGAGTGCAGTGGTTCCTCAGGCCAGGCTAGCAAAGAGTAAGTGGAGCAGGCACGGTGCTCTCCCGTTATAAGGGGACATCGGCTGCCCTGATAGACATACTTGATCCTCTCTCAATCAGTAGACGATGTGAGGCACATTTGACAATGACAGAAGTACCGAAAGTAACAAACTGTTTTTCATGTTCTATTATTGAAAAAGTACTGAAAGTTCGGTGTACTGTGCTACACTACAGTGCAGCGGTACTTGTCAGTCCCAAGGACTCAACATATTTTTTCTGGCTGTCTGGTAAGTTCTGCCCTTGGTGATTGGGGCTGGCTGTGGAGCGGGCATCAGCTCGTGGTTCTTGGACTTCCTGCCATCCTTAAAATGAGCAGAATTAGATACCAAATGGAACAACTCTGTGAAATTTAGTCTACTACTGTTACCAAAAAGCAGTGATGCTAGTAGAATCACCTCAGCACGATATGAGGAGATTTGGATTGGAGGAGAAGGAAGAGCAGAGAGTTGGGTGTAGTGAAGTAGTAGCCCAAATTCTTTTGGAGGTGTCTGGTCACTGGTGACATTCATTCTCATTGAGGAGGCATAGGCCTATAGCTGTACTGTACGTCAGCTTACATAAACACCTGCTAGTGGTGGTGAAGTAAAATGTGTCACATATACAGTGAGGGTGTGCTTATCCTCATACAACCTGTGCTACATGGTCTAAGGTGTAGTGAATCATGAGCTTGGCAGTCATACTTTCACTTTAATAGCTGAAATGCTTGAGGCGGATCTTCTCTTCCTGTCTGGTTGAATTATGCTATCCTCCGTCTTTCATCCAATGCAATGCTTCCTTCAATTAAAGGGGCAATCAGCAGTTTCTACATCCATTTGAGACTTATACACTGAGTGTACAAAACATTAAGAACACCTTCCTAATATTGAGTTGCACCCCCCCACTTTTTTTTTGCCCTCAGAGCAGCCTCAATTTTGCCCTCAGAACATGTATTCTACAAGGTGTCGAAAGCGTTCCGCAGGGATGCTATGCTGTGTTGACACCAATATTTTCCACAGTTGTCAAGTTGGCTTGATGTCCTTTTGGTGGTGAACCATTCTTGATACACACAGGAAACTATTGGAAAACCCAGCTGTGTTGCAGTTCGTGACACAAACCGGTGCACCTGGCACCTACTACCATACTCCGTTCAAAGGCACTTCAAACTTTTGTCTTGCCTATTCACCCTCTGAATGGCACATACACAATTCACGTCTCAATTGTCTGAAGGCATAAAAATCCTTTAACCCATCTCTTCCCCTTCATCTACACAGATTTTGAAGTGACATCAATCAGGGATCATAGATTTCAACTGGATTCACCTGGTCAGTCTGTCATGGAAAAAGCAGGTGTTCTTAATGTTTTGTACAGTCAGTGTAAATTAATTATATGTACCCATTTGAGTCTTGAAGAATATAATTTATAAATGCCTTATGACCTAAGTTCAACTGTCGTGCTGCATCATAACCCCAAATATAAACATGTTTTACTCCCAATCTTTGTCAACAAAGTAAATGCAAACCCTATATCATGGTTAAAACTATAATTTTAACATCATGGATGGTGAATCCTTGCATCCATAGCTCTATGAATTTGAGAGTGGTTACATTTCTCAAGCCCCATCCCTTAACTTTTTACTGAAACTGGTGAGGAGGTCGCTTTATTATTGTTTTAACTGCTGGTTTCTGCTTTAAGGTCATGAATTCGTGTTTTGGTGAAAGGTGTAAAAATAACTTGATGCTCTTCTCTTAAGATGAATGTGTGCAAGGTAATTACTTCCTCTGTAGGAGGAGGCTGTGGCAAACAAACTGTGCATACACCAAAAACATGAGCCCCCCCAACAGTGATGTTGTTAATTAAGCTACCACGCCACAATTGTTTCTAAACCCAGAGGCGCAACATTGTGAGGCTTCCAGGAACGTTTGCGAAATGGACTAAGCAGGCCGGGGTTTGAGAAGTCTTAATAAGTAGTTGAACGTGTTATTACGCCAACCTCGTTAAAGTGACAAACGAACACGTTTTCATTTTCGTCAAAAACAACTTTATATCGAAGGAGTGCCTTTGCTTTGACGGCCTGGACATGTGCAGTTGTGCACCAGACGACCGTTAGACCCGCTGACGTGTTTCTACGCATGAGCTTAGCTAGCCAACGTTGCCATGACGTCGCCTACTAGCGTGATCGGGGATTTCTATTGGCGAAGCAGTTTCTGCCTGTCTGACCTCTCATATGCAAAAGCAGCAGCATCCTTGTCAACAACCGAACCATCTTAATCGATTTTCTTGTTTTGGAGGTTTCTGTTTGGGTTAGAGCATACAAATTCCTCTTTCTCCTTTTCTTCCTTCTGACACTTTCATTCTCTTGGTATCTGAGTCACTTCTGTCTTGCCAGAGTTCATGAGACGTGGGCCGGTATATTTCAGACTCAGTGGTCCTCAAAGAGTATTGAAAGTTAGTTAGTTAGGCTAAGTAATGTTGGAGCCCAGCACTGAGGAGAAAGGTTCAATGTCCCCTGCTGCCTCCCTCCATCTGCTTCATGAAGACAATTGTTTTGCAATGGCGACCCATCTGGGGAAACCTTGGATTATTTTTAGATGCACTGTCTCCCAATTTGAGACTGAAAGAAGACTGTTTTGCATGCAGTGCCTCTTCTGTTCAACGTTACAGGAAGGAAAGGGCAAAGAACCATTCATTATGAGAGCCAGGCCTTTTTAAAGCTGCTGTTTATTGGCAGTGTCTCCTCCTATACCATTAGTTTATAATGACCATTACACCATGTGTAGCTTGGATGCCCTCCTACCTATGGAAAATTTTAGCATTATTGGCCTTCATGTTGCCTCAGAAAGATGTAGGGTGGCAACTGTGTTCATTGGGCCCTCCCCACAAACTCATATAAACCTAACATAGAAAATGTTGTGGGGAGAAGAAGAACTAACATCATGAGTGTTGACTTTCTGAAGTAGTCCTATTTTCATGTCTGCATAATGTTGGGTGTATTTTCACAACTTCAATCTGATTCTGGGCAAAATGGCTAGAAAAATAAACCTGAAAGAGCGAGGACAGAGCTCGTAATCTATTAATCATGGGTTTATCTTTAGCTACTGCTTCTCCCGTAACCTGAGGTAGGCTATAGCAACAAGTGTCGGCGTCAGCTAACCCTGCCATTCAAAATTAAGTCTTTCGTCCTGTTACTCCAGCATCCAAAACTATGAGTAGTGCGCTGTAAAAGGTTGTCCTTTTTCCCAACCTGTCCGAGATCTGGTGTCGCTGATGGCGGAGGGAAAGCTTATGAGGTTCTGAAAGGACCAGCTGGTGATGGGGAAGCCCATAGTATACCTGGTGCTGGGATAGAGGTGTATTCACCACCTTGCTACCCTCTGCTACCTGGCAACCTTCTCCCACCTGTCAACTTGGCAACCTGTACGTCCACTCAGAGACAAGAGGCACAAGAGCAACCAATCAGCAAATGACCAACTAAAACACTCCCAAGTGTTGTTGTTGCTACCTGTTGCGTGGTATCTGACCGGAGTCCAGATTTGTGTGAGGAGGTGGTTATCCTGTATGTGTTTTGGCTTGGTAGTTCTTTTGCAAAGTTTTTGTTTTTTGTTGTTATTACTCTTGAAATCAAGTCTTTTTTATCTGTCATTATTAATAACAGTACTAAATCTTTTGTGGACATACGCATGTGTTTGATTCGATGACTAATTACCCTGTTCCAGTACATATTTTCTTTTGTCACGTATCATTTGGACAAATCACGATTTCACAGGTGTGCACATCTTTAACATTTCAGAGGGGAGGGGACATTTGGCCCATAAACTTGCCTGTAGCCTGCAAGGAGAGGGGGTGGAGCTACAGCTCTGCTTCCCCTCCTCGTTCTAGTATCTTTTCTAGCAAGTCTGCCCCCAGAACTTAATCAAGCATCTGATGCAATTGCGTGGGATTTTAGTTATGGATTTCTGAGATTACTCGATACTAGGTAGTGGACCCTGTGTACCCTAACCTATTTGACAGCAGAAGTACATGCACGCACAAGCACATGCATAGTATTAAAAGGTCTAAATTAATTCAGTCAGCATGTGCTTACTCTTTCAGGCAGTGCACTGGTTGACCCGTTGAGCTGAAGGTGGTGTATGACCTGAGCTAAGCTGAAAGGACATGAGATGTTTTTCTGTCTTCCCCATCTGTTTACTGCGTGTCACACTGAAGAGGAGGCGGTGTGAAAGTGAGACTGAGGTCATTCTGCTGTTATTTTGGATGAGAGCTGTGTGAGAGCTGGAATCTGCTTCTTCGGAACTAAATCTATTGAATCCACTGAAGCAGTACATGTACTATAGGCCTAAGACACGTTAGGCCTGTTACTGTATAAAGTTAATGCAAAATCTATAGCCTCACTCTGAAGCACTTTTCTCTGAAATGGCATAGGCCTCCCTCTACTCTGTGTTTAACTTTGCAAAGCAGAGGTGAGTCACAGTAGTTCACACGGTCACAACCAGGATTGGCAGTTGGTTTTGTCCCAACATGTTGGGCCCTTCAGATGAAAACGACCACGCCTAACCTGGTGGGCGCAGAACGTCACGCCTAAATGCTGAATGTCAGTGTCTTCGTATGCCTTTGCCATTTACATGTAGGTGTTTGAATCGATGCCTCCATGCAGCCTCACCACCGCAAAGTATTGAAACATTTTTTGACAATGTAACGTGATCAAGATCATCTGTTGTAATCGGACGTGTTGAAAGGTTTAGGCCTTCTCTCTTTCTGTTGGGCATTAAGTACCAATGAAGAGACCAAGCAGCCTTGTATCTTCCTCTTAACCTAACTCCCTATGATTCATTTCCCTGACACAATCCTTCATCTCTTTTTTTTCTTCTTTTTTTTCTCAGGCCCGGCTCTAGATCTCATCTTCCTCTTGACTGCAGCTGAAGCCTGTCGTCATGGCAGTAGGCAGAGGCCTCACTAACAGGGTTAATATGTCTCTAAACAATATCCACTCCAGGCAGGGGCACACAAGGCCCTATACTCCATGGCTCCATATCACCTGTCGTCAATAGTGTTAGCTCTCTGGGCTAGGTGGCTAATGCACAGATAACTGTGAGCCTGTGTGCCCTCCCTGCCTGTAGCCTGGTCCCAGTGCTTATGTTAGTGTTAGCTTCTGCTGCTAATTAGCACAATCCCAGAGCAGCAACAGTGGGGCCAGGCCTGGAGTGGCATTGCGTTGCTATGATCCACTCCATATTAGAGATCTGCCAGAGGTGTGTACCTAAGTTTGAATTTGTCTCGGTATCAACATCAAGAGATGGCCTAGTTGAGTAGACTTTGTATGTAATCTGTAGGCTTTATTTGAGATTATTTTTGATCACTCAATGTGCCTATAGTATCGTATGCATCAGACGCATGTGCATCACCAGTTCAAACAACTGAAGTCTGTCCCTTTTGCAGGGTACCATCCCCAGGCCCACAGGGCAAACACAGCCCATCGTCTTTCTCATCAATTACCTTTGACCTATATGAATGTACAATTACAAGCTCCTGCTCAGTGCCTTTGCTGGAAGTTGGGTCAAAGCAGATAAACTTCTGTGTTTGCTTTGCTAGTTTTGGATTCACTCCAAAGAGTGGGAGAGATGAGGGTAGTATTTTATTTGTAACTTGCGCCGAATACAACAGGTGTAGACCTTACAGTGAAATGCTTATTTACAAGCCCTTAACCAACAAAAAAAGAGAGGTATAAAATAACAGTAGCGAGGCTACATACAGGGGGTACCGGTACAGAGTCAATGTGCGGAGGCACAGGTTAATTGAGGTAATATGTACATGTAGGTAGAGTTAAAGTGACTATGCATAGATAATAACCATAGAGTAGCGGGGGGTAGACTTTTGACTAGCTGTTCTTATGGCTTGGGGGTAGAAGCTGTTAAGAAGTCTTTTAGACCTAGACTTGGCGCTCTGGTACTGCGTGCCGTGCGGTAGCAGAGAGGACATCTATGACTAGGGTAGCTGGAGTCTTTGACAATTTTTAGGGCCTTCCTCTGACCCTGCCTGGTATAGAGGTCCTGGATTGCAGGAAGCTTGACCTCGGTGATGTACTGAGCCATACGCACTACCCTCTGTAGTGCCTTGCGGTCGGAGGCTGAGCAGTTGACATACCAGGCAGTGATGCAACCCGTCAGGATGCTCTCGATGGTGCAGCTGTATAACTTTTTTAGGATCTGAGGACTCATGCCAAATCTTTTCAGTCTCCTGAGGGGGAATAGGCTTTGTCGTGCCCTCTTCACGACTGTCTTGGTGTGTTTGGACCATGGAAGTTTGTTGGTAATGTGGACATTAAGGAACTTGAAGCTCTCAACATGCTCCACTACAATGAATAGCATTCTCATGTAGGTGTTCCTTTTGTCCAGGTGGGAAAGAGCACTGTGGAGTGCAATAGAGATTGCATCATCTGTGGATCTGAGGCGGTATGCAAATTGGAGTGGGTCTAGGGTTTCTGGGATAATGGTGTTAATGTGAGCCATGACCAGCCTTTCAAAGCACTTCATGGCTACAGACATGAATGCTACGGGTCGGTAGTCATTTAGGCAGTTTACCTTAGTGTTCCTGGGCAAAAGGGGCTTTCTGGTTTCATGCCATGGTTCTGTGAAGCTGCAGATGGAAGTTCCCTAAGGATAGAGAGAGTGAGGGAATTAGATTGGGAAAGACAGATGGTGTCTTCTGGGCAGAGAGCGAGGTTAAGGAGGCAAGCGAGTAACAGAGATTGTCATCGTTAGGAAAGTTAGATAGGAGCAGCTTGGTTTTTCTACTGGTACGTCAGAACCTGTTAGAATATAATGTCACAGTGCAATTCTCTACTGGTGCATCAGAACCTGTTAGAATATAATGTCACAGTGAAATTCTCTACTGGTACATTAAAGGGATAGTTCACCCAAATGACATATTGGTTTCCTTACTCTGTAAGCGGTCTATAGACAAGGTATGAAATCAAATCAAATTTTATTTGTCACATACACATGGTTAGCAGATGTTAATGCGAGTGTAGCGACAATGCAGTAATAACCAACAAGTAATCTAACCTAACAATTCCACAACTACTACCTTATACACACAAGTGTAAAGGGATAAATAATATGTACATAAAGATATATGAATGAGTGATGGTACAGAACGGCATAGGCAAGATGCAGTAGATGGTATAGTGTACAGTCTACATATGAGATGAGTAATGTAGGATATGTAAACATAAAGTGGCATAGTTTAAAGTGGCTAGTGATACATGTATTACATAAAGATGGCAAGATGCAGTAGATGATATAGAGTACAGTATATACATAAACATATGAGATGAGTAATGTAGGGTATTTAAACATTATATTAAATGGCATTGTTTAAAGTGGCTAGTGATACATTTTTACATAATTTCCATCAATTCCCATTATTAAAGTGGCTGGAGTTGAGTCAGTATGTTGGCAGCGGCCACTAAATGTTAGTGGTGGCTGTTTAACAGTCTGATGGCCTTGAGATAGAAGCTGTTTTTCAGTCTCTCGGTCCCTGCTTTGATGCACCTGTACTGACCTCGCCTTCTGGATGATAGCGGGGTGAACAGGCAGTGGCTCGGGTGGTTGTTGTCCTTGATGATCTTTATGGCCTTCCTGTGACATCGGGTGGTGTAGGTGTCCTGGAGGGCAGGTAGTTTGCCCCCGGTGATGCGTTGTGCAGACCTCACTACCCTCTGGAGAGCCTTACGGTTGTGGGCGGAGCAGTTGCCGTACCAGGCGGTGATACAGCCCGACAGGATGCTCTCGATTGTGCATCTGTAGAAGTTTGTGAGTGCTTTTGGTGACAAGCCGAATTTCTTCAGCCTCCTGAGGTTGAAGAGGCGCTGCTGCGCCTTCTTCACAACGCTGTCTGTGTGGGTGGACCATTTCAGTTTGTCCGTGATGTGTACACCGAGGAACTTAACTTTCCACCTTCTCCACTACTGTCCCGTCGATGTGGATAGGGGGGTGCTCCCTCTGCTGTTTCCTGAAGTCCACAATCATCTCCTTTGTTTTGTTGACGTTGAGTGTGAGGTTATTTTCCTGACACCACACTCCGAGGGCCCTCACCTCCTCCCTGTAGGCCGTCTCGTCGTTGTTGGTAATCAAGCCTACCACTGTAGTGTCGTCTGCAAACTTGATGATTGAGTTGGAGGCGTGCATGGCCATGCAGTCGTGGGTGAACAGGGAGTACAGGAGAGGGCTCAGAACGCACCCTTGTGGGGCCCCAGTGTTGAGGATCAGCGGGGTGGAGATGTTGTTACCTACCCTCACCACCTGGGGGCGGCCCGTCAGGAAGTCCAGGACCCAGTTGCACAGGGCGGGGTCGAGACCCAGGGTCTCGAGCTTGATGACGAGTTTGGAGGGTGCTTTGGTTTAGTTTCTGTTTCAACATTTTCCAAGTCATGGGACTGATATTAGCATTTTTTGTGCTTCATGTTCATAGCATCAATAAGTGACTTTATTGAGCTTTACAATCAAGATACTTTCAGATGATTTGGATATGATGCGTGGGGGGAAAAAGCTATCGGTCCCATGACTTGAATGGGATTTGTGCCAAAAATGCTAAAACGTTATCATTTGGAAACCGTGCCAGACAAACTAAACCAAAGTATGGATTGTCATACCTTCTCCATCGACTGCTTACAGGGCATAATTAAGTAATTTCAGTGAACCATCCCTTAAAGACCCATATTAAACTCTTTCTGATTTTAACACCCATCTTCTGTGGACACCATTATTCTGCAGCTGTCAACCTTCATTAAAATGGCTGTCCAGGTTCTTTTTTGCGGACGATGGGAGTTATTAATACTAAGCATTTGCTTCTCTGTGTGTTTGTGTGTGTGTTCCTTGAAGCAGTGTTTCCCCTATATTAATTTAGCAGCGGTGCTGCCACTGAAAAAAGAAATACAAATAAAATACAGATTTCTGCCGAGACGCACTTTTAAGATCAGAGTGACAAGTTACAACAAGTTGCATATCTTCCTCAGATTTTCAGCAGCTCGCCCGAGAACCTCCAAGGTAACTTGAAATCCTGGAAGTGTAGCCAACCCATAGAGAGAGAGGATTCGAGAGCCCAAGAGCCCGTTTTAGCATGGGCAGCGCTATTGAGGACTTTCACCATTTTGAAGTAGTTAGCAGGGTGGGACTTCTCATGAGTAAAGGAAGGATCACATAATTCCATCCAGGTCATCAGGAGGGATCAGTCAGTGAATTATACTTGTGTGAAAACATTCCATTACTGCAGGTGTCAGTAATGTATACCTGTTCAAACAGCACACTTCAGGTGGCAGTATGCACCCTTTCACTTTGTTTACCAACTCATAGGAGTAGTATAGGAAGAACATTTGACTACTTCAAAATGGAGATGGCATCAATGGCGCTGCCCATGCTCTCACAGTTGCCGTAATGGGACAAATACAATGTTGCGGACTCTAACTATCTTTTAGCCAACCTTAATAATAGCTGTATGTGATAATTGTTAGCTAAGATTACTTTTTGGGTTAATATAGAATGGTCTGGTGGTGTCATTGAGATCAAGAGAGAAAATGAAACTGTCCTCGATTTTCAGAAACGTTTTAAAGGACGATAACATAATTACATGTTAATGTATTTTGGAGTAGGATGTCCAATAAAAAATCCTCCTTTTTGAGTGAGCTTATCTTTTAAGTTAATAAAGCAGCTAAGTGAATGAGACTTCAGGCCTAGTCCATGGACATTTTTGTTGAAATGTCAATTGAAATTCGTCTGTATTGCCTGACATATTTCCTATATCGCTTTTCATATTCTTAAAATACAATTAGTTGGATGACACTTTTTTTCCCACTTTCAATCTTTGTATCACAGCTTTGAAGGGCTATTTGCAAAACATTAAAATACAATAGTTTTCTCTCTCTCCCTCCTCTCTCTTTTTGATCCAGGCGAGGCTAAGATGGTGGACCGGCTGGCGAACAGCGAGGCCAACTCCAAGCGGATCCAGGTAGTCGAGGGTTGCTTCGGCGCAGCGGGCCAGCCACTGGTCATACCGGGCCGCGTACTCATCGGTGAGGGTGTGCTCACCAAGCTGTGTCGCAAGAAGCCCAAGGCGCGCCAGTTCTTCCTGTTCAACGACATCCTGGTGTACGGCAACATTGTCATCCAGAAGAAGAAGTACAACAAGCAGCACATCATCCCGCTGGAGAGCGTCACCATCAACACGGTGGCTGATGAGGGCGACCTGCGGAACGGCTGGCTCATCAAGACACCCACCAAGTCCTTCGCTGTCTACGCCGCCACCGCTACCGAGAAGTCAGAGTGGATGAGCCACATCAGCAAGTGCGTGGGTGACCTGTTGGAGAAGAGCGGCAAGGCGCCGACTGGCGAGCACGCAGCCGTCTGGATACCAGACTCGGAGGCCACCCTCTGCATGCGCTGCCAGAAGATCAAGTTCACGCCCCTCAGCCGCCGCCACCATTGCCGCAAGTGCGGCTATGTGGTTTGCGGCCCATGCTCTGACAAGAAATTCCTGCTGCCCAGCCAGTCGTCCAAGCCGGTGCGTGTGTGTGAGTTCTGTTACCTGCAGCTGGCCTCCGCAGGAGGGGGGACGGGCTTAGACCCACGCTCGGACTCCTACAGCCGGTCAGGGTCGAAGTACAACAACGTGTCGGACGACGAAGATGAGGAGGACAGCAGTGACTGAGGAAGGCCCTCCTGACAGCCTTCCATCTTCCCCTTTTAGTAATCAATTAGCAATATTCCACTTATAATTATCATTTTTTTCTCCGCACAGCAGTGTTTTGAAGAAAAGTAATATTTTTCTTCTAGCTGAAATAAATGCTTTTTAACGATAATATAGTGAAATGCCTGATGGGAATTGTAGTAAGTTCGGTAAAAATATCCCACACACTATTTGTAGTATGGCTGCTTCCTGTATGGCGTGCTCCACAGTCATCCTCTTTGTTCTCCATTAAACAGTGGACCTCACGACAGGAGAGAATGATGCTAGGAGTAATGTAGCACCTCTCATTGTCCTCTCTGCTAATGTCATCCTCTTCTATTATATTCTTGATTTCATTTCCCTTTTTTATTTTTTAACAGATGAACCTTAAGAGGTACATGCCTCAATGCGGATATTTCTGCAGGGAGAAGAGATTAGCATTCAGTCACACTTCACATGGTCAACCTACCCATTTAAATATTTCAGGTAAAATACCTATAGGTGCTTTTTTTTCTAGGTTTATAGCTGCTTCAGTATTTTCTAGCCTAAATAACCCCTCCTTCACTAACCTCTCAAAGGATTACAGTATCAAAGCCAGAAACATAAACAGCCTGATCTGTTGATCTCTCTTTTGTAGTTATTTGCTTATGACAAATCAGCTAAAGCTTTATGATTGTATGGTGAAGCTCCTCTAGGTGTGTATGTCTTAGCATACAGTGGTGGCCAACGTTCAGTTTTGAAGTTGAAGAGTTTTTCTACACAGCTTAGCTTGTAATAGCATGTATTTGAAATGCAAATATTCAATCATCCCAAAAATGTACCTCACACAGACCTTAATTTTCACACAGTGCCTTCTGATTAAGTGAGTTGTCTGGGCAGGCCTGTTTTAATGAGATATTGCATCAGAGTAGACCCTAGTACTGTAACTTCTGTTTTGAGGCTGTGTTCTGTCGGTATAACCCTAAGCTGAATGGCTGTAGGGAGAAGCTTTATAGAGTACTGTCCAGTGTTGGAGATAGTTTTGTGTTAGGTTTTGGTTCGTCTAGAGTATTTGGCAAGTTTCTGGCTGGAGTCTCCACTGAGTGCCTCTAGAGTGCTGTGAGAGCAGAAACTCGACCTGTGATGATCAGGAAATCAGCCCATTGTCTTACTGTGGTCTCCTCAGTATGTGACTGCTTCCTAACCTGCCCTCAAAGTTCCAGGGTATCCTGACCTGTCAGAAAATAAAGCTGAACTGAACTTGCCTGAACAGAGAACGGGAAATCATTGCATAACGTACAGGAACTCTACAGGAAGTGTCTACCATCGACTTCTCTGAGGAACCAAGACTGTCCCCCCCCCCTTCCCCCCCCCCGTGTCCCTCTTCCAACTGAGCTTCCCTATAAGGTATGGCCATTCTGTGTCAGCTGACACTGACATGTGAACGGCTTGTTGGAGGACTAATAATGACCTACCCGCAACCACCATCACTTTTTCACGCTGTGAAGCGAATGGGAAATGCACTAACCATTTCAGGTTTTACACTCTGGGACAGACAGATCTAATTCAATCACTTTCAGTCTGGGCACAGTTTATCTTCCTGTGTTTCCATGGGAATCCTTTCTCTCCTTTTTTAAAGCAACTTGTTTTTACACCTAAGCAGTCAGGCTCACAGGTGGCAAAGACTTGAACTAATTTGCAGTCTCAGTGTAATATGGAACGTTTATCCTGAGATGTGTGTATTTGAGTGACAGAACTGACAAAAGGGATCATTTCTTTCCTTTTTTTCTTTTTTTTTTAGCTTCTCTAAGAAGTAACTGTAGAGCCCTATAAAAGTCCATCTCTTTGGCAAGCAATAAGACATGAGACAAATCTCCTACCCCATTGTCTCTGATTATCAGGTTGTATTGTTGCAGATGCTCAAAATACTACATCCCTCACTCTATTGAAGGTTTATCATCATACTCAAACAACAAACAGATATTGGGCACATCTATATTAATGCAAATCCTACCATAATCTGTAGTTTCCTTAATCAACACTTTTTTTTCATCTTTCACCTCACTTAAGGAATATTTTGAAATGACTTCTGTTGATTTTGTATATTTGTATAGTGTTTGGGGTTTGTTTTGTACAGTATAGTTATGTAGTTATACAAATGCCGCTGTTTCAGGTCTCTTGTGCTCGTCTCACCTTCATGTATGGACCGGATTCAACACCTGCACTTTACTCCCTTTCTCTAGAGAGAGGTCGTAAACAAGAGCTACATTGCCGCTGAGACCATAGACTGACAGGACTGGATTTCCTGTCTGACATCACCTCAGGAGAGTGAGCTAGGGGTACCTACACAACCTGAGAATTAACATTGTACACCCGTTAAGCAAAAATTATGTCTGAACACAGAACTGAAGGAACAATGTGAGATTTCTGAAAGGGCGCATACCATACTTTTTTGAGTTTGTTTTCTTTGCCTGCTTATCTGGTTTGGTTTGTTAACCTCAAGTCTCATGGAATTTAAGTTCTCTCCATTGCTCTCGGGTGGTGTTTTTTGTTGTCTTTAAGAATATTTTTTTTCTGTTGCCATTTAAATTCTCGTTTTAAAAGTTTTAAGGGCTTAAACCTGAATGTAATACAGCATATCATCATTGGATACTAATTTTCTCTGAATTGAAATATATAAATACCATATTGCCTAAAATCTGTCTCTTATTTGGCTTGTTGGAAAAAGTCCTCATGGCTTCAGAGGGGAATGACTATTTACCATGGTGTTTAGAGGGAGCTTGCTAGGTGGTGGCGACAGTCTTCTCGGGGAGCTGAGAACTGACTGCCCCATGACCTCATAGGCTGCCTGATAGTCACATGGCCTGTAGTGCTCGTAACAATCATGCCATAATCCAGCAGCCAAACTGCTCTGTCAGTGCAGTTTTCAAGCTCTGTTTGTCCAGTGACTCAATGGGAAGCCCAGAAAATTCTCAGACTTATTTTGTTTTCCTTATGCATATCTTAACATTTGTGATCAAGTCACTTTTAGTTATGTAGTAGAATTTAATTAGTCACTGCTTTCTATTCCAAGCATCGCAGAATTCCTTGTGTCTCCGCATTGTACAACTGTAACCAATTCTTACACAATGTTGAGGAATCCTGCCAGGCTCTGCACCAAGCATTTCTGAAGGCTATTTTACTCATTCTGAAGATGCCATGTTCATAGCTGTCCTTTCATTTATCTGTTCGACATCTTACATTCATCCGTTTCTGATGAATTATCAAGAGGCCCTCAACTGAGCCTGTGGTGTCTTAACTTTATTTGACTTTATGTTAAGATTATAGGGATGGTTGTTTGTCACATTTACCAATCCCATTCCCTGAAACAATAAATGATGTATGAAGCTTAACTTGTCCAACAAGTGCAAAAAACGTTTGAAAAGATCTGGAATAGGAATATTTTACTGTCCATCTCCCCGCAGGTACAGGTCTATCAAAATGTTCACGTTGAAGTTTGTTAAATGCCTCCAAATCCCTCTGATACACCATCCAGCCCAAATCCCTCTGATACACCATCCAGCCCAAGTCCCTCTGATACACCATCCAGCCCAAGTCCCTCTGATACACCATCCAGCCCAAGTCCCTCTGATACACCATCCAGCCCAAATCCCTCTGATACACCATCCAGCCCAAGTCCCTCTGATACACCATCCAGCCCAAGTCCCTCTGATACACCATCCAGCCCAAGTCCCTCTGATACACCATCCAGCCCAAGTCCCTCTGATACACCATCCAGCCCAAGTCCCTCTGATACACCATCCAGCCCAAGTCCTGCTCACTACAGCCCCTGGCTAATCTCCACTGTACAGTTCCCATGGAAACCGCAGAGGGCTGCAACCTGGCCTGGATTATGACCCCGTTGTTGCAACTTTGACTTCTGTTTGGATAAGTTTAAGTGCTATTGATTTTTTACTGAGACTTCACAGCAAATAATTTTTTTGAAATCCCATTGAGAAAATAGGAAGGTTTAGTATTTGTACGTTGATACTTTAGATTTTTGTAATAATGTTGCATATGGTGTTATAGATAGCCCCCTTTTCAGGCCAGTATAAACTTGTGGTAGTTATACATCTTAAGATTTTTCTTACTCAAATGATGTCAAGGATATTGACTGGGACCAAACTAAACCTAATAGTCCAAGCTGGGGGGGGATTCAGCCCCAGCATGGCAACAAAAAATTGTGTACAACATCTTCAGAAAAGCAGTATTGATTGCTTAAAACCTACGACATCAAGCTGAGGAAACAACAGACAATCAGACTGGGAGCCATCTGCACTGATGTCCATCCGGACTCTAAAGACTGGAAGGTCGACAACCAAAGACTGGGTGGAGGAAGAGAAAAGAGGTATCGATTAAGCTAGCTGCCAGTGGGATGTGACAGTTTAACACGCCACTAAGAAAGCAAGATGTACTTGCTCAGGTCCGGTTGGGTGGTGTGATCAGCGGGGACTTTGTCTGTGAACAACATGCAATAAATGCACAGACAACTGTTGAGTGGGGTGTTCGGTGTAAAAGTGAGAACTGCTTGTGTGTGACTGCTCTCTTACAGATGGGAGCGATTGCTGGTCCTGATGCTGTAACTTCGAAAGCTGCAGGGCACTTTCTACTGGCAGACGCTTAAACTGGACGCATGTAGCCTACTGTCGCAGTCTTCTACTAGGGACAGTGTTCCTACTGAGAATAGAAATTGACATTACCGCAGAAGGCTGGTGTGTTAGACAGTTTATGCCACACATGATATACATCCTCTATTGCAGCGGTTTTGAGCTGGGGGATGTTGGAATGCCTTCTCCTGGCGTTCTCCTTTTCTACTTTCTTTTTGACATAGGGGCGCAACAAAATGCGATATTTAAAACTCATTTTCATTTTCTATCTGAGAGTACCTTATTCGTACTGCTTTGTATGAGAAACTGATTCAAATGAATAGAGGTGGAAAAGCAGTTTTTAAAAGCAGCTGTATGTGTTCCATGTTTCATTCTACAAAGCCACATTGTTTCACTCCACATGTATCAATAGCCTTACTGTTGTAACAACTAAACACCTGTGCTCAGTTAGCCTGCCTTGTCTCTCCATGGTGGGGTATGTGATGAACTACCCTGCATCGGAAACAGAGGTGCATTGTTTGAATAGTGATGGCTGTAATAGGAAATGCTTTACTTTAGAAGTGACTTTTATTGTGAGACCCCAACGGGCAACTTCCTCATTTATTTTTGTGATAGGAAATGCATGAACATACATGGGGAAGTTGGGGTCCCACAAAAGTCACTTCAATAATATGTCAGATACATTTCAAAAAACAGAGGCCTAGAAAACAATACAAAAAGCTGTCAGAAAAGCTTCAGCTATGCAATTATGATCTTAACGATGTTCTTTACTGACAGAAATACAATGGAACGAACTTGTAAAAGAATGTTTTGACCATTAATAAACATAATAGTAATAGTGACTATGATTGTGTAATCAGCAGTGCTTCACAATGATGAATCATAGCTAACTGAACATAAGAGGTACAATGGCAAGAGAATGTTGTACTTTACCTACAACAGTACAACCATCCCCACACATTTTAAATGATGCCTCTGCTGTTTTCAAACATCTTGCATAGATTTAATTCCCTGTTTTCTGTCCATCACACTGATCTGACTTGACAGGTAACTGGCAAATAATGTATGTCTGTCCACCTCAGTATGAAGCAAATGACTGTAAAGCCAGGATCAGCAAGAGTGAAGCTGTTGCAGATAATTGGGGAACTGTAATTTCTATAGAAATACAGTAAATCAAAAATCAATGTAATTCAAAGTTAAACTTCCACTTTCAAAGAGTTACTTTGTCTCCGTCAAACAGATCAAATTTGATTAAATGGATGTCTTGTTAACGAGTGCAAAGATGTGTGAAGCACACCACCGACAATCACCCTTCGCCCGTCCTTGTCAACTAGCTCCAGTGAGCAACAGTAACAAGACGACTAAAGAGAGAGAGAGAGAGTCTTGACTTAGCTATTGCGAAGAAGAGAGACAGTGGAATGTTATTTTTTGACTAAGTGATTGTTTAATCTGGTCTTGTTATTCTGACCACTCGACACAGAACATCACAGCAACAGTTGGTGAAAGTGAGAAATTGTTGTTGCGCCAAAGTCCCTTCTGTAGTTCTGTAGAAACCCTACATCATCTATCTGGGTGTTAATCACCAACTTGCCATGTAACCCATGTGAGTCATTGTGGGTGCTTACTGAGGTATGTGATCTGTAGTACAGGGATAACGGTATATGGAGAGTTGTGAGGCAGGGGTGTGTGCTTTGTGATACACCAATCAGTATCATCATGGAGACCTGACCTACAGTATAGTACTGTAGGGACTCAAAAGGGTTGTGAACCTGGTCTGGAGCAGGATCCATTGGGTGGTGGGTTGCAGAGTTGTTACACAACCCTCCCCTATTGAAAAGCATGTCAACACTGACTCACTAACTAGTCCTTCATAGGACTTCAGGAGTGATGGTTGTCATGGTCACGATTCCACTTCTGCCACCAATGTAACAAAGCTTTGGCCTCATGTATAATGGCTATACAGTATATTGGCCTTGTACAGTGTGTATGAAGGACACATTTTTGACAAAAGCACGAGAAATGGACATACATTGTTGTCTTCCTGGATCTGCTACAACATGTCAAATGAGTTTGGGCCAAGTTCTGGGCCCAGGCCTTCTACAGGCCCTTCTGACTGAAGGAATCTGTGTTTGTGTATGGTGCGACCACGTCAATCTCATTGTCAAAGGATTCATGATCAACGGAGGAGAACATCAGGGGTGTAATCATTAGTCCAAACAGTTTCTATTGGACAAATTCAGGTAGGTCCCTCCCTGTTTCATTCCGTACTGGTTGTGGGCGTACTGGAGGAGGTTTAATCATGTTGTGTATTCAATGACACTCATAGGATATTTGGTTACGAAATCACACACCTACTCCCTCCTTGGGCATTCGGTCCGAGGCAATATTGAACAGTATACCTGAGGTCTCAAAGTGGTTTTGGTTGTGGTGGGAAATGAGTCACAGAATATTTTTTCTAAGTAAACAGCCAGACTTAGCAGTCCTGTCTGCAGTCTAGCTGTTTTAGAGGGAGATGATAATGGTTTGTTGTGGTAAAAGTGCATTTGTAAATTGCTTGTCAATGTAGTAGGTAGTATATGAATGTGTTACAAAACTATTCAAACCAATAATTGACTCATTAATGAAATGTCTCATTAGATTATATAGGCACGTCTTCTATAACTTTCTCCAATTATAGCAAATTACAACCTTGTGCCTCATGCAAATCAGCCTGTTGACATCCACCCGGCCCTCGAGTGGTTCAAGTGGCTTTCCTGTTCAAACCAGAAACCCCGTGGAGGTAGAAAATAGATTTAGTTAGGGGAAAACCCTGAGTCTGATATCCAAGCCAGGGCTGAGTATCATTCCAAAAACTGTGGCCTTGTCCATCTGGCCTTAATGGCCTTAACCAACCTCTTTGACATTGGAAAAGACTGGACATTTGGCATGGGGGCATTGTCATGCTGAAACAGGAAAGGGCCTTCCCCAAACTGTTGCCACAAAGTTGGAAGCACAGAATTGTGTAGAATGCTATTGTATGCTGTAGCTTTAACATTTCCCTTTACTGGAACTAAAAGGCCTAGCCCAAACCATGAAACACAGCCCCAGACATTATTCCTCATCCACCAAACTTTACAGTTGGCACTATGCATTGGGTGCGGCTGCTCGGCCATGGAAACCCATTTCATGAAGCTCCCAACTAACAGTTATTGTGCTGACGTTGCTTCCAGATGCAGTTTGGAAGTTGGTAGTGAGTGTTACAACCGAGGACAGACAATTTGTACCCACTTCAGCACTCGGCAGTCCCGTTCTGTGAGCTTGTGTGGCCTACCACTTCGCGGCTGAGCCGTTATTGCTCCTAGTCGTTCCCACTTCACAATAACAGCACTTACAGTTGACCGGAGCAGCTCTAGCAGGGCAGAAATTTGACGAACTGACTTGTTGGAAAGGTGGCATCCGTTGATTATCACTGAGCTCTTTAGTAAGGCCATTCTACTGCCAATGTTTGTCTATGGTGATTGCATGGCTGTGTGCTCGATTTTATACACCTGTCAGCAACGGGTGTGGCTGAAATAGCCAAATCCACTAATTTGAAGGGGTTTCCACATACTTTTGTATATATAGTGTATGATAACCACTTATTACTAAGAACAACATAGCAGTTTTACCTCCTCACTTTATATTTAGATTCTTGGAGGGTGGAAACGGTTTGAACTGTGTTTGGAGAGAGCAAATCACAGGTGCCTTTGTCCATAAACACACACACAAACACACACAGAGCTGTTTTTAATCTCTCTCCACTGCTTTCTTTCAATCTTGTCTGAGGGTCATCGCCAACAAAGTGCAAATTGATATTTGACCAATTTTCTAAAATGTTTTCACATTGGGTGTTTATGCAGAGCTTAAAAGGTATGGATATTGACAACAAAATCCATACCTAACTTATTTGTTGTGGATTCAGAGAGCTTAGGGGCATTTTTCCTCAAAAACACTGAATTTACAAATTATATTATTTTTTTACCAAAATGTGAGATCAAGTAGGCCTAATGATGATGAAAAGTTTGACTGTATAGTGTTAGGTCATATTAGGCTTTTTGTAGCTGATTAAATTTGTCAAGGTTTTGTTGTTGATCAGCTATAGTTTCATCAGTTGGTATGGGTTAAAACAAAAGCCTGCACAGTATGTGGGTCTCTCTCCATGGACCAAGATTTCAAAAACAGTTGTAGGGGTGTGAAGATTTCTACATTTATAAAAAAATATATGTGATATTGTTAGCATATGGCGTCACAAAATGCAAGGTCGGGCTGCTTTTATCTTGGCTTTGAACCTTTCTCTTCGTTTCTAACCCATGGAATGGAGGAATGGGTCATCTCAGAAATCTTGGGTAAAAGCAACAATTTAAGGCGATTTTGAAAGATCTAACAGCGCCCTCTTTTGGATTTTCATGTACAGGCACAATTGAACTCGTAAAACAGGCGGTCATTGCTTGCAATAGGTGTGGGCCACCTGGCGCGCACGACTCTTTGTTTTACATCATGGCACGTCATAATTGTCTCTGTACATTACGTCAGAGCAATAGTGTTTTTTAAGGCCATGTGACAATCTGTCAGACGCAAATATCTGGTTTGATATCCGTTTCAGCCTACCTAAAATCATGGCTGATTTAAGAGGATAGAATTCAACCATGATGACTCGTAGCTCCCAGGAAGTTCTCTCTCCAGGTAAACGAAAATAAAAAGTAGCCTGGGTGCCTAGTCTTGTAAAGTAGGCTAGATAAATACATTTAGGCTATATTGTAAATGGGTATATGGAAGGAGAAGGGATGGAAATGACAGAAGAAATGTTATAATCAAACTACATTGACCTTGTTGTTATTATCAGTTTATTATTATTATTATGTTCTCCCTATAGTCCCCAACAGCTCTGACCAGGGTTGGGGTCTGAATGGAGGCGGCAGGCGGAAGAGGAAAAGGTCTGGGTTCCACAACGCCAAAACTGCTTCCCCCGACTTAGAATGTAGCGGGTCCAAGGAGCCAAAGGCTTTCCAGGAGATATTTGCTGTGCCGGCTCCCCATGCACCCAAGGTCCTGTGCCGGCGTACAGGGAATGTTAGCCAGAGATGCAACGCTGTGACCTCCAGGGCCTGGGCCCCAGGCAGGGGGGGTTGGATGGAGCCTGTAGGCCATGGTCCAGCCCTGAACCAGACTCAAGGCCCCTGGCCACTGTGCCTGGTGGGGGCAAAGGATGACTGCCCCTCCACTTCCCGCCCTAAAGCCACTAAACGCCACCGCAAAGGTAAAAGTGACCACCAAACAGATTCAGAAATCATTTCCGGTTCCATCAGGAGGGAATTCATTTTCACAGCTTTGTTTCGTTTCAGCCCGGCTGGAAAAGCTGTATGTAAAGGGGCCGTTGCTGGGGAAAGGGGGCTATGGCTCTGTCTATGCAGGGACCCGCAAATCAGACGGCATGCCGGTGAGACAACACACAACTCTTCCCTTTCCTGTGAAAACACATGTTGTCTGTGTGACACTTAATATTGTTTTAGTGTCATACAAAATCTTAAGCCAGTCTGCTTACCCAGTCTGTTTCTGCCTCAGCCAACTTGTTGTTGTCCTGCTTGTTTGGCAAAGCAACAAAGAACTGATAAATTGTTGAAAGCAGAAACAGACTGGTAGTCTTATATATGTTTCTACTCTCACATTCTCAATCTCACACACTCGCAGAGTCCTCCTACTCACGCACTCAAGGGATCTAATCATCATAGACAGCCTCACTCCCTTGCAAATTCTTATATTCTTATCGTTTGAGACATTCTGTCTCATCGATGCTATAGCTTTTGATTGTCGGCTCTCTATGGCAGTGGACTGATTTGTGTTCCTTTTGCACAGTGCTTGACTTGGGCAGGAGCTCATTGGAGCTGAGTACTGGCTCCTCACATTTTCTACTGCTTAAACTCCTTTTCCTTTTATAGAATATTAGCTCAAATGTATTGTGTTGCTCCGGCACCTAAATGTAAACAGTAACGGCACCCAAAATGAGTACCGGCACATATTTCAGTCCAAATCAAGCAGTGCTTTTGCATGAAGCTACTGTAGCTTATTTAAGCAGCCAAGGGTATTTAAAACAAAGAGGCTGCTTTCGATTCCATCTTACACCTAAACTCCCATAACTCTTGTCCAGTGTCATGGATCAAGCACACACTCACCTTCCCTGGCCCACCAGGGGGCAAGATTCAACTGAGGCTGGTCTTCTCATACAGTTGCAATGGTAGTCTGAGATATTTTCTTGGTGAGAGAATGGAGACTAAATATTCCTCTGGAGCAGTGGTTCTCTGCTGTACTGTGACATGGCCACCCAAAGTCAATGTGACCTGAAACAGGAACAAACCCAGGGCCCAGTGTTAAGCTATAACCCAAATTGGACTGAGCTGTGACTCACCATTTGAGACTGCTCTGCGGTAATACATGCCTTGGGCCATTGAATTGACAGGCCTATTCTCACCTAGGTCCTCCTGTTACAGTACATTTTATTTCCCTGTGGGCTGTCAGTCAATATAATTGCTCACCCCCCTCTCTGTCTTTCGCTCCATCTATCCTCCAGATTTAGCCTCTCTCCTTTCCTAAAAGTGGCAGTGTAGGAAATGAGTTACCCAACCTCACTAAACTTTCCTTTTCAATAGAAAATCTCAACTTTCTTTTCATTTAGTGAGATCTTGCGCTGCTCCCTTGCCAATTAGGAAGAATGACCCAGTCATTAAACAAGCCTGTAATTATACTGAACAAATATATAAATGCAACAGGCAAGTATCTCAATGAGTTACAGTTCATATGAAGAAATCAGTCAATTGAAGTACATTCATTAGGCTCTAATCTATGTATTTCACATAACTGGGCAGGGGCGCAGCCGTGGGTGGGCCTGGCTCCCAAGTGGGTGGGCCTATGCCTTCCCAGGCAGCGTTGGAGGCAGCGTATGTTAGAGAAATTAACATTCAATTATCTGAAAACAGCACTGGTGGACATTCCTGCAAATTGAGCGCTCCCTCTAACTTTTGAGATCTGTGGCATTGTGTTGTGTGTCAAAACTGCACATTTAAGAGTGCCGTTTTATTGTGCCCCGTACAAGAACCATCTGTGTAATGATCATGCTCTTTAATCAGCTTCTTGATATGTCACACCTGTCAGGTGGATGGATTTAAGCAAAAAATTAAGCAATAAGGCACGAGGGGGTGTGGTACATGGCCAATATACCACAGCTAAGGGTTGTTCTTAGGCACTCCGCGATGCGTCGTGCATGGATACAGCCATTAGCCGTGGTATATTGGTCATATACCACAAACCCCCGAGGTGCCTTATTGCTATTATAAATTTGTTTCTAAAGTAATTAGAGCAGTAGAAATACTTTTTTTGTCATAGCCATGGTATACGGTCTCATATACCACAGCTGTCAACCAATCAGCATTCAGGGCTGGAACCACCCAGTTTATAAGGGAAAATAACTCATGTCTGCTTTAATTGCACAGTGCAGCTAAGCAGCCTGACAACATTCCTTCATAATGGCTTTTTATGATGGTGTAACTGCTTTTCCTTTAATAACTTTCATATATCTTCACCTTGTCATTTACTTCTGTAAGCCCTTCATCATACCTGACCAACCTCAGCTGTCTCCTGTAGGAGTTCATTTTGTATTATTCTCATGAAAGCACTGAGAATGTTATAACAACAAATGTTTTACATGTAACAGCTGTACTTAGACTGTTGTTGCTATTCATGTCCCACAGGTAGCCATCAAGTATGTGTCCAAGGCCCAAGCTGAGGAGGAGCTGGACATTGTGAGTGTTAGCCTACTGGTTGATTTTACTGTAGGGGTTATATCAGTTATCTCTACTAATGCTAGCCTAACTGCAATTGCTAACAGGAGTTCACTCTCCCCTTCCTCCTTTGCACGCGTGCACACGCACACACACACGCACACACAGCCTGGGCAAGAAGGGCCCCTACCCCTGGAGGTGGCGTTGATGAAGCAGGTGAACGTGGCGCCACAGTGTCCCTACATCATGCAGCTGCTGGAGTGGTTTGACCAGCCATCGCGCTACATCATGGTGCTGGAGCGCCCCGAGCCCTGCCAGGACCTTATCGCCTTCTGCCAGGACCGGGGAGGCACCATGAGCGAGGGCTTAGCGCGCCAGGTGATGGTGCAGCTGTTGAGGGCGCTGAACCACTGCAGCGAGCGAGGGGTCCTGCACCGGGACATCAAGCCAGAGAACCTGCTGATCCAGACTGACTCGCAGCACATCAAGCTGTTCGACTTTGGCTGTGGAGACCTGCTGAAGAATACAGCCTACAAGGACTTTGCAGGTTAGAGACCTTAGAGAGTGTAAGGGAGGGAATGTGGTGGTTGAGAGAGCAGATCACTAAGAATTGCTCAGTGAGAGTGGAAGCAATATGACGGAAACTCCACTTAGCCCTATTGTTGATTTCAGCATGCAGCCTACGCTCTCAGTATGCTTTCAAAAAGGCTACTGAATAATACATTTCCTGTGTCTGTCCGCCCCCTCTCAGGCACCCTGGAGTACACTCCTCCAGAGTGGTTCCTACATAGACAGTACCTGGCAGGTCCAGCTACTGTCTGGTCGGTGGGCATCACCCTCTACAACCTGATATGTGGCTTCCTGCCCTTCAGCACCATCCGAGAGACCATCAAGGGCCGCGTGCGCTTCACCAAGGGACTGTCCCCCGGTCAGAGATAGAGGGATGAGGGAAGGAGGGTTGGATGAAGTAGGGGAAGAGGTTTCCATAAAGGGGTAGATGATGTAACCTCATACTACAATAGATGATTATGGAGTTATCCTCTGTCTAATCATATACCTGTTGTTACTTCCTCTCCACCAGAGTGCCGTCAGCTGATTCGCTGGTGCCTGAGCACTAAGGCAGCGGACCGACCAACCATGGAGCAGATCCAGCTCCATCCCTGGCTCCTGTGAGGGGCCGCCCAGGCCAATGAAAAATACAATTATAATCTCAGTTCATTCTTGTCTTAGTCATTTGAGTCACTTTTAAGCACTTTAACCGGGCACTTTATAGCGTGGTTTAAAACCCCACCCCAAAAGACTAATAGCGAACGTGCATAAAGATGGCATTGTTTTAGCACTATCCAAAGTTTTTCAACAAAACCGTACACAAATGAAGATGGGTTTGGTGGAACTGGTGCTGCAGTTAAATGCTATACTTTTGATTTATTTCCCCTGGAGTCTTCCATTCTGAAAATATCAATATTTATAGGCTTAGTGCTTCTACTTTTCTTTAGAAGTAAATTTTTTACAAATATCAAATATTTTATCTTTTTATGAATGAAATCCTGAAAGCGTAGCTTTTTCACAGAATTGTTTAAATAAAAGGAAACATGTCTACTGTCTCTTCAATCCTAATGACTGTGGGCACTTACTCTCCAAGACACCCACCCACCCACACACAGGAAACAGGCCTAGGACATAGTTCCACACAGCCTGAGAAATGACGGGATGAACGGGAACAGAAGATGTGTCAACATAAATACCACTCTTATATCTGTCTTTACCTTCTCCCATACACCCACCACTACTATCATTTCAGTTAAGTCTTCAATTCATCTCCACCATCAATTCAAACTGCCACTGTCAATTACTATCCCCATCAATTCACAGCAACATCCAATAAACTGTCTTTACAGACTGTGGTGGGAAAAGTACTCAATTGTCATACTTGAGTAAAGATACAATACCTTAATAGAAAATTACTCAATTAAAAGTGAAAGTCACCCAGTAAAATACTACTTAAGTAAAAGTCTAAAAGTATCTGGTTTTAAATGTACTTAAGTACAGTGGTGGAAAAAGTACTATATTTTCATACTTGAGAAAAGTATAAAGTAAATGCTATACATCAAATTCCTTATATTAAGATTTTTATTTTATTTATATTCTATGGACAGCCAGGCGAACACTCAGACATAATTTACAAATGCATTATTTGTGTTTAGTGAGCCCGCCAGATCAGAGGCAGTAGGGATGACAACCCGTTATATTGATAGGTGCACCATATTGCTGTCTTGCCTGAGCATTCGAAATGTAACGAGTACTTTTGGGTGTCAGAGAAAATGTATAGTAGTAAAAAGTACATATTTTCCTTAGGAATGTAGTGAAGTAAAAAAATATATAAATAGTAAGGTAAAGTACAGAAATCCTAAAAAACTACTTAAGCAGTACTGCAACATCACATAGTGATGCCAGGGGGAAATAGTTTCAGGGCCGGGATGGGGGGGGAGATGTCAGAGTTTTGACTGGTGCTCCCCAAAGCTGAGGGGAAAGACAGACGTATCTGCTCTCTGCAGTACAATATAACATCAGAATGTGAGAGGGAAGCCTCTTGAACTGAGGGTGTATAGAGGGTGGGATGGGTCACTAACAACAGTCCGTGCCTTCCTTTTGGTTGACCGATGATTTAGCTGGCTGACAATTGTGGCCAGCTTGTTTTTACTCCTCACATTCAAGTTGCTGTATCAGACTGTCATGTTGATGGTTAGGATGCTCTACACCATCTCCAGAGTATCTTGACCATCTTATTACCTTGCTCTCTTTCTTCCTATCCTTTAACCCAGATTTCTAGTTTGCAAAACACAGTCCTCACAAAACAGACTGCATATGTCCGAAAAAGGGAAGAATTAAGATCAAACTGAAAATACATTTTGACCTCAGTTTGAAAGTCTGGTAAATGATCTAGACGTATTCAGAGTGTAGACAGAGCTTGGACATTTCTCTAAAACTTTTGTTGGTTATTCAAGCATGACGTTGGCTCCAATCTCTACTGTTTTCTGATAAGTACTACCCCTCTGCAAATGCTGGGGCTAGTTCAAAAAGTGAGATATGTCTGTAAAATTAATGTTTGAGTTGTGAAAGACATTACTTAAATAAAGCATATAATCTATGTAAAACTTCAAAAAATAAAGATTGAGTCAAAAAGACAAGTTACCAAAAATCACAAGTTCTCTGTGAAACTAATTCTTTACAAAACAAATCAAAACATGAATGAATGGAAGAGAGAGTTACTGACTTTTTCTCTGAGAGTGTAATCAACTCCTTTCATTTGTTTTTTCGATTCTATTTAATGTATTCAATTTTGCTGAATCTCGTTGATAATTATTTTGTTCACATTCTCGTATTACTTGGCAACATATTTGCTGCACTACCAAACCAACATGCTTGGTATTCAGTCTGTGTCCAAAATGATCAATTTAATTTCAATCGAGATGTGCCTCTGTCAGATGAAAGAGTTGAGGATTTATATTAATGGCATCTCCGTGTATCTGCCTGCTGGGTTACTGGCATTTTGTGAAGCATACTTTTCCCAGATATTCACTCAGAAATTGTTTCCCCATCAAAAACGGGAGAAGGTAGACATCACAGCTACACACGATTCCTTTACTTCCTAGCAGATAGCTGTCCTGTAGCACAACAGAATAGACAACCAAAGAGTTCTAACCTTTATGCATTTGAGTTTCTTGAAAACATTGTTTAGTTTTGGGAACAAAACAATTCTGCCAGTGCAAGAGTTGTTTTTATTAATACAATGATGTGATTGAATAGGGTTCCTAAGTTTACAAAGGGACACCAAAAGTCAGATTAAATGGGGGGTGAGAGGCTAATTGTAATTGGAACATAAATAATTAACTTGTCAAAACATTTGATTTCATAATGCTGTACTATTTTGAATGCAGAATGCAATATTCAACCTGTTTGGGGTTTTGTTAATTTTGATTAATATGAGTTCGTCTAAATGATCACTCTGAAGCTGAAACACTGTTTCTTTCATTAATCAATAGGAATGGCAGGAACAGTAATAATAATTGTAATAAAAGCGACAAAGTGACCATAGTACCAATTTCATTGGGACGAACAGTGATCATTTTAATAAGATGAGAACAGCTCAAGCCCAACTCTGTGACAGGTAAATCTCCATTGCCCATTGTCTGATTGTGACCACATTATGCTAATGACGGGTCGGCATTGCTTTATGCAAGGCCCTGAGGGCGGTGGGAGGCGATCAAGTCACCAGACTGGAAAGGTAGGTAGGAATTGTATTATCATATAAAAAGGAAGAGGCATTTAGTCATGGGAACTGACCTTCATGGCATCATTTGGAAATATTCTGCAGGGATAACAATAAAAGGTACTGTAATACAAATTGAAGATATAAGTTTAACTCAAGTAATAATTAACGCTATGAAACACTAAGGATTTTCATTGTCCTCAGCTTACCTAACTAAAACAACGCTATACGGTTGTTGTATCAGTCATTAGGATACTCAGTTGATTATATATTTGTTCCCATCATTTCACAGGCATGTCTGCAGAGCTGTCATTTAGGAGAGACGTGATTGACACATGACTTAAAAAGTCTACTCCGCCCCCAGAAGAACTCTGGGCAAGTCACCCATCTGTCACATCCTGACAATCCTTTATTTACTTTGCCATCGGCGGTTTAGATGTTGTCAGTCATGTATTAAGCTAAATAAAAGCTGCCCCAAAAGATACAAAGGAATGAGATGTGGGGGTCAGAGAGGAGATGAAAGAAAGAAGATGACAGAAGTGAGGGTCATCATTGAAAATAATCCTGCAGCAACAGGAAATTAGAATTATTATGTGGATTATAACTCATTAAAAAATGTATAGGGGTTGATACATTTTTCCTAGGGGAAAATCAAGTCTCAAATTTCAAAGTGGAAATTACAAACTTCTGCCTTTTTAAACCTCAAATACACTACACGTTTTACATTTCCTGCAATGCAGGAAGGTTCTCCTGCAACAGGGTGATCAAATTAAGATGCCACATCTGTATGTTTACTGTATTTGTTATGGTTGATATAGTAGGAAGTTATTGTATTCAGTCAATCCCCAGGAAAGGAAAGCGAAGTCACCTCTCATTGAGTAGTGTACGTTTTCCAACAAACTTTCAGACTCAATGGAGAGCATTAAGAAGCCCACGGTCTTCTGTGGCGCTATATGATGAATCAAATTAAATGAGAAGCCAACTGAATAGAAACACAATTCTAAAGGGTGTCAGGGTGAAACAGGGTCAAGGTGTGTGAAGCGTGATTCACTTTCTCTAAAGAGTTAAATGAATAGGGAGGTTGACTAGGGTGACTCTTGGGAGCTCTGCTGTGGTGGCTAAAGGCAGTTTGTATTTACGTCCCTAAACCTGCCTCCAGGCTGCAACCATAGAGCCAGGCCTGCACTGGCAGATTCAATAGTGTTAATTAGATTCACTGGAATAGGCCTGGGCTGTGTGGATGAGGAAGGTTCCACAGTAACTTCCTGCCTGGCCCTCAGGTTTGTGAGGTGTCTTCAAGGACAGGAGAAATCATTTCAAATGAAATGACCTTGATGACCTTTGGTATATGGGTACTCAATTATATTCAAGGTTATGGTACAGCCAAGGCCTTTTCCATTTAAGTTAAGTTCAGTTGCCTCACATAAAGGGAAACTTTTACTTGTTTGAGGTAGTCTTTATTGGTAACAATGGTGGCCTCGCTTACTGAAGTTCAAGATGTTTGTGAAGTGCTATCATAAAATAGCCTTAAATAGATTCCATTACTGTGTATGGGGACAGCTTCTACTCAACTCCTTTATTTGCTCAGACTGTCGAGGCAGCTAGGCAGACCTTCCATGCCTTCCCCCACTCTGGGCCTATAATTTACCAGCTGAATGGTATTGGAGTTCGTCTTTGTTCACAATCACACAAACAGTGTTTAAATTCTTCTCCAGCCCATGTAAAACACTGATGAAAATCTCTTCGCTTCGATCAATGTTTCATTTAGACAGTAATAATGCAGTTTTAGTATTGCCAGCGGCTACAGCTTCTCTCAAAAATGTTCTGGCATATAAAGCTTTTCAAGTCAATCAATCAAATGTATTTATATAGCCCTTTTTACATCAGCCGATGTCACAAAGTGCTGTACAGAAACCCAGCCTGAAACCCCAAACAGCAAGCAATGCAGATTTAAAAGCATGGTGGCTAGGAAAAACTCCCTAGAAAGGCCAGAACCTAGGAAGAAACCTAGAGAGGATCCAGGCTCTGAGGGGTGACCAGTCCTCTTCTGGCTGTGCCCTTGTGGAGATTATAACAGAACATGGCCAAGATGTTCAAATGTTCATAGATGATCAGCAGGGACAGATAATAATAATCACAGTGGTTGTAGAGGATGCAACAGGTCAGCACCTCAGGAGTAAATGTCAGTTGGCTTTTCATAGCCGATCATTCAGAGTTAGAGACAGCAGGTGCGGTAGAGAGAGAGTCCAAAGCAGCAGGTCCGGGACAAGGTAGCACGTCCAGTTAACAGGTCAGAGTTCCATAGCCGCAGGCAGAACAGTTGAATCTGGAGCAGCAGCATGACCAGGTGGACTGGGAACAGCAAGGAGTCATCAGGCCAGGTAGTCCTGAGGCATGGTCCTAGGGCTCAGGTCCTCCTAGAGAAGAGAGAGAGAAAGAAAGAGAGTGAGAAAGAGAGAAAATGAGAGAGAATTAGAGGGAGCATACTTAAATTCACACAGGACACCGGATGAGACAGGAGAAATACTCCAGATATAACAGACTGACCCTAGCCCCCTGACACTTAAACTATTGCAGCATAAATACTGGAGGCTGAGACAGGAGGGGTCGGGAGACGCTGTGGCCCTGTCCGACGATACACCCGGACAGGGCCAAACAGGCAGGATATAACCCACCCACTTTGCCAAAGCACAGCCCCCACACCACTAGAGGGATATCTTCAACCACCAACCTACTACCCTGAGACAAGGCCGAGTATAGCCCACGAAGACCACCCCCACGGCACGAACCCGAGGGGGGCGCCAACCCGGACAGGAAGATCACGTCAGTGACTCAACCCACTCAAGTGACGCACCTCTCCTAGGGACGGCATGGAAGAGCACCAGTAAGCCAGTGACTCAGCCCCCATAATAGCGTTAGAGGCAGAGAATCCCAGTGGAGAGAGGGGAACTGGCCAGGCAGAGACAGCAAGGGTGGTTCGTCGCTCCAGTGCCTTTCCGTTCACCTTCACACCCCTGGGCCAGACTACACTTAATCATAGGACCTACTGAAGAGAGCAGTCTTCAGTAAAGACTAAAAGGTCGAGACCAAATCTGCATCTCTCACATGGATAGGCAGACCATTCCATAAAAATGGAGCTCAATAGGAGAAAGCCCTGCCTCCAGCTGTTTGCTTAGAAATTCTAGGGTCAATAAGGAGGCCTGCGTCTTGTGACAGTAGCGTACGTGTAGGTATGTATGGCAGAACCAAATCAGAAAGATAGGTAGGAGCAGGTCCATGTAATGCTTTGTAGATTAGCAGTAAAAGCTTGAAATCAGCCCTAGCCTTAACGGGAAGCCAATGGCTAGCACTGGAGTACTATGATCAAATGTTTTGGTTCTAGTCAAGATTCTAGCAGCCGTGTTTAGCACTAACTATAGTTTATTTAGTGCTTTATCTGGGTAGCCGGAAAGTAGAGCATTGCAGTAGTCTAATCTAGAAGTGACAAAAGCATGGATACATTTTTCTGCATCATTTTTGGACAGAAAGTTTCAGATTTTTGCAATGTTACGAAGATGGAAAAAAGCTGTCCTTGAAATATTCTTGATATGTTCGTCAAAAGAGAGATCAGGGTCCAGAGTAACGCCGAGGTCCTTAACAGTTTTATTTGAGATGACTGTACAACCATCAAGATTAATTGTCAGATCCAACAGAAGATCTCTTTGTTTCTTGGGACCTAGAACTAGCGTCTCTGTTTTGTCCGAGTTTAAAAGTAAAATATTTGCCGCCATCCATTTCCTTATGTCTGAAACTCAGGCTTCCAGGGAGTGCAATTTTGGCGCCTCACCATGTTTCATTGAAATGTACAGCTGTGTATCGTCCGCATAGCAGTGAAAGTTAACATTATGTTTCCGAATGACATCACCAAGAGGTAAAATATATAGTGAAAACAATAGTGGTCCTAAAACGGAACCTTGAGGAACACCGAAATTTACAGTTGATTTGTCATAAGACAAACCATCCACAGAGACAAACTGATATCTTTCCGACAGATAAGATCTAAACCAGGCCAGAACTTGTCCGCGTAGACCAATTTGGGTTTCCAATCTCTCCAAAAGAATGTGGTGATCAATGGTATCAAAAGCAGCACTAAGGTCTAGGAGCACGAGGACAGATGCAGAGCCTCGGTCTGACGCCATGTATTATTGTGTTCTCATGAATCCTAAAACAGAGTTATTTGGGTCCGATTCATTTTACATGCACCTCTTTATCAACATAAGGAGATAATAGTAATTTGGGTAAGCCTCTTTTAAATTGCATATGAATTTGGGTTTGTTTGTTTATTCAACCTTTTTTGAGTGTTGTGTTGGGAGGTTAAAATTAGTTGTTGAGGGTGTTAGCCAACAATTGAACATCTTGTAGTTGTGTTTAACACAGTGGGTGTATCTCACAGCCAGTCTATGTGTCTGAGAAAGTAGTGTGCTCTACAGACAGAAGCCTATTTGATATTGTGTCAAAGACGATGCTCATGGAAACCACAAGTTGCAGCAGTGCAAACAGAAATAGAGTGAGTACACAAGTTCTGACATATAGCACACTGCTTGATTCATGATAAGATCAGTAACGTGCATTATTTCTCATTTGATTGTTATTAATATTAAAAGAACAAAGTTGTTTCTGTTGAGGAGTATGCTCAAAGGACCCCGGCCTGACTGTTTTCTGGGAGATGGAACTGTTCAGGACGGCAATACTTCTGCCAGTTCTGGTCCTCTCTCAAGGTAACACAGTTTAATCTAATATTTCTGCTTAGATTGTATTCAGTTCTATTATCTTCAGCGGCTCTTTTGATGGAAAGTATGACGGTTGTACTCTATGTACATCAAACACAGCATCAAATGTATTTTAGAATTGTTTGTATGAGATGTTTGATAATACTAAAGATATGCACATCAAAATAGTTGGCAGTGGAGTCACATTTGCTTTTTTATTATGCTTCTACATCACCATATTTTTTAATTAATTTCTGTTTGCTTCTTATTCATGTCTGAATAAACAAGTGCATGGCGTTTCATTCTACTTGTTGACAGCACGTGTTGGTGTGTTCAAGCAAATAATAAAATATTCATACATAAAGGGTCTGACCGTAGTGATGCCAATTAGGTGTAGGCTAAATGCTGCATAATCTTACAGAGGATTACTTTACTTCCCAATGTAAGGTGTTTACTGCAACAGCCAATACGATTCATCGAACACTAGCTAGCTAAAATTCAAAGACTGCTTGACGCAACATAAAAGTGCAGGGAATTGAAATCAACCAACCATAGTAAACAATGATTGGCTGAAGCGTAATTGTTTTTGTATGAATCACTAATTTGTCACAGAGTGATACATAAACAAAGTGATAGTTCAAAATGCATTGCTTTCTGAGGAGAGCTGTGACATGGGTTAAAGCATGAACAAAATATTATTTCGCTTCACAAAGATGATGCATGATCTGCATTGATTAATTCAACAATGAGCCACAGATGTTATTAATTGAATACCCATCTAACAACTAAATTAACCAATTGAGGCAGTTGATAATAGCTGTTATGAAAACCAGTGTAAATATAGTGATTTAAGGACTCCATATTATATCCTTCTAATTGAACTATTGTGTAGCCACCTTGAAATACCACCAACAGACAGTTTACAAAATGGAAAAGATTATTCTGATTAGAGCCAAATTCAATAACTTTTTTGTAATGTACTGCTGCGTGCCCTGGGCTTCATATAGCATTGACAACACAAAGTAGGCTGAAATAACTGATTGGACAGCTGCATGAATATTCCCATCTATGCATAACTACAATAATTTATCATTTATTTTATTTTAGTTTGTTGTTTGTCATATTTCAGCCTTTCTAAATAAAGACCACTCTGTTCCGGGGAACTTCTCTGGGTCGAGAGAGACTGATGAGCAGAAGACATCCAATCTAAGTGAGTTCCAATTTTATTTAAATGGTTGGTATTATGCTAAAAAGATCCTCAGAACCCGAGCCTCCAATCAAGCTTTATTTGGTCTGGAGGCCACTGCAATCTACATCGATCTTACTCTCTGAATACCACCCCCCCATTCCTTCCTAAACCCCAAATTCCAATCCCTCGTGCCCATCCAGTCAAATTGCTAGGTGCTAAAATAGAGGGATGAATGGGTAAGGTGTCTGTGTGCTTCTTAGAGGGAGGAGACACAACCTCAAGCAACAATCCTGCAGAGAACTTGATTGCTCACAAGCCATTATACTGAGATCGAAATGAGATGAGGCAAAGGCTTTTTTTTTTTTTACTATAATGATACAGGTCACCAGCAATTAAGCCATAGTGAGAGGATATTTTCATTGTTCTGAGGGTGATGATGATGCGTGATGATGATGGGAGGAACATCCCACACAAACATGCTCTCTCTAACACACAAACATACAATTAAAATAAGAAAATAATGGGTCAATTGTCATTCGTGTCATAGAGGATATCAAATGGTCCAGTGGATTCAGATTTTTAAGAAAAATACTATCAATCAGTTATTCAGTTATAATCATACTACACTAACCTGGTTTTCATTCTCTATTTGTTGAACCTAACAAATAAAAAAGATTTAACCTTTATTTAACCAGGTAGGCTAGTTGAGAACAAGTTCTCATTTACAACTGCGACCTGGCCAAGATAAAGCAAAGCAGTTCGACACATAACACAGAGTTACATGAAGTGCAATTCCACCACCTTTAAACAGGGAAAAAAGTGAAGACTGAAGAGTGAAATGTAGTACCAAAGGCTCCTGTGTCCATTGGTTTGAAACTACTGTGAGTATTTGGTCCAGTGGTGTTTCTAGAATCAGGTTGGTCGACTTCAGTGTCCCCCTTCGAATTCACCACCCAGTGACATTTCCACAGGACATGACTCACAGGATGTGGCTGCTCTGCTGAACGTCTGCAAAGAGCACAGCAACCGATAGGCCAACAAACAGCTAGGCCATTCAATGTGTCTGGGTATGTGTGTGTATTATGCTGTATAACATGTACTGTACATGTGGCTACACTACATGGGGAAATATAAACAGTCATCTGTATTTCACTCTCATATTGATTCTGCATCTCTTCATCCCTCCAGCCATATCTCACCCCCCCAGGCTATCTCAGCACTGCTCTGGGGTTGTCGAGGTGCTCCATCAAGGGCTGTGGAGGCCAGTGACCTTTGACCTTGGGTCTGCAGAGTGGGCCAAAGTGGTGGAGGACATATGTACCAACCTGAGCTGCGGGGCAGTGTACGAGCGCAGACAGAATGGCACAGCTACATTAAACTACTCCAGCTCAACGTGTCTGAGTCAGTGTGTCTACAGAGACCTACTGGTGGAGAACTGTACAGAGCTCTCATACACAGACTGCTCTAACCTGACTGAGATAATCTGTGGTAAGACCCTCATTGCAAAGCTTATGCTTGGATCGGCACAATTTATCTTGAGCAACCACAAACACGTTGTTGCAGTAACGCCTGCAAATTGCATGCAATGGAAAGCCATCATATGGGTTGCTCTCCAAGTGTTTTGTGGACGCTTTGCAACAAGTTCCTCCTTTCAGAACGCTTCCATTTTCAAGCTGCTTTTTAATGATCCTGAGTGAGGCCCAGCTTCTATCGAGGTTAACTGATGATCTATGAACTGATTGGTTGATCTGTCCATTCCTCAGGGCACCAGGCCGTGCGATTGGCTGGAGGCTCACACCACTGTGAAGGACGGGTGGAGTTGTGGAGAGAGGAAAAATGGGGAACGGTGTGTGACGATAGTTGGGACCTGAGAGATGGGGGCGTGGTCTGTGCTCAATTGGGCTGTGGCTCTGCCCTAAATGTGAGCGGGCAGGACGGGTCTTTTGAAGTGGGTGTTGGTCTGGTTCTCTTAGATGAGGTGAACTGTGGGGGGAGCGAGAGGAACCTATGGGAGTGTCCCTCCATGGGGACAGTCAACGACTGTGGACACAAAGAGGACGCTGCAGTGGTTTGTTCAGGTAAGCCTGCAGCTATAATATTATCATTGTCAGTTACTGTATTCACAATCATGTCATTTAAAAATGACATTTTAAACGTGAATGGAAGCTAAGTCAATGTCATGCCCACTACTTAAAATAGCTATGTTGTAACATAGTGTTTATATATTCTCCTTAGATTGGTCTGAATATGGATAGTGCAGTAATAACATGTAAAACACATTACCATGATTGAACATCCGGTGTCTTGGTGGCGAACCAAGTCCCCATCATCTTAGCGCTGATTTTCAGCACGCTAAACGCTGTCGACAATCAGGGTTCTGATGATTGCGAATCAAGAATGATTTGGCTCATGATCTTATCAGTGTGTCTGAATGGATAGCACTCAGAGTCTCAGTCACACTCAGCACTGATACTGACGAACAAGCTTCAAATCCTCCTACAGTAATGCAGCGATCAGGTGATGTGAGAGGTCATAAGCCGAAAAGAGACAGCTGCTTTGCATATTAATTATTGTTATTTTCATTAACGGGAAGAAAAAAAAAGAAACACACAGGCATCACAAAAACACAAGGCCTAAGTAATGCATGTCACTCAGAAAGTAGACAAACCATGTCAATACCACGTCGCAACAGCACTGTCTGAGGAAGACCCTCAATGAAAGATGTTCAACCTGGGAGCCAAGTTCAAGAGTTCCTTGGTGAGAAAACATCCAAACTGCCTTGACCTCAACATGACAACAGTTGTTCGCCACTTCCATGGGTTTTAAATCTTGCATCTAAATGACATTTTTTTGTTGACCATGTTTTTTTGTTGTTGTTCTTTTATAATTATTTATTACAAAAAACACAAGGAAGGGGTAACATTAAAGTATTAGAACATGAAGGACAAACAATACAGCATCAAGACACTATCAAACATGTGTCAGTCTTTCCGCAACAGAGCCATCCTTATGTGTGCATGATAGTGATATAAAATATGTCATAGTTTCCTTTTTCGTGATCACAATCTTCTGAAACCCGAACCCTCCAAGATCCCCCCACAGTTCCCCAATAGCTGTCCTTTAACCATTCGAGACCCCTCCCACAGCCCCCCCGGAAGAAAAATAAAATAAATAATAAATCCATTCCCCACCCCCAAGAACCCCCCAATGCACCAACAACCAAGAGAACTAAAGAGAAAAAAGGAAAAGACAGAAGAAAACAGCAAGCAACAATGCAAATATATATATTTTTTATATTAAATTTAAAACAAAGGACATAAAGAACAACTGAAATCATAACAGCAATGCCTACTTTATATGTTTGTGTGATTGTCTGGCATTATTACATGTATGTGTGTGTTCTTGTATGTATTTATTTGTGTATATGCATGTGTACAAACACCTGCACGGCATCAGCCTCAGGCAAACCGACATTAGTTGTAAAAACACTGCCACTTATTGTCATTCAAATGTACTTTTATTATGTTTTATTTAGACTTTTTTTTCTCCTTTATCTTTTGACCATCGTTCTCTCTCACACAGCAACTCCACTCCCACTTGTCTCCAATTCCACATAACAACCCTCAGCTTCCCTCAGCCCATCCCATCTATCTCTACTGGCCACCCACTTCGTGTTTCTACGCAACACATATCTTTCAACTATGCATGATGTTTAACGTACAATTTCAATCTATCTGATCGAATAGAATCTACAGATTGCGTGTTGAAGATAAATACTTTTACTAAGTATATTATTAATTGACTGACCCGGTCTCTCCAGATCTCCTAACAGTACTATTTCTAGGATCAGTTTTAGATCAATGCTATGCATTTTCAGCCATTCCTGAACCTGAGACCAGAAACAGACTACCTGAGGGCAATACCAAAATAAATGGTCTATTGTTGGTGGCAAGAATTCTATATAATAATTTTAGCTGTAAAGCACAAAGTCTTGAATCTTGCGTTGTTTTATATATCAACTCATTCCTGTACCATGGAATCGGTACATCAAAAATCTCTTCCCAACTATTTTGCAATCTGTATGGCACAGTTCACACCTCAAATGAAACTGGTATACTTTCTTATTTATGCTATTTTTATTCCTCCGCCAGAGATTTATATATCAAGCTATTCTTGAATATGGGTTGTCTCATCAATTATTCCATGCCTATTTCTACAAAATATTTACTTATTTTAGAATATTTTCTCCTTTATATTGGGCAGACAGACCAGTTCCCTACCTCCTCCCACTGCCACCCGCCTCCTCCATTTTTGGGGCAATGCTGTAATCAATTGGTTGTACTCTTGGATTGAGCAGACCTTCCTGTACAATTCTGATAACTCCACGAAGGACATAACTCTACCATTCCAATTTACAATATAATTTAAGAACAAAATACCCTTTTCAAACATCTTTCCCATAAATATAGGTATTTTATCAACCAGCACATTTGTTCACCATGTTTCCGATTAATTTCGAACACCTCAAGTGATAGTTAATTATGTAGGCCTACTCAAAAGGCTACATCCATCAATCTGTGAGTCCTACACATTTCAAGTCATTTTTTTAAGTAAAAACACACACATTCCTTGCAGTAATTGCCAAATGATTGACTGCAATGTTTAACTTTTGAATAAGAGTCAGATGTTGGTTCAGTAGATCATTAGATACACAGATGGACAAACACAACTCCTCTTGGATTTTACATTTTTGAGCAAATGTTTTTTTTAAACAAACCTTTTCCCCGTCTTTCAAACAAGAGTGCCTTGAACACTCAGGAGAAGTGAGCCATGCATCTCTTATACATTCTAGTTCTCTAACACCTCTAGGACTTTTCCATTTCCCTGACAGGAATTCCATCTCAACCAGGCAACGAGACAGCAGAACAGAACACCCAGACTTCAACCACAGGTACATTCAATAGATGCTGACACACATGACCCTCCATCTGTGTAATAATACAACAAGAGTGTCTGCTCTGCTCATATGAACATGCCAAGAAGAATTTGTTATCTAGTCTGTACTCTGCACTATGATTTGTTCTTGTTTCCAGCAGGCTCAGTTCTACTAGTCACCAGTGCAGAGAGCTGGTCCTCTCCTCCCACAGCTGCTGTCTGGGGCTGCATCGCATTGTCTATAGCCCTCCTCCTCACACTCCTCTCCAATGCTTCACTCTTCCTGTCTTACAGGAGGAGAGCTGGTGAGTCATCGTTTTTCTCTATTTTTCTTTCTCTTTCATTGCCTCATACTCAATTGTCACTCTTCCCATTTGTTCACACCAACAACAACAAACATGCTATCATCAATGAGCAGTAATTAACACTGAGAAATTGCTTTGTCTGAAGGGTATTACATATTCTTCTCAATGGTATGATAATACAACAACACAACGCAATGTGATTCAATACAGTACACAAAGGAAATCACCCAACTGGAACAGTATGCATACCACCATTGCTCATTAACGAGTCCCACCACCAGTGTTGTTTTCACACCAACTTAAAAAAGCAGCACATTTTATTTCACAGGGATGATAATGCTTTGAATATGTGCCATATGTGACGGTGGTCTAATTAAAATATTTAATTGGTTTTGAGATGTATTGTCCTTATTTTCTTGTCCAACATCAAAGACAACAAAGGCCAACAAATCTATTATCCTAGCTTCGGTAAAGAGAAGTTTCAAAGGCAAAACTTTCCCTTCATTACTAGCACTTCTGGTTCACCAAAGACAAGATGGACGTCTGCTGTCCATCCAGTCTCAACACACTGACCGAGGGGAGAGAGTCAACCTCCTCACAGTCACCACAGACACAGCTGATTACAGTGAGTTCCTACCGATGCACTTGTCATCTCTGTGCCCTTTAGTTACTTGCAATTTCAGGAAATGTCTTATTAGTTCAAGTGTCCCATTTGTCAGAATACATTTTCTCTATGTGGCCTTTCATGCAGCTCCACAGTACCTTTCCCAACAACCCTCTCAGAATGACACCGACGCCTTGTGTGACTCTGACTATGAAAACTATGACTTCAATGACCAACCCTCTGTTGCCATGGCTACTGCACTTGGTCAGTTCATCTTCATAGTTTTGGATAAATAGTGCAATTCTAAAAGAAAAAAGATGGGAAGTGACACATGGCTATTAAGAGAGAAAGTGGTCCAAGGACTTGCTCACAGTGCCAACCAAATGTTCTTTTATGTTTTCATTAGTCAGGGTCCTTGACAATGGAGTAAGCACAAGCAGAGAGCCATGGGAAACCACGCAGACAGCAGAGACTTCTGACGCTCCTGAGAAATATAATATTATTGCTGAGATAATCAACGGCATTGAGAGAAAAAACCTCCCTGCCACCCAAAGTCGTAAGTTACTGTCGGGTTGGGTGAACCAGATTTTTACCATGATCATATTGTGTCCATGTCCGACAGGTTTCTTCTAAGGACATAATGTCCACTTAAAATCTGAGACTTTTCTACAACCGTTTGCAGGACAAGGAATCAGAAAAGTTATAATTTGCTGAAACTTGTCATGGTGACAGAAAAGTTGAATAAGAGCCCTATTGTAACATACTAACACTAACAACCATTTGTATGTCCAGTGCATTCGCTGGTGTCATCCAGCACGTCTTCTGGGGAATGCTATGAGAACATTGAGACACTGGAGAAGGAGCTGCTGGACTCAGGTCAGTCTAAAATGCTCAATGGCAAATGCTGCAACAGAGTCAGTCAGTGCATCTATGAAATCCATTCTCATTAATCAACGATAACAGAGTAACTGTGTGGAATGCTAACCACCCAGGTCCAGATTTGAGAGAAACTGCCCTCACAGACTTGATCTGTGGAAGAGAACCATCCTTGGGATCGAGTAGTAGTACATCATCAGGGGAATCCTACTACAACGTGGGGATGGCAGTGGAACAGCATCTACAGTCAGGTCCGTTCAAGTCAAAATCAGGGGAACAACAACACACAATTCATCTGGCTGTGTCTAAACACTGAATGGGGTAGACACAACAGCAAAGGCTTTTTGCACTACAGAACAGTACATGAAAGTATTGTCTTGAAAGTTTTTGGGAGAAAATATGTAGATTCGTAATTACTTCACAGGGAGCACATTTTCACATTTTCTCCTCAGAGAACACCTATACACATTCCCCTGTGCAATCAACCAGTACACACCAGGATCAGCAACAGCCTGTGAACAGTAACTGCCACCTACTGAGCAGTCAAAATCAAGGTACCTGATACATTTCTGATGAGTCTGTGCATGTGTGTTTCAAAGGTGGACAGAATTTCCATTGAACCGTGTAATGTTCCCTGCATAGACTAATTCTCAGTCTCCTTGCTGGTGTCATATTGTGTTTCAAAACCTGCCAAATTAATTTGACGCCACCGGTGTAATCCCTGAAAGAAACAAAACAAATCATATTCAAAGGTTTCTCTAAATTTATAAGCCAATGTGATTTCAAGTTGTGTCAAAACTCAATTCAAAGAACTAAGGTAGCTTGACAGATGGAGCCATGAGACTGTCCTCATTCAGATGGAGGAAATTGCCTGGCTCTGTTTTTCACTCTAATCTGCCATTAAGCTATGGAGAGCTACACCTCAGAATGACAGAGTCAATTAGATTACAGACACTAATACCCTTTATAGACAGACTTTACGGCATTTTGCCTGTCATTTTTTATTTTTATTTATTTATTTTTTTTTTTTTATTTTTTAAATCTGGCAATGTTTTTTAGAACCCAATTCACAGTGTCCCATTTTTACCACATTCTTGCCGGGATAAGCCTTTTATATCTCCCGTGCACATGCCGGCATAATTAGGAGTGGGAGTAGATGTGGGTGGATGTCTGTTTTAATAAATTAATTAAATATACACCATTACAAAGAAATCCATAATGAATTAGTTTTTTGGCAGGTCCTAAGAAACATTATAGGACCAATACAATTTATTTTCAAAATAATAGAATGGCATATTTTGAGTTTAATGATGTTACTGGTCTGTGCAGCCGATATGCTACATGGCTGTGCCATGCATATAAAATCAAGTTATTTTGTTCATTAAACAGACAAGACACTTGGGCTACACTGATCACAGTCAACACACATATATTTTGTAGTAGGCTGAGAATATAATGAAATATAACAGAATAAAATACATCATATTTTTCCCACACAACTTGCGTCACAGCAACGTGTGGAACTGCTGTCATATAAAAAAAGTGATTTTGAAACAGAGCCCAAGGCAAGCCCATGCTTTTTTGATCCATGTTTCATCTCTTTTCTACCCTCACTCCACTTTGATAGGGAGCAGGCGTAGGGTCTTACATTGAGAGTATCTTCATCATGATACTGATAGAGAATAATAGCAATCTATATTTTCAAAAGCATGAGTCTCCTGTTCATATTTCACCTCTGCATGCTTTTGGAGTTGCCTATACGCTATTGAGCATAATAATAGGCCTACACTTGATTTAAGGTACATTATTGCATGCTAAATGTTTCTAATCAGTGATAGATGAGCAAACAAATAGATGAGTTACCACCTCTACTTATTTGCCCAGCCAGAGAATTAACCAAATATACAGATGGAGATTCAGTGAAACAAAATCACATTGACAAGTCACAGGCTTTCGGTTGGGAGTAGGCCTAGGCTGCTATGCGACTGTGAGTGGAGGAATATTTTTCTCTGCTCATATAGTAGTAATTAAGGCCTAGTTCACTAAATCTGATTTTTATGTATTATTTATGACTTAATTTCAATTTATTAGGGGGTGCTGCAGCACCCTCATTTCATCTATTTGCTGTGGCTATGCCGTTAATGCAAAGGGGTGATTAAAATGTTCAAACATTGATGCATTACGATTAAGGGTAGGTTCCCTTGAGAAAGATTAAGCCTAGTCCTTGACATAAAGGCATGTTCAATGGCGGCACCAAGTACCTGTATTCCCCTACACGGATCACAACTGTGCAGTAGATTCTAGAGTCATGTACTGTCTGTAATGTTCATTGCCTTCATAAAGTAGTCATACCCTTTGACTTATTCCACTTTGTTACAGTCTGAATTCAAAATGGATAAAACAAATTAAAAACACATACCCCATAATGACAAAAGTGAAAACATGTTTTTAGAAATATTTGGATTTTAATTATGAATGATCCCTTAGCGGTTTCCTTCCTCTTCCACAACTGAGTAGTATCTTTGTAGTGACTGGGTATATTGATACACCATCCAAAGTGTAAGGAAAAACTTGACTATGCTCAAAGGGATATTCCATGTGTGCTTTTTATTTTTTACCCATCTACCAATAGGTGCCCTTCTTTACGAGGCAATGGAAAACCTTGAATGTTGAATTCCAGTTTCAACTGTTCTGCCTGCGGTTATGGAACCGCCACCTGTCCCAGACCTGTTGTTTTTCAACTCTTAATGATCGGCTATGAAAAGCCAACTGAAAATTATTCATGATTATTATTTGACCATGCTTGTCACTTATGAACATTTTTGAACATCTTGGCATAGTTCTGTTATAATCTCCACCCGGCACAGCCAGAAGAGGACTGGCCACCCCTCATAGCCTGGTTCCTCTCTAGGTTTCTTCCTAGGTTTTGGCCTTTCTAGGGAGTTTTTCCTAGCCACCGTGCTTCTACACCTGCATTGCTAGCTGTTTGGGGTTTTAGGCTGGGTTTCTGTACAGCACTTCGAGATATTAGCTGATGTACGAAGGGCTATATAAAATAAACTTGATTGATTGATTGAATGTCTTTGTGGTTGAATCAGTTTGAAGTTCACTGCTTACAGATAATTGTATGTGTGGGGTACAGAGATGAGGTAGTCATTCAAAAATCATGTTGAACACTATTATTGCACATAGTGTCTACAAACATAATTCCACTTTGACATTATGGGGTATTGTGTGTAGGCCAGTGACACAAAATCTAAATTTAATCCATTTTAAATTCAGGCTGTGTAACAACAAAATATGGAAAAAGTCAATTGGTGTAAATACTTTCTGAAGGCATTGTAGATGCAAATTGCTTAAAACATGTAGCCTATTGTGGATGTATGTAAATGGTAATGTGAGTCTTTTATACAGATGATTCAAGCAGCTCATCTTCCTCTGAGCTTTATGAGAACATAGAAGTCCAAGATGAAGAGGGGATTGGTGATGTTACCGTGAAAGAAGACCCGGACCAGTCTCTTTCTGACAGTGACTACGATGACATAACAAATTACTAGCATTTCATCAAACATAGCAGTGAAGTGAGAACTATAAAACAGAGTCATTTACATTTTAGCAGATGCTATTATCCAGAAAGACATACAGGAGCAATTAAGTTTAATTGCCTTGCTCAAGGGCACAGACAGATTTATTTTCACCTAGTTAGCGTGGGGATTCAAACCAGCGACCTTTCGGTTACTGGCCCAACGGTCTTAACCCCCTTCGCTTCTCCACTGCACAGATTGACCAGCATTGTGAACAAACAGCACTGTCACTGATATTGATTCATACGGTGACCTGAGCCACACAAAGCACAGTCAATCAAACTTTTTTAACTTGAAATTCAATTGCGTTAATATTATCAAGGAGAAAAGCAACAAAAATGAAGTGCATACAACATTAATTCAACTATGACTTGATGTGAATAGCCTAGTGTATAAACGCATATGCAGATGTTTTGTACATAATATGAGCACGTTTTGCAATCCAAAATATCTACTTCTGACCGGGCTATCACAACAAATCAATGTCTTTGGAAGTTAAGCTTATTTTTTGGGGGGGAGTTCCCTAATGATGAATGAATTAGTAGATATATAATAAACTATCCACAGACTACTTCATTTGATTATGATTCATTTATAAAGTATCAACTACTAGACTGCCAGAGTGAAGTAATGCTTTTATGTTTAATGTTTGTCTAAATGTCTAACACAGATGCATCAGGAAAGGTTTGCGTCATTTAACTTCACACTAACTTCACCTTCATGTTATACACAATACATGAATGGTAAGATCAGAAATCCCTTAAAACAGAATGCATTTCACTCAAAGGGACAGAAGAGGAAATAAACAAAAGGACAGGGGAATTAGAAACTAAGACAGAGAAGGAAAGGCTACAGAAAAGCATGTAACAGCATTGTATATGAAATATGACAAGACAAGTATGGTCTGGCATATACTGTACCTGCTCTTAAAACTGAGCTAGCTAAAATCACATCTCTAAAGATAGCAGAAGACCTACCTTGTTCATTTACCTTTAAACCCAGAACACACTAAATGTAATGCAGAGAAAGACCTACATCATTCTCAAGGCAGAAAAATGTGTGTTGGGATGTCTATAACAAGAGGACATTGATTTTCAAGTAACTGCAAAGTGATGTGTGTGTGTGTGTGAGATAGCGAGAAGGCTGTCATACTTCATGCTTCCCGCAGACCCACTTGAGCTGGTGCTGTTCTCTCAGGTCAGTGAGGTCTCGAGCAGAGTGCCAGCTACACTGGCAGGCGTACGCCCGCGTCCCTTTTCTTCTCCTCAGCTTGGCCCGCAGCTTCTGACAGTCTGGCATGTTGTTCCTGCAGAGATACAACGAGGCAAGGCTGGTTAGCTAAGCAATGAGCAGTAGGTGAATATCTCTCACAGTATTAGTATGTAGAGTTATAGATAGGATAAGTAGTACTAAATTCACAAAGTACTTCACATTTAAGTTGGTCATGTGCATGGAACAAAACCAGCCTCCAAGAACCCCTGAAAGATTGTGGAATGATTGGAAACATCACAAATATTCAAGAGTTAACCTGCAATTTACAGGTGAAGGAATTAATCTGGGTGGAAGCATCATTTGCACAATACTTTACGTTGCATTTAACAAGCACATTTGAATGATAAATGAATCCCCATGTCTTGTAGAGGAGCCCTGGGCTCTCAGCAACTTAGTAAAACCTCTATACTCCAGCACAAAGCCTGAAACCACCTAAGTGTCCACCAGAACAGATAATTAGTTCACTGCTGTGATAACACCGACAGCAAAACCCACATGCTTGGAACGTATCACCCACTCTATCACCCACTGCACGTGCTCTAGGAAGACAACAACGTGGTAGGGTCTTGTGGGTACTCCTTGCTCGCTGTTCTTGCACTGGATTTTCACTAGGCCTACTACCTCCATTTTGTCAACACAAAAGTCTGGATTCAACAAAGCTGTGCTGCTGCGATCCTACACTATGGAAAATTTCCCCAAAAATTTAAAGGCACTTGCTAAAGTATATTTTCGAATGAAAGAAAGAGGCTGTTCACAAAGTATATGCTGCTCCAAGTGCCATAATTTACCTGCACCAAAATACCAACAACATTGTGGTTGCGATAGCCTTCGTTGTTTTTCTATTTTAAAATGTTTTTCTCCCATTTGAGCACAGCCCTTCTGTCTATTGTCTTTCTTAGTTTGCATTTCAAGTCGACTCTCACCAATAGTATCAAATTCGTGTAGCCTAGAAGAATTTAATTCCTGTCTTGGTGTTAAGAGCACCAAATACCCACGCCTGCATACTTACAGCGCTACTGCTATGAGGTCTTCCACTTCACTTCATTAACTAAGCTTAAGTGTCAATCTTTGTCATCATGGGCAAGCTCTCTGTCAGTGAAACAACACAATATTGAACCAGAGAGGCACCCAAGGTGGCATTGTTGTGTTGTTTAACTGCCTTTCTAATGTCAGTCTCCATCTACTAGTACCAGTTGTCCTATGAAATTCCTATCTGCCATGCACCGATCGATCTCAGAGCACGGTTAAAAAAAGTTTTCAATTAAACCACTGTGTATTCATATTTTTTGGAAAAAGGTTACCTGTTTCTCTGAAAGTGTGGATATCAATCAAGGTGAAAGTCATAATCCCTATTTAAAAGGTATTTTACATTAAGAATCAAATGAAGATTATTCCAGTTTATTTTCACGAAGTCCCAAAATAAGGAAGTTTACACTGCCCTCTTCTGTTCAAATCTGAGAAATTTGGGATTTTTGGTTTTCTGTATCAACTTCCAACTTGTTTCAAGATAATAACAATATTTAAATTCCTCAAAGAGTTTGTTACCCCATAAAGATACATCAGGCCCAACGAGAGGAGGCTCACCTGAAGAAGAGGTAATCACAAGAGGGGTCCCATTCATGATCGTCAAACATGGCCACCCGAAAGTCACAGGAGATACATCTCAGCTGATCACACGACCTGTCAGCACAGGTTAAACAGTGAGTCAAATTAAAATGTGATCCATGCTTACACACACACACGCACACACACACACACGCACGCACACACACACGCACACACTTAACATTACAACAGGGTTCCCCAACTGGCAGCCCGCAAGTGATTTTATTTGGTCCCGCACGTTTTCTGAGCAAAATAAATAAATAAATACATTTTATCATTTTATTGTTGGACTGTAAAAACACCAGCAAATCAGCACCAGGTGATTTTAATTTTGGAAATCTGTTCCAAAGAATTCCCACGCATAATATAGAGATATACAGTATGTGATCATACACAAATGTAAGCAAGGTTTGATATTAGTCTGTTGTAGTTAAATATTATATCTGTTTGGGCTTCTTGCAGTCAAATTGCAGTTTACTAATTATCCGTAATTATGTTCTGACCTCCTGACCATCCGCTCAAGAAAAAAAATGGCCCGCGGCTGAATCCAGTTGATGATCCCTGCACTACAATTAAACAGCACTTTACCTTTGTGAAACAGCTGTTCCTACACCATTTGCAATCGAGCTTCCACCAAGGAAAACTGGGCAGCACCTGCTCACATAAGAACAAATGGGGATCGAAAGAGAGCTTTTATCAAATACATGCTTTACCAAAGGCTCACTACTAGATTTTATGGCTCCCTGTGAATTACCATTTTGTAAAACATACAATTACATTGACTGCATGTAACAGAGATATACAGATGTCTTAGATAACATTTACTGAGTTTCAATAATAATGAACACATCTTCCTTTTTGCAGTATACCACTGACAGAATGATACAACCAGATATTATGATTCAACAGGCTGCAACACAAAACAACCCGTTGTCGGCAGGATTCGAACCTGCGCGGGAAGATCCCAATAGATTTCTAGTCTATCGCCTTAACCACTCGGCCACGACAACTGCCTACATGTACTACTCGGACAGGACAACTAACTATGTTCGCATGAATTAGTGATGTTTTTTTTCAAAAGGATTATTAGAAAACTTACTTTCTTGTTGCCTGTGGCAATGACTTCGTCTTTGTCGTTTTAGGAAGCTGTCCAGTCTGCAAATGTGTAAAGTTAAGCAAATATGAGACTACCTACGGGACAGCCCTTTTGCAATGTAACGTTAGCTAATGCATTGGAGTCAGAAGGACAAAGATGATAGCAACCTTCCCATTGGAAACAGGCTAAAAACAATCAAACATAGCCTTGTATTTATCTAATTATAACTAGCTAATACATACGTGTGATATCCAGCCAGCTAACGTTAGCTAGCTACTACTGGACAGTAGATGCTGTTAAAAAAAAAAAAAAAACAGCATTCAACATTGCAAGGCGGTGTAGCTGACGTTATTTACTCACGTTTAGCTCAAGGGAATCGAAGTCATCGTCAAGTATGTCCTCAAGAAGGGCATCTATATCTTCGCTGTCCGTTTTACTGGGTGTATCGTCAGTGGTGCTGGCGGTGTGAAGCGAGGAACAGTTTTAGCAAGCTAACGTTTCCTAGCTAACTACATGATTTAGCTAACATGCTTGATGAAATAACAATGTATTTTAGGAAGGCTGGCGTTTGCAACTAATTAGCTAACGTTACATAGCTAGTTACGTTGCATAAGCTTCCATTGCGTCAGTTATGGTCAACAACTTGGTTTGCTAACCTTGCTTGCTAACGTTAGTCCATTCCCCCGTACTAGCTATCGTTAACGTTAGCTTGTTAACACTTGCATTTTACTACGCACCGGTGTTTTCTCTCTTTCCCAGTTTGCGTTAAACATTTCCCAGCCGTCGATAAACCTGAGGGAGCTTGAAGTTGTGGCGTCAACGAAACATTGCGACAGAACTTTGTTTCAACCTCATCTAGCAATTCGTCCAAATCGTCCGCCATAGCTTCAGGGTACTGCTGCTTATTGACTGTTGTCATGAACAGGAGTGCTTGATTGACAGACGTAACCTCATTTCAAGTAGGTAAAGATTGATACCGTGTAGCTAGCGATTTATGTGTAGTGATACAATAATAGATACTGGATATCTATGATACAATGTAAACGCCTGGGCATTGCCAACCACAGGAGAAAAATATCACGTTGTCGGCAGGATTCGAACCTGCGCGGGAAGATCCCAATGGATTTCTAGTCCATCGCCTTAACCACTCGGCCACGACAACTGTTGACATTATTGTAGATGGAAACCGGTAATATGCAACATCAAATGAAAAATATATCAGACTGATATTATGATTTAGCAGGCTGCAGCACAAAACTCTAATTACGTTGGTAACCATTTTATCCAGGCTGTATCACAACCGGCAGTGATTGGGAGTCCCATAGGGCAGCGCACAATTGGCCCTCTGCAATCTGATTTCTCGGCTCAGGTTATGGATGTGTCACTGCAACCTTAAAGGTCCTCAATGATGTCACCATTGCCCTTGATTCTAAGCAATGTTGTGCTGCTATTTTTATTGACTTGGCCAAAGCTTTTGATACAGTAGACCATTCCATTCTTGTGGGCGGCTAAGGAGTATTGATGTCTGAGGGGTCTTTGGCCTGGTTTGCTAACTACCTCTCTCAAAGAGTGCAGTGTATAAAGTCAGAAAATCTGCTGTCTCAACCACTGCCTGTCACCAAGGGAGTACCCCAAGGCTCAATCCTTATTGTTTAACCAGAATTCACAGGAGGTTGGTGGCACCTTAATTTGGGAGGAGGAGCTCGTGGTAATGGCTGGAAGCGGAATCAGTGGAATGCTATCAAATTCATCAAACACATAGTTTGATGCCATTCCATTTGCTCCATTCCAGACATTATTATGAGCCGACCTCCCCTCAGCAGCCTACACTGATATAAAATTAACATAGCATTATAAAGAGAACATTGGTGCAAACTGTTAAAGTACAGAAATAGCTGTTCAGAGCAAAGGAAAACATTAAGTTCCCTGACCGGGAATCGAACCCGGGCCGCGGCGGTGAGAGCGCCGAATCCTAACCACTAGACCACCAGGGAGCAGTTGTATTGCTCATGTCGACGCTTCGAACTTAAAAGAAAGGCAATCTGGTTTATTATTTGCATATCTAAAATTCATGATTGTAAATTCACCTGGACAAGTGAGAAGTTGAATTTATCCAAATATATTGAGTATCAAGCAGTGCTTGACTTGGGCAGGAGCTCACCAGAACTGAGTACCAGCACCTCCGATTTTCTACTGCATGAGGTCCTGCACCTCATAAAATATTAGCTCAAAGGTATTGTACAGTTCCTGCACCTAAATATAAACAGTACCGTCATCTATTTTAATCGAAGTCAAGCACTAGTCATTGTAAATAAGAATTTGTTCATAACTGACTTTCCTAGTTAAATAATGGTTACATTTAAAAAAGCTACTTATACTGAAATAAGATAGAAATGCAACATGTAAAGTGTTGGTCCCGTGTTTCATGAGCTGAAATAGAAGATCCCAGGAATTTTCCATATGCTCAAAAAGCTTATTTCTCTAAAATGTTGTGCACAAATTTGTTTACATCCCTGTTAGTGAGCATTTCTCCTTTGCCAAATTATCCATCCACCTGACACGTGTGGCATATCAAGAAGGTGATTAAATAGCATAATTATAACGCAGGTGCACCTTGTGCTGGGGACAATAAAAAGCCACTCTAAAATGTGCAGTTTTGCCACACAACACAATGCCACAGATGTCTCAAGTTTTGAGGGAGTGTGCAATTGGCATGCTGACTGCAGGAATGTCCACCACAGCTGTTGCCAGAGAAATTAATGTTCATTTCTCTACTATAAGCCACCTCCAACGTTGTTTTAGAGAATTTGGCAGTACATTCAACTGGCCTCACAACCGCAGACCACCTCCAAACCGGCTTATTCAACTGCGGGATCGTCTGAGACTAGCCACCTGGAGAGCTGATGAAACTGGGTTTGCACAACTGAAGAATTTCTGCACAAACTGTCGCAAACCGTCTCAGGGAAACTCATCTGTGTGCTTGTCGTCCTCACCAGGGTTGGTGTAGTAACCAACTTCAGCAGGTATTAGTATTAGTATTAGAAAGTTCGGTAAACACAACTACACCTGGAATAGCAAATGTAAGTAGCTGCCATTGCCTATGCCTAATGAGTGTTAAGCTAGAAGGTATGCGTATTTTAAGTTTTTTTTTCTGGTTGTGCACTATTTTGCCTTTGTCTCAGCCAGATGTATGGTAGGCTACATTGATGCATTCAACAAAGGCATTTTTTTCATAGCCTGCACACCAAACCATTATTGTAATAGTAAGACTTAAAAAAAGGTATCTAATAAAAGTTTACAAATAACATGCAGACACTGCTTTAAACAGTTGAAACATGGTAGATTATGTGTGATTAACTTTTTCCAGCAAAGGAAACCTATTCTGGATACACCCACCTTAATAAAAAAAGGCATTGCTGTGTTATAGACACCTGGCTGGTAAGGGTGCCGTACTGCATCCGTACTGCATCATGCCGTACTGCATTCAACCAAAAAGCTTAACAAGAGCTTGTAATTGATGTATGCCTATCGGTAACGTTCAAATAAAAGATATTGAAATGCCTTTGAGTAGACCAAAGCTGTATTTATTTTGCAATCTTAGTCCACACCCAGGGATCCATCACAACCAGGGGCTCACACCTGTCACTGCAATAGAATATGATATATTGCATGGCTATACCTTAATTACAATAGAACACTATCACTGCATTCTAACAAAACACACCCTATTATTTTTTTGTCATAATTACCTCTCTTATTTTAGCCACCACTTACTAACTTAATGATTCTATAATGGGTGGGGAGCCGTGGTCTCTCTTTTATTTTAAAGACTAAGCTCTCACTTTAACTTTCATTCTGTGTAAGCTCTTTGGCTCCTTGCTCAGCTTCAAAAGTGCACTACTCTTTCTCTGCCTTTCCTCATTCAAGTATACAATGAGCCCAAACTAGCAGAACAGGGTCTCACACACAGACATGTTCATTTGGAAGCCTGTCCTGACCAGTTTGGCCCCAGTGTGTAGATCAACATGAAATCCTTCTTCTCAAAGGGTGCATCTAGAAGTTGTTCTTGTGGATTCTTCTTGATCCTTGGTGGTAACATATTCATAACGGTTACCTATGGTAAAAATAATATTTTTTTTGTAAATAAAATTAAAAACCTTAAATGAAATACATTGAAACTATCACCACTGAATGAGAGGATAGTGGACAACTCACATAGCTGATGGTGAATATCAGCAATGCTGCCACAAGCCCCACAATGGAAAGAACTAGGATGGTATTGCTTTCTGATTGGTCTGTGGACTTATTGTAAAGGCAACCTGCAAATGAAAAAATAATACACAAATCCTTGAGCACCACTGGAAACTTTCAAAGAGTATATATCAGCACAGAGGAACTCTCTGGGGGTCCAATTTAAAACATCCACATGCAATATACAGTTTGTTTACATACCAAAACAAGCACACAATGAGAGTAGAACACACTCACCTGTCACTCTGAGGTGAACCTGCCCCTCCTGGTTCTGCTCTCCTACAGGTGCTGCCAGGAGACACTTGTACCTCCCGCTATCAACAGCCGTTACATTGGGCAGGAAGATATCGAAAGAATCATCAGCCAAAAGTTCCACTTTACGTTCCAGGCCTGCGTACCATAGTGTGGTGCTGTTAGGTGATAGCCTCTTCATCAATAGACCAGACTCCTTATTAGAGGGCTCCTCACCCAGCTGGGAGAAGAGGGTTTGAGGTTACTTTATGCCCCTGACAGCTGGTCTGGAGCCAGTGCTGTAGTTTCAATAATGATGATTACAATGAGGACTGAGGACATCACAGATCGTAAATCCCTAGTATGAGACACTTATGTGTGAGCAGCCAAAGATCTCCAGAAAAACAGCAAAAGGCAGATAGTCTAGTAGTCAAATCAAATTCCATGGTTCAATTGCTAAAATTAACTCAGACAGCAGGAGACAAACCTGAGGTTAAATTGTCTGGGAATCACAAAAGTTATGAGTTCTGCTATCTGTAGATGGAAGAAAGAGTGGACGAAGATTGATATGATTAAGTGGCTAGACAAAGGCAATCTACAATACTGGAAATTTACATTTCCTGAAGAAAATGTGGTGTGCTTGCTAACTTGTTTTAAACTATGGTTTTGAAATAAGTTAGTGTAGTGGTACTGACTGCAGTAGTAATGGTAATGACTGGGTATAGTTGAAAAAGTAGGTAGCTGTAAAAATGTATTGATTGGTTTGGTGTTTCTAGTTTGAATGGTTCAAGAGTTACTGTTGGTGAGTTGTTTTATGCTAATTTATATAGTTATAGTTGTTAACCACTTCTAAGAATTTGAAGTTAGGATAGCCTAAACCTGTGAAAGTTGGTTTGGTGTATCTAGCATGAATGGTTCAAGAGTTACTGTTGGTGAGTGATTTAGTGCTACTTTATGCAAATGTGTATAGTTATAGTTGAAGTTTTTAAGAATTGGAAGTTAGGATAGCCTGAACATGTGGAAGATGGTTTGGTGTCTCTATTTTAATGTGGTGTCTCATAATTATGTGAGGTTTTATGTGTTGTTGGAGGTGTGTTTTGGTCAGTTTAGCTCTGAAAATGTCGCCCTCATCAATCCGCCTAATCCTGCCTATAATGAGCGAACAAATGTTGTTCCGAAAATCTCCCCCCAGTCAGAATTCTCCCCCCTTATAATTTCATTAATTTTGTGACTATGGTCAAATACTTTCTGTGGAACACATCAGAGTCAAATACTTTCTACAGAACAAACTTCACGTCAGGATAGGCAACCAAAATTAATAATTAATGTATGTGCGTTATATTAAACATAGGAGTAAAATGTTGGCAAGCAATAAACATTTCACAACAACTATGGCTGAATTATTATCCTTACACTTTAAAAAGTACTAGACGAATAAGACATGGGAGAGATGACGAATTTTGGCAAAGAGATTTATTTATAGACTAATACAAATCAGTAGCGGATTTAGGTACGTGTGAAATGTAGGCTAAACTGACAACAGCGTGAAGAGCAGGAAAGCAAGCAAGTAGCAGCAATAAAGAACGCGAAGGTGGGGGGAGAATTCTGCCAGGCGGGGGATTTTCGGCACAATACCAGCCCTGAGGACTCTGATCCAGGACTTTAGTCAGCGTTAGCAAGCCACACTACTGCCCTGGAAAAGAGTAACGCAAAGTAGTTTACCTTGTACCACCTCACTGACCGGTACTTGACCCCAGGTACAGAATTTGCTTTACATCTCAGAACCGAATCCTCGCCGCATATCGACCTTGTATTTTCAACATCCTTCATAATCCTGCTGTGTACGCAAACTGGAAAAACGGAAGGCAAATGTCAAAACGAATCTTGATGGACAGCCCTTACGAAAAAAGATGGCTGTCAGAGTTCAGTATAACTGCAGTATGTTGCAAATACTGCATCCAAAATAACCTTTTTTTTTTACTGCAGTAAATTTGCAATATAACTGCAGTTAGAGTGCAGTACAACTGCAATTCAACTGCAGTACACTGCAGTTATTTTGCAATTACTGCGTAAAAACACCACAGTCGACTGAAGTTACTGCAGTTTCAAAACTGCAATCTTTTTTTGTAAGGGAGGACATAAAGACTTGTTAGCCCTAACATGAAATTTGAACTTACCTAGTGCAAAGGCATGCAGAAAGACTAGGGTACGCATTTTTTGTTCAGCAGCAAAGCGTTTTCTAAATTTCGCTGTCTAATTCAAGGCGTAGATATATCCTACTAGAATATAAAAGTAAAAGTAGCCGTCAAAGTGAAAGTATACCGGGCTATCTGTTGAGGAAGAGAAAGGCCAAAATCGGCGGGAAATCTGTTTCCCTCCAGCAGGTGGCGTTTTTTCGTTGTTTTGCCCACCATGCAATGAGTGTTGGTATAGAGGTCAATGAGAGTGTCGAATTTGGTCAACAAATCAAATCAAATTTTATTTGTCACATACACATGGTTAGCAGATGTTAATGCGGGTGTAGCGAAATGCTTGTGCTTCTAGTTTCCCGACCATGCAGTAATATCTAACAAGTAATCTAACAATTTCACAACAACAACCTTATACATACAGGTGTAAAGGAATGAATAAGAATATGTACATAAAGATATATGAATGAGCGACGGCCGAACAGCATAGGCAAGATGCAGTAGATGGTATAGAGTACAGTATATACATATGAGATGAGTAATGTAGTGTATGTAAACATTATATAAAGTGGCATTGTTTAAAGTGACTAGTGATACATTTATTACATAAATATTTCATTATTAAAGTGGCTGGAGTTGAGTCAGTATGTTGGCAGCGGCCACTAAATGTTAGTGGTGGCTGTTTAACAGTCTGATGGCCTTGAGATAGAAGCTGTTTTTCAGTCTCTCGGTCCCTGCTTTGATGCACCTGTACTGACCTCGCCTTCTGGATGATAGCGGGGTGAACAGGCAGTGGCTCGGGTGGTTGTTGTCCTTGATGATCTTTTTGGCCTTCCTGTGACATCGGGTGGTGTAGGTGTCCTGGAGGGCAGGTAGTTTGCCCCCGGTGATGCGTTGTGCAGACCTCACTACCCTCTGGAGAGCCTTACGGTTGTGGGCGGAGCGGAGACGAATACCATATTGGGTAGAGCGTTTGGCTAGTAACCGAAAGGTTGCAAGTTCAAATCCCCGAGCTGACAAGGTACAAATCTGTCGGTCTGCCCTTGAACAAGGCAGTTAACCCACTGTTCCTAGGCCGTCATTGAAAATAAGAATTTGTTCTTAACTGACTTGCCTAGTTAAATAAAGATTAAATAAATAAATAAAGTTGCCGTACCAGGTGGTGATACAGCCCGACAGGATGCTCTCGATTGTGCATCTGTAAAAGTTTGTGAGTGTTTTTGGTGACAAGCCGAATTTCTTCAGCCTCCTGAGGTTGAAGAGGCGCTGCTGCGCCTTCTTCACCACGCTGTCTGTGTGGGTGGACCATTTCAGTTTGTCCGTGATGTGTACGCCGAGGAACTTAAAACTTTCCACCTTCTCCACTACTGTCCCGTCGATGTGGATAGGGGGCTTCTCCCTCTGCTGTTTCCTGAAGTCCACGATCATCTCCTTTGTTTTGTTGACATTGAGTGTGAGGTTATTTTCCTGACACCACACTCCGAGGGCCCTCACCTCCTCCCTGTAGGCCGTCTCGTCGTTGTTGGTAATCAAGCCTACCACTGTAGTGTCGTCTGCAAACTTGATGATTGAGTTGGAGGCATGCATGGCCACGCAATCATGGGTGAACAGGGAGTACAGGAGAGGGCTGAGAACGCACCCTTGTGGGGCCCCAGTGTTGAGGATCAGCGGGGTGGAGATGTTGTTTCCTACCCTCACCACCTGGGGGCGGCCCGTCAGGAAGTCCTGGACCCAGTTGCACAGGGCGGGGTTGAGACCCAGGGTCTTGAGCTTAATGACGAGTTTGGAGGGTACTATGGTGTTAAATGCTGAGCTGTAGTCGATGAACAGCATTCTTACATAGGTATTCCTCTTGTCCAGATGGGTTAGGGCAGTGTGCAGTGTGATTGCGATTGCGTCGTCTGTGGACCTATTGGGGTGGTAAGCAAATTGGAGTGGGTCTAGGGTGTCAGGTAGGGTGGAGGTGATATGGTCCTTGACTAGTCTCTCAAAGCACTTCATGATGACGGAAGTGAGTGCTACGGGGCAATAGTCATTTAGCTCAGTTACCTTCTCTTTCTTGGGAACAGGAACAATGGTGGCCCTCTTGAAGCATGTGGGGATAGCAGACTGGGATAAGGATGGATTTAATATGTCCGTAAACACACCAGCCAGCTGGTCTGCGCATGCTCTGAGGATGCGGCTGGGGATGCCGTCTGGGCAGGCAGCCTTACAAGGGTTAACACGTTTAAATGTTTTACTCACGTTAGCTGCAGTGAAGGAGAGCCCGCATGGCTTATTAGTTTGCTATGAAAGGTTTATTTGATCGAATAGAAATAATTTCATAATGATGAAGTTGATACGAGTGTACTAATATAAGTAGGATACGTGACATCCCGGCAACTTTGAGAAAAAAATACTTTATATCGGAGTCTTGAGATGGCTATGCATATTCATGCATTGAGGCTAGTAGTGTAGCATCTCTCTCCATTGAATACGGGCCGTGACGTCACCAACCCTCAGGGGTGTGAATACTTATGTAAATTAGATATTTCTGTATTATTATTTTTTATTTATTCTAAAGACATGTTTTCATTTTGTCATTATGGGGTATTGTGTGTAAATGGGTGAGAGAGAAAAATTGATTTAATCCATTCTGAATTCAGGCTGTAACACAACAAAATGTGGAATAAATCAAGGGGTATGAATACTTTCAGAAGGCACTATAGATGTTAGAGATGCAAAGCAGTAAACAGAAAGCTCTCAAGGTAAACCGGTTCATCTTGGACTTGGAAGTGATGAAATGAACTGGCAATTGGGGAGTTACTGGTCTGAAATCCTAATGCTGTTGTGGTATAAGGAAGGTACTCACTTAACCTGTGTCAAAATTAGCAAGGATCTTTTTTAAATCACATACTTTTATACTGTCCACTATCTAATCTGCAATTTATTATTGGTATGGAAATACATTTGTTGTTGAAGTTCCAAGCTACACTTATCCTTTTCAGACAATTAGCTTAGAGACAAGTGACTAATTGAATAGGTTTATATCACCTTGTACATTTCATGGAGACTTACCAAATATCAGTTTTTCTAAATCCTCTTATTTATATTAACTGACAGACGTCATTTGATACACACTAGTATTACATGAGCAGCGAATAAGCAAATGTTTTTTTTTTAGGTCTGTTGCTTTGCATTTGCACTCTTTAAATTTGTTAAGCTTATTATTATTGTGCAATAATGTATTGAGTGCTATGATCACACGGTTGTCATGAAAAAAGGTCACTGTTATTGTATATGACCCATATCCATGCACTCCTTATGTCAAATCTGTCCTGTGATATGGTGACGCAATAAAAAACAAATATTTTGTAATTTTATAGTATTACATTTTTTAAGCGACATGGAATTTCATGTTTGTAAAGGATTTTAATGTTTAATGTGGTTTAGATCGAATGTAACCTGGCTTCCATTTTATGCTGTGTGATGTTAATACCTTGTAATGTGTTTGGGGTAATGTGATTGTCGATCACAATGACAGAGACTTCACAGAATTGTTGTCACTCAAAAGATTAGTGATATTTATGTATTTAACAATAACAGCTATCCAAAAATATATTTCAGCTAACACTTTTGTTAGCCCTTGAGGATAATTGTGATCATCGCTTTTAAAATGTGCACATTACAACATTGACAGGTGATGGAAATGACTAATGTCAAGGTTAAAATAAGTATAAAATATAACAGAATGCATTGTGTGAAATAGGTAGATATTTTTTTGCCAGACATTTAGCACCTCAAACAGTATACTATGCAGAAAAATAGTTGTGTATCTAGTTTGTAAGCTTCTGTAAAATGGTAGGGTAAATAACTTATCTTAATAACATGAAATATTCTGAGTAACAATCAACGTTTCTAAGAGAAACATCACTACTGTGGTGACTAAAAAAGTGAGGACTCGTCTTAAGAAAAAGTTAAGAAACATTTATCTAAGAACACATAGCACATGTACGTCAGACGCAGTACATTACAAAATTATTGTCATCTTTATTTTCAACGTATACACAGAATTGCTGATCATATTCAAAAACTGGATAATGTTTTATAAAAAGTTTATTTTCTGTCAATTACTTTTTGTCAATATTCACCAAAGCCCACTTTTGTATTGCTTGGATGAAAATTATATTTTTTCGTTCTGCATAAAAAAAATGATATACTGTTTTGGCTTCACAAACTAACTTAAAAGTTATCGGTAATGCCTGAACTTTAGAGTTAATTGTGAGCTTTGCTTGGCTCAGATGGAATGCAGTCTTGGTTGGTTTCATCTCTCTGTGCAGAGTCCAGCGTGTCCCACCAAACCCTTCCAACACGGTTGAGCCCCATGAAACAGTGCTCAGATCAATTCCATTTTAATACCAGTCAATACAGGAATTTAATTAGGCATGAAATTTAATGCAGTACACATTGATCATTTTCCAGTTCAACATCAATGTCAACTTCAATTGACTGGGTTGACTGAAATGCAAATGGTATTAACCCCAACATTGCCATGGAGCGACCCTGCAGTATGACCCCTTATCATGAAGTAATTCCTTCTCCCTTTCCTGAAGTTCCTTGTTGGGGTTAGATCTTGGGGCTTAGATCGTGGCGTCCCTTCACCAGGCCCTGCTCCTTGCGCATCACAGGCACTTGGATGCTGCAGACAGGCACTCGTTTCTGGAGAACTGCTGCCCTAGCCTGGCTGTACTGCTGTTTTTTGCTGCCTGAGTGAAAGGGTGTAGGTTACTGTTTCTGTTTCATTTCTTTGAAAAGCCTAAACATCTTAGTTCTACAGGACCGGCCAGAGGGTTGTCTGCCTCCATCTGCTCTAAAGATGAATTCTTCTCCTGGAAAGTAGACATAACTCTTAGGCTCCTTGCACAGCTTCAAACGTGCCCTAGTCTTTCTCTGCATTTCCTCTTTACGTTCAAGTATACAATGAGCCCAAACTAGCAGAACAGGCTCTCACACACAGACATGTTTTATGGAACCCTGTCTCGACCAGTTTGGCCCCGGAGTGTAGATCAACATTAAATCTTTCTTCTCAAGGGGTGCATCTAGAAGTGGTTCTTGTGGATACTTCTTACTCCTTTGCAATAACATATTCCTTAGGATGACCTATGGTAAAGATTAGCATTATTTACATTTACATTACATTTACATTTAAGTCATTTAGCAGACGCTCTTATCCAAAGCGACTTACAAATTGGTGCATTCACCTTATGATATCCAGTGGAACAACCACATTATTAAGTAAATAAGGAAAATGAAATACATGGAAACCATCACCATAAAATTTTAGTTTCTTTCATCTGTTTAAAAAACAAATAAGTCAGAGGAACAGCTGGCAGTGTTGTAACTCACATAGCTGATGGTGAATATCAGCAATGCCACCACAATCCCCACAATGGAAAGAACTAGAATGGTATCCCTTTCTTCTGATTGGTCTGTGGACTCAAGGCAACCTGCAAAACAAGTATCCACAAATCCTTGAGCATCACTGGAAAAAAAAATTAAGAATTTAGCAGCATAGATGAACTCTCTCTGGGTCCACATACCAAAACAAGCACACAATGAGAGTAGAACACACTCACCTGTCACTGAGGTGAACCTGGCCCTCCTGGTTCTGCTCTCCTACAGGTGCTGCCAGGAGACACTTGTACCTCCCGCTATCAACAGCGGGAGGTAAATACGGCTGTTAGAATCGGTATGGGTCTATGCATAGACCAAACAGCTTAACAGATAAAAACATGCATTATTCAGGAGAATCTCATTGAATCAGGCTATTCATTTCAGTGCAGTTGCGTTCTTACGCATATCTTATGACTAAACGGAACTGAAAACACTCCAGCCTGTTTTGATCACAGTTCATGTTGAAGCCTGTACATTTAAGCTGTTTGTCAATGATTTAGCCCACAATTGCCTACAGATTTGATACACATGAAGACCTATATTTCATCTGGAATTGACAAACAAAAGCCTGACTAGGATCCCGACTTTCCCCCACATCATATTTGTTCCAATTAGGCTAAATGTATTCCTATTAATTTGCATAGGCTAACCATTGTGATTAATGTTATTTACCATCTTCTGCTATTTATGAATGAACAGGCATCAGGGTAAATATAATATAATTTCAATGCCCCCCCCCCCACATTAATGTTACTTACCTTACAGATCACAAAGTGAGCTAATTTCCACTCCATTCATATGCAAATACATTTGATTCATACACTGGCTTGTCTGGCTGGCATGTTTTTATTTTAAACAGGCATTCTACACTGAAATAATTTCAGTCCTCAATTATGATTTAAAAAAATCATAGCTCTTCAGTACACCCTTGTGTTTGAATATATATCTATTATATGTCTTACGATACAATTAATAATGTTGAAATAAGAAATACAATCAAGGGATACGTTACAATTTACAATAAAGAACACCTTATGAAACAGCTGTGAAAATCAATCTAGCAATATTTTAGATTTAAATACATAACCATTGATATTTGTTTGCTACATGTGTGTCAATTTACTTTCAGATTTGTTGTACACTCACATGGCAATCATAGACTGAAATACAGAATTCTGGTGTGTGGAATAGAGAGGAGGTGGGTATTGTGTGGATGGGAGGTTCTGCCTGTCATTAGTTTTTCAAAAGGTAGTCAGTTTTGGAAGGTGGACTCGAATAGGGAAACTGCAAATTCCAGGCGCTGCTGCCCTCTTTGTTCTGAGTGTTTGCAGTGCTAGTGTTTTTAGCTAATCTGTGTATCTCAAATTGTGCCCAGTATGATAGTTTTCTTGCTCTTTCTTAGCAGATAATGACAACATGACATTAACAGTAGCTGTAGATGATGTAATGAAAAGTTGGGAGGGTTGTTGGTAATGGAGGACATCAGGTGGATCCATGTCTGAGTGTTAGGCAGAACCCCTAGGTCCTGGAAAACAGGACCAGAGTAAAGTGAACAGGGTAGGAGACAGATGTACACAAGCAAACACACAGGTTACAGGTTGATCAGGTATGTAAAAATACAGTTATTGAAAGATTTCATTAAAATGTTTGATTAGACATACAATAATGTTAATGGCAGACAGAAAAGAAAGGATACCTGTCTAATTGTTGATGTCAGTGGGGTTATAAAGGATGGTCCCTGGAAAATATAGAGAGATGAGTTGTGAGAGAAACTCCAGGGTGGTGTCATGACCACTGGAGTCATACACCTTAACAGTACCTACCTGGAAGTGGCGGTTACTTAACGTGACCCAGTGGTTAGCCTTGAGATGGAAAATTTGGAGAAACCACTGGGCCAGTTTTGGTACTGCTGACAGCATGGTGATGCCGCCCACCACAAAGCGGCAAATGCAAATATTTTTATATTCACCTTAACGGATGGGGACCCCAGCTAGGAGCGAAAGAGCACCAAGCTATCCCAGGTCTCGCCTTCCTTTTGTCCTTCTTCCAAGCCAAGTAATTCACCCGGATGTCGAATCACTTGGTCCCCTTGATTCTCCTCCGGTGGCTCTCCTTCTGTTTCTCCTGCGCCTTGTCCATGTTCAGTCTCACCTTGATTGATAATTTAAATAAATGCAATTATATTTCATATTATTACAAATGCATCTCGTATCTCTTGGAATGCCAGAAAATAAATGAACAGCGTACAATAATGTTGACCTGGTAAAAAAAAACTGTCCGTGCCTGAAGGTGGTCCTTGAAAGGTGTTCTGATCTGGTTCGACAACTTCCACCACATCAGGTGGAGTATCAGTGACCTCAAAGTACGTTATACAAAAATAGCAATAGAAAAACACAAAGTCAATCACACATTTTTTAGACTACAGTATAGGCAATAATTTTATATACAATTTCATTGTATACCTCAGTAAACAGCTGCAACTCCCGTCCGTACAGTAGGCGATAGGGTGAGTACTCTGGAGGCCTGGATGCTGCTGTTGTGTGCAAAGATAATTACCTTCAGGTTGTCCTCCCACCATTCTTGGAACCAGTCAAGGGACTTGCCCATGGCAGTCTTGAGGGTGTGGTTTGTCTGTTCATCCACACCTGGATGAGGGGCTAGGAAAGGGATATCTAACAATGGAAGATATTGAAATGTCTGATTATGTACTATGGAAAAACAAAAACTAATTGTAAAAAATAAACCAACACAAACCATTGGTGACAGAATATAACCTATAACATCTCTACCTTGTTCCAGAGTTTACGACCTTGGTCACTCAAGATGACCTCTGGAGAACCATGGGTGTTTGAAGATGTCCATCATCGCCTTGGAGGTGGCCTCGCCAGTCTGGTCATTGATGGGTATCATACAAAAGAAAATACATTTTTGGTTCCAAGCACCCTTTTTAAATGGGTTACAGAAGGGAATTTAGAGTTAAGCACGTTCTCTTCATTTGCAGAGCTTAATGGGTATTGCCTCCACCCAATTGGTAAAATAATCGGTCGCCATCAGGCTAGACATGTACTCACCTTTAAACACAAGGTGACAAATTTAAACATTGTGTTCTCTCTGATGACGTTCATTGAAATCAAAATAATTTCAGATATAATAGAATGTGATCGATAAACAAACTGTTATTTCACTTGCCCAGCTGTCCACTTCTTTGACAATCCCATGCCAAAAGAAGTGTATGTTGATTTTGGCAATCATGCGCTTGACTCCGAAATGGCCAACATGCATCGGTCAGCATGGTCTCCGTCTCCTCCTCAGTGAAAAGTACCCTCCTGTGTGGCTGGACATCCTTCCCCCGTAGGTACATGTGATTGCCTAACAAGTTTGAAGACAAAAGTTGTTGAAATACAAAAGTCTATGTAATTTTGCATGCACAACTTACTTTCTCTGTCTCTCTCTCCCCCCATCTCTCTGTCTTTCACTCTCACTTTCATCCTTTATTTCTCCCTCTCCCCCCTCTCTCTCTGTGTGTGTCTAGCAAAGACACCTAGTTAAGGACAGTTGGAATGACCATAATTGCTTAGACCCATCAATTTGATTTATCAGAGTTAACGTATAGCTAGATACCTCAATATGACAGACATATAACTAAATGTATAACTAGCAACTTCTAGATGACCAACTACCTAGATGGAAAATGGTTGTTGAAAAATGGTTGTTCATAGCTAAATCCTTCCAGTTATGTAATAGAAGCGAACTGCTTAACTTTACCCTGAATAGTGAAAATCTGACCCCTATGAATGTTGTGCCTATTGTCGAGATCATTGGTGCCTTCATAATACTTCGCCTGTTTGGAAAGATAAAATAACATCTCCTCGAGGGATGCCAGTGAAGTGCAAGCAAACGTTACTTACATACAAAATGAAAGAAACAAAAACAATTAGCTAGCTAGCTAACGTCGGCCAAACAAAACTGTCTGGCTAGCTGACTAGGCAGGCTGATCTAAGTAAATAAGTAATGTTAGCTAGCAATGTAAATCCAAAAACAGCTTAAATTATTTATTCCTATTTCACAATATTTTGTTATATAAAGACATATATGGTAAAGAAAAATAAACACTCCTCTTCATCTTCTAACTTTTGCTAGACTACTACATACGGGGTCTTCTTTGATACTATCGCGGTCTGCAAACAAATGTCACAAGTGCATGCCGCCACCCACTGCCCTGGCTGTATATCAGCCCAAATAATTAACAAAATACAAATAAACAAAAACAAAACCCAACATACTCCTTCATTCAGATTCAACTACCAATGCCCATCTCACAGGCTCTGGGGCCTGAGAAAGAAAAGCATCTTCGGACAGTATTCTTTGTAATGTTTCGGCAGTCCTGTAAACCTAATATTGTCACGTTTGGATTGTTAAAGAGTTCGTAAAGAGCTATGAATTTTGATATATTTTATTGCACTGTTTAGAGGGAGCGACACAAGGGTGCGCTCCTATCATTTAAATATGGTTGATTAGAATCTTGTTGTGTTTTCCTTTCTTTGACCCGCGCCATATGCGTACCCAATTCTGCTAAATGTAATGCTAATAATAAGCTTGAAATGTTTTCCTATTATTTTGCATAGGTTAATCATTGTGATTAATTATATTTACTATCTTCTGCTGTTTTATGACTAAACAGGCATCGGTAAAAACAACAACAAAAACGTTTCGATGCTCCGCATAGGCCCTTTAATTTTTCATTTCTTTCCCATGAATGACGACAGTATAGTGGAAGATTGAGAGAAGGTGATATACTCGCGACTGGTGACTGGCTGGCGTGCAAAGCCCAGCATGATGACTCAATCACGATTTATTACATTGTCTGGATGGCAGACCATCTGTGGGCTATCACAAGGTTCAAACATACCTTATCTGTGGGATCTCTAAGAAGAGACGTTCTCATGGAAGTCCTTGGGTCACTGACGCCAGGGGAGGTGTGAAGACAGATCAACAAAATTAATGTTACTGTGTAAATTAAATTGTCATGTTTGAATTTCTGAAGAGTTCACAAAAGAGTTACGAATTTGTATATATTTTATTGTACTGTAAGTGCTATGGATTTATTGTTACACGGAGTGTTATTTTGTTCGTCGGGCTGCCGATAGTTCAAAGAGGGAGCGACACAATGCGCTCCTATCATTTACATTGAGTTGATTAGATTCGAATCTGCCTGTGTTTTCCTGTCTTTTGTTAAAACTAGCAAAGTACAAAGAAATGTTAATTCAGGTTGGGCGTGAGTTTATGCTTGAATTTGGTTAAAAGGAGAGTGAATTTGTTCATACTTTGAGAACTTGCTACCAAGCTCGTGTGTATCAGAAAAAACATTGTGTTTTCTCTTAGAGACTATTTTGAACTGAAGACATGTGTTACCACGTTGTTTTAGCCTATTGGTGATAGTCATATACTCCGTGTTATTCTGTAATGTATAATGTATTTCATGTACACTGTAATTGTTTGCGTGTCAATTCTTTCATCCTATTAGTTAAATAGAGTAACTGCATTCCTCGTTTTACAGAGTAATTATTTGATTGACCAAATGCTTATAATTTAGAAGGTCTATTGGTAGTTGTTATTTACACTATACACATACTGTAGCATACTCTTGGGTACCACCTTGACATCTCTGATCTGCTTGCCTCAATTAATTAATGCTAGAACATTGGTTGCCAGGATTAGTTATTTGTATCAAGTCTCTTAATAATTGCATAACAGTGTAAGTTAGAAATGTTCATTATAGTCATACTGAGTCAGTGATACAATGATTCGCTATCTTGCTAGATCCTCCAGAGATGCACAGGGCTTGTTGCATTTATTTTTTACAGAAAACCACGGCAATATAGGTGCTATCTAGATCCTAAAATGATTATTCCGCTGTCCCCATAGGAGAACCCTTTGAAGAACCCTTTTTGTTTCCAGGTAGAACCCCTTTGGTGCCTAGGTAGAACCATGTTGTGTTCCACACATATGGTTCTACATGGAACCCAAAAGGGTTGTTACTCGAACCAAAAAGGGTTCTTTAAAGGGTTCTCCTATGGGGACTGCCGTATAACCCTTTGGAACCGCTTTTTCAAAGAGTGTACTCAACAAGTTCAACCTGTTCAGTTTACACCATTTCATTTCTACTCCAACATCTGCCTGGTATTCAAAATAAAACGCAATATAGCACCACCACCTTTGAACGTTTTGGTCAACCTCTGCTCAGACTTAAATAGCAGTGTCCCAAGAACCTCCTCCTGTAGTGACTGTAGCATCCTCAAACGGTCCACCATCTTCTACCAAACTGCCTTCTCATACAAAGCAATAAAGACATGCAATGGCTTCATCTGAACATGGATCAGGTCAAATCAGACGTGCGCACACTGAATTTGATCTAATAGGTAACAGTGACATTTTTAACGCAACAGAATACACACTAAAAACACATTACATTTCAATAGGTGCAATAATTTAGTTTGATTATTTTTTTATTCTTTTAATTCTACCCCCTTTTCTCCCCAATTTTCGTGGTATCCAATCGCTAGTAATTACTATCTTGTCTCATCGCTACAACTCCCGTACGGGCTCGGGAGAGACGAAGGTCGAAAGCCATGCGTCCTCCGAAGCACAACCCAACCAAGCCGCACTGCTTCTTAACACAGCGCGCCTCCAACCCGGAAGCCAGCCGCACCAATGTGTCGGAGGAAACACCGTGTACCTGGCCCCCTTGGTTAGCGCGCACTGCGCCCGGCCCGCCACAGGAGTCGCTGGAGCGCGAACTGCTCTATTCGAGTGAAGGGACATCCCAAGGATCCCGAATAGCATCTATGAACTCCTCTGAAAGCCGTGGACACAACTCTTATTGGTTGTCTGATGTAGGCTACTGGGAACTGGTAACAACACAGTCTGTGATTGGCTAACGAAGTTTAGATCTGTATACAGCGAGATAAAATAACATACCATTCCATGAGGTGTTGAGGGAAAGACAGATTACCTATAGATTGGACATCATCTTTTCTAGGCCATTAGCGATAACAGAGCTACACTATAGTTCAAGGTGGCTAAGTCGGAATATCTGCTTGCATGGAAAAAATGGTACGTTTCTAACATTTAGGGTTGAGATTTAATTAATATACATTTAAACTATGCACATAATGACTTTCATTAACACGCGATGCAGGCGTCACGCAGACGTTAGTAAGGCGTTGGTATCATGTCATGTCAGGTGGTACGGTTGCCTAGGCTTATATATGTCTCTTTTCACCCCCCATAGTCCCGTCTTAATTTCTTACTGAAGCGGAAATGTCCGTCTACACCCACTGTGACGAAGCACATGCCATGGCTGCGTTTCAAACTCAAATAAGACAGCCCTCGGCCCAAAACCCTCAAACTATGCCCATGGGGGAATCCCCACGGCCATATTTGTCGTAGGTCCAAATGATTAGACAAGCAAGGGAAGTTTGCAACGTAAAGCCCCTCATCCCTCGTTTTTAATGGAGTTTGGTGAGTGTACACTTAGAGTCAACATACAAGTGTGAGTAAAAACGAATGTAAATAAGTTAGACATTGTGCTACTAATGCACAAACACATCTCATAAAAGTAATTGTTTTTGTTTGGTTAGCTTTTGGTAATTGTAGAAATAAAACATTGTCCTTCTTCAGAAGTACAGTTGAAGTCGGAAGTTTACATAAACTTAGGTTGGAGTCATTTTAAACTCGTTTTTCAACCACTCCACATATTTCTTGTTAACAAACTACAGTTTTGGCAAGTCGGTTAGGACATCTACTTTGTGCATGACAAGTCATTTTTCCAACAATTGTTTACAGACAGATTATTCACACTTATAATTCACTGTATCACAATTCCAGTGGGTCAGAAGTTTACATACACTAAACTGATTGTGTCTTTAAACAGCTTGGAAAATTCCAGAAAATGTAATTGCTTTAGAAGCTTCTGGTAGGCTAATTGACATCATTTGAGTCAATTGGAGGTGTACCTATGGATGTATTTCAAGGCCTACCTTCAAACTCAGTGCCTCTTTGCTTGACATCATGGGGAAATCAAAAGAAATCAGCCAAGACCTCAGAAAAAAAAATTGTAGACCTCCACAAGTCTGGTTCATCCTTGGGAGCAATTTCCAAACACCTGAAGGTACCGCGTTCATCTGTACAAACAAAAGTATGCAAGTATAAACACCATGGGACCACACAGCCGTCATACCGCTCAGGAAGGAGAAGCGTTCTGTCTCCTAGAGATGAACGTCCTTTGGTGCGAAAAGTGCAAATCAATCCCAGAACAACAGCATAGGACCCTGTGAAGATGCTGGAGGAAACAGGTACAAAAGTATCTCTATCCACAGTAAAACAAATCCCATGTTGACATAACCTGAAAGGCCGCTCAGCAAGGAAGAAGCCACTGCTCCAAAACCGCCATAAAAAAGCCAGACTACGGTTTGCAACTGCACATGGGGACAAAGATTGTACTTTTTGGAGAAATGTCCTCTGGTCTGATGAAACAAAAATAGAACTGTTTGGCCATAATGACCATCGTTATGTTTGGAGGAAAAAAGAGGAGGCTTGCAAGCCAAAGAACACCATCCCAACCGTGAAGCACGGGGGTGGCAGGATCATGTTGTGGGGGTGCTTTGCTGCAGGAGGGACTGGTGCACTTCATCATGAGGAAGGACAATTATGTGGATATATTGAAGCAACATCTCAAGACATCAGTCAGGAAGTTAAAGCTTGGTCGCAAATGGGTCTTCCAAATGGACAATGACCCCAAGCATACTTCCAAAGTTGTGATAAAATGGCTTAAGGACAACTAAGTGAAGGTATTGGAGTGGCCATCACAAAGCTCTAACCTATAGAACATTTGTAGGCAGAACTGAAAAAGCGTGTGCGAACAAGGAGGCCTACAAACCTGACTCAGTTACACCAGCTCTGTCAGGAGGAATGGGCCAAAATTCACCCAACTTATTGTGGGAAGCTTGTTCAAGGCTACCCAAAAGCTTTTGAAGTGAAGTTAAAAAATGTAAAGGCAATGCTGCCAAATACTCTTTGAGTGTATGTAAACTTCTGACCCAGTGGGAATGTGATGAAAGAAATAAAAGCTGAAATAATTCTCTCTACTATTATTGACATTTCACATTCTTCAAATAAAGTGGTGATCCTAACTGACCTAAAACAGGGAATTTTTACTAGGATTAAATGTCAGAATTGAGAAAAACAGAGTTTAAATGTATTTGGCTAAGGTGTATGTAAACTTCCGACTTCAACTGTAGCTAGGCAGGCTAACGTTAGTTAGCTAATTAATATGCTAGCTATCATACAGTAGGCGTATATTAATAATTATATACACTACCGTTCAAAAGTTTGGGGTCACTTAGAAATTTCCTTGTTTTTGAAAGAAAAGCAAAACATTTTGTCCATTAAAATAACATAAAATTGATCAGAAATACAGTGTAGACATTGTTAGTGTTGTAAATGACTATTGTAACTGGTATCAGCTGATAAAAAAATAAATAAAATGTAATATCTACATAGGCGTACAGAGGCCCATTATCAGCAAACATCACTCCTGTGTTCCAATGGCACGTTGTGTTAGCTAATCTAAGTTTATAATTTTAAAAGGCTAATTGGTCATTAGAAAACCCTTTTGCAATTATGTTAGCACAGCTGAAAACTGTTGTTCTGATTAAAGAAGCAATAAAACTGGCCTTCTTTAGACTAGTTGAGTATTTGGAGCATTAGCATTTGTGGGTTTGATTATAGGCTCAAAATGGCCATAAACAAAGAACTTTCTTCTGAAACGCGTCAGTCTAGTCTTGTTGTGAGAAATGAAGACTATTCCATGCAAGAAATTGCCAAGAAACGGAAGATCTCATTCAACACTATGCACTACTCCCTTCACAGAACAGCGCAAGCAGGTGTGAACTTGATCCCATAGGATGACATTCTGGGTGTGATCGTCTCAGGTGCGCGTGCACTCTGCACGTCTGCAAAGGACTAAAAACAAGGCATGTGCTTCGTCATTGTGGGTGTAGATAGAATTGCACCCTGCACACACACACCTGAGACGATCACACCAGCATATGTAATTATATGGGATCACATTGACCTTGGCTGTCCCGTCTTAATTTCTTACTATGCAGTCCTTCTCAAATAGTGGGGCAAGCGATGCCAGGGGGGGGGGGCGCGTGTGACCCCGGGGAACATGCTTTTTTTTGCCGCAGGGAGTAGGTTTTTTTTGCACCGAACAAGAGCACACAGCACAGAGCATGAGATATGAAGTGCAGATAACAAACCCTTAAGAGACACCATGGAAAAATATTTAACAGGGATGAAAAGAAAGGCGGAGAGAGACGGAGATAATGAGACAAACGTAAGTCTCCTGAAAGCTAAGACGAGGAAATATGACGACGCGTATGTAGCGCTTGGCTTCACTGTGACCATGGTGGGAGACGAGGAAAGACCGGTATGTTTACTGTGTCTAAAAATGTTGGCAGCGGACAGCATTTAGCCAAATAAATTAAGGCGTCACTTAAAGACATTACACCCCAATCACGCTGATAAGCCGCTTGAGTTTTTTCAGCGAAAACGTGCCGAATATTGCCAACAATCGTCCCGCTTTGTGAATGCTACTTCAGTAAACCAGCGAGCACTGTTAGCATCATATAAGGTGGCGTACCAAATTGCTCAGTGCAAAATAAAACACTCCATAGCAGAGGAGCTGATACTGCCTGCAGCATTAGACATGGTATCTGTCATGCTGGATGACGCAAGTGCTGCAAAAATAAAAACTATCCCTCTGTCCAATGACACTGTCGCCAGACGTATAAATGACATTGCTAACGATCTTAAAGAACAGCTGGTAGATAAACTCAAAGACAAACGTTTTGCCTTACAGTTCGATGAAGCAACTGACAGCAACAAATACTGTTTGTTTATCGCTTATGTACGTTTTGACATGACAAACTCCCTGTGTGAGGATCTACTTTTTTGTAAATATGTCAGAGACAGAGCCACAGCTGAAGAGCTATTCAAAATGCTGGACTGCTTCCTGACTGAGAATGGGAGAACTGCATTGGTGTTTGCATTGATGGTGCACAGACCATGGCAGGGATGAGAAAAGGACTTTGGGCACTCATTAAGAAGGCCTCACCTAATGCTGAGTGGACACACTGTGTTATACACAGAGAAGCACTGGCATCAAGGAACCTTTCCTCTGAATTAAGTGAGGTTATGACTGACATTGTAGGTGTAGTCAATTTTATAAAGACCAGACCACTAAAAACAAGAGTCTTCTCTGCTATCTGTGAGATGGGAGCTGAACATCAAGCTGTGCTGTTTCACAGTGAAGCAAGGTGGCTGTCACGAGGAAAAGTCTTGTCCCGAGTTCTTGAGCTCAGAGAGCAGATAAGAATGTTTTCGGAGCAGGCAAAACTGGCCTACCTGAGTGACATATTTGGAAAGCTAAATGAACTAAATCTACAGCTTCAAGGGAAAGATAAACACCTCCCTCAGGTCACAGACAAGATCAGCTCTTTCACTCGAAAGCTTGCAATGTGGGGCAGGAGACTTGATGAAGGAAATACTGATTCATTCAAAAACCTGCATGAATTTGTTGACACTACTGACTATGATGCCACCTCAGTGATTCCATATATTAAGGAGCATATTTCATCACTGATGGGATTCTTTAAAAAGTACTTCCCTGAAAACAGTTCCCAATATGACTGGGTGAGAGATCCTTTCAATGCACCAGCTCCAACTGGTTTCAGCTCTGCAGAGGAGGACCAGTTCATTGGTATGACGTCTGACTCCACATTGAGACTGAGGTTTACATCACAGACACTGAGTGAATTCTGGCTGAGTGTAGAGAGGCATTATCCACTCTTAGGGCAGAGGGCCATGGGCATTCTTCTTCCTTTTGCAACATCTTATCTTTGTGAGACTGGCTTCTCTGCTGTTGCTGCACTGAAGACCAAGTACAGGTCCCAGCTAAACATTGAGCAGGAGCTGAGAGTTGCAGTATCATGCTTCAAACCCCGCTTCGAAAAGCTGTGCTCTGCAAAACGTGCTCATTGTAGCCATTAATCCTGACTTCCTCATTTTGATTTTAAAAAATCAGCACAAATTGTTTTATTCATTTTTGTTTTATAGGTCAAAGTGTTTCATATATTGTGCTCCTGAGTTAATGTTGCTGATCAATTTGAATTTATTATTATTTATTGATTATATTTAATTTTATTTTTCAGTATCAAATGGTCAAAAACAAATTACAGTTTAAACAAGGCTTGAATTTTTTTTTAAATTTCAGGCAAATTGATGCACTTGAAGTCTTTTCTGTTACAGACTAAAAAACAATGTTAATAAAGTTATTCTTTGTAAGTTGATCTATATTATTATTATTTATTTTCTTTAATGTTAATAAGGATACAATGTTATGCAGAGGTGTACTTATAACAATTTTATAAACAAATGATACTATTTAAAGTCGCGGCAGGGGGAGCGCGAAATGTTTACTTCTTCCTAGGGGGACGTAACAGAAAATAATTGAGAAGCACTGTCGGGAAGGGCCCGTCCACACCCACTGTGACGAAGCACAAGCATGATTTTAGTCCTTTGCTTTCGTCACTCTACGGCACATATGTCAGAGTCAAGGCCCGCGGGCCACATCCGGCCCGCGAGAAGGTTTTTTACGGCCCCTGGGATGATCTTGATTTATTATTAGAACCGGCCCGCAGACCGCAGCAAGCCGGCAGCCCGCAGATCTTTTACACGCACCAATACTACATTTCCCACAATGCAACGGTGACGCACCGAGCAGTAGGCTGCTTCATTTCAATATTTATTGGCACAGCAGTCGTCAGCATCACAGTAAAATTAACTTTCAGATACCCATCAAAAATGGCAAAACGGAAGGTGGACACTGACAACCGGGGGTTTCAAACAAGGTGGGAGTCGGAGTATATGTTCACGGATGTAGCTGGAAAACCTGTGTGTCTTCTGTGTGGAGAAAGTGTGGCGGTACTGAAAGAGTATAATCTGAGACGACATTATGAAACGAAACACGCGGACAAAAACAAGAATATGGACATGGAACAAAGGCTACAAAAGGCAGAGGAAATAAACCGAGGCCTCAAATCTCGAGAGGTTCTGTTCAAAAAAGCCAAATCACAAGGCCAGGCTGCTGTCAAGGCCAGTTTTATTTTGGCAGAAGAGATCGCTAAATCAGCCCGGCCATTTACGGAGGGGGATTTCATCAAAAACTGCATGATTAAAGTTTGTGACGAAGTTTGCCCAGAAAAAAGGCAACTCTTTTTAAATGTGAGTCTGAGCAGAAACACCATTGCCGAGAGAGTAGACCAGTTGTCCATCAATCTAAAAGAGCAGCTTGTGAAAAAGGGAAAAGATTTCATTGCATATTCCTTGGCTGTGGATGAGAGCACCGACATTTCTGACATTGCCCAGTTGTCAATTTTCATCCGCGGAGTGGACTCCAGCCTAAGCGTGACAGAGGAGTTTTTGGCTTTACGTCCTATGCATGGCACAACTACGGGGCATGATTTGTATGAAGAGGTGTCAAGATGTGTAAATGAGATGGAGCTGCCTTGGGAAAAACTCGTGGGTTTGACAACCGACGGAGCACCTGCGATGTGTGGACACAGGAGCGGACTGGTGGCGAAGATACGGGAAAAGATGCAAGAGGAAAACGCGACAGGTGAGCTGACAGCTTATCATTGTATCATACACCAGGAAGCGTTGTGCGGTAAAGCCTTGAAAATGGAGCATGTAATGAGCATCATCACGCGCACAGTTAACTTTATCAGAGCCAAAGGTTTGAATCACCGCCAGTTCAAGGCATTTCTGACGGAGTTAGAAACGGAGCATGGTGATTTGCCTTATCACACAGAGGTGCGATGGCTAAGCCAGGGAAAGGTGCTTCAAAGATGTTTCGAGCTTCGTGAGGAGATTTGTCTGTTCTTGGACAGCAAAGGGAAAGACACAACACAACTCCGAGACGAAATGTTTCTGTGTGAAATGGCTTTTCTGTGTGACATTACGAGTCATCTGAATGCAATGAACTTGCAGCTGCAGGGTCGGGATCATGTCATCTCTGATATGTACAGTACAGTGAAGGCATTTAAAACCAAACTGACTCTGTGGGAGACGCAGATGCGGAAAGAAAATTTGAGCCACTTTCCCAGCTGCCAGACCATGAAAGAGAAGCTCTCTACCAGTGCGTTCCCGAGCGCACAGTTGGCTGATAAAATAGGTATGCTTGCCGCTGACTTTCGACGCCGATTTGCTGACTTTGAAGCACAAAAAAGCAGGTTGGAACTGCTCGGTAACCCATTTGCTGTTGACGTGGAAAGCTCACCACCAAACCTCCAAATGGAGTTGATTGACCTCCAATGCAATGATGCACTGAGGGCAAAATATGCGGCAGTGGGTGCTGCGGAGTTCGCCCGTTTCCTCCCCGACACAATGCCCCAGCTGCGCATCCAGGCTGCTCAAACGTTGTCTATGTTTGGCAGCACATACCTGTGTGAACAACTGTTTTCTTTGATGAACCTGAACAAAACATCACACAGAAGTCGACTTACTGCTGAACACCTCCACTCAATTCTGAGGATTTCCTCAGCTCAGAGCCTTACCCCGAACATTGATGAACTTGTGGAAAAGATGGGACACCACCAAGTATCACCCTCAACCTCAAACAAGTGAACATTACTGTGCAATCACATATTTAGAGTTTTTACTCAGTTCAAGTTTAAAAGTTAAAGTTTAATATTTGTTTTCACTGCATGTTACTTCTCCTTAAACAAAGTGTTGTTTTTGATTAATAGATTTTTGCACTTTATTTTATTGTATTTCAATCCAATTATATTTTAAAAATATTTCAGTTGAGTGGATGATAGAAAATTGCTATTATTGTTTTTTTCTTTGAAGTAAATTTAGCCCACTTTTGCTAAAATAGAAAATATAGGCTACTGATGGTGCCTTGAATACCGGTTTCTTTCATTTAATGTTCATGTTATGGGGATTTTTATATAAAGGAAATTTGTCTTTTGTGTCTGTTGAAAATTAAAGATTACTGACAGAGCCATAAGAAAATATTGCTTTATTTATCTGATCATATTGGAATATATTTGTTAGGTTTTCAGTAGGTTCAATTAGGTTCACTAGACTATATGCGTCATTTAAAAATTTTTCAATGAACATTCGAACAGTCCGGCCCTCGGCTTGTAGCTAAATTTTTTATTTGGCCCTCCGTCCATTTGACTTTGACACCCCTGCTCTACGGGAATCCCCATAGTTTCACTTCCATTTTAGCCTATTATATAAACTGATTGACTTCTGGTTTGGATCGTCTTCATTGCTGTAGTTCTACAAATATGTTTGTTCAACTCGTCTGCAGTCTAGGTATGTTGTCATTTCTTTTAAACAATGACTTAGACTGATATCAAACTGTGCAGGCTCACCTGAAATGATGATTTACTTTGCTTGTCTATAGCTGCCTACTTGCAAGGTGGGCTCACACAGGATAGACCTACACACGAGGTGAAGTCTTTTTAATCCTTCGCAGACTGCACTCTACGAGAATCCCCATAGTTTCACTTCCATTTTAGCCTATTGTAACGACCCTGGGTTTATAAACGCAGATATCGACTCTGCGGCTTGAGCATGCTTTTGCGGCACAGTCGATAGCGCGCCGAACATCGGGCTAGAAGGTCGAGGGTTCTGTTATGGGTGTAAGATGGCACAGTGATTCCATCTGTTGGTAAATGTTAATTACTGCAACTCCAATGTTTTACCGGTGTGCTTGAGATACCTCGATGTGTTGTAATGTACTGAACAAGACTGGTTACTCGCATCAATGCCTCTATCTCGTCATTTAACATTCAAACAGGTTTGAGGCCTGCTCCCTGCTGTTTCATTACATTGGTGTCAGAAGTGATCGGGCCTTGCATCTACGACAGTTCGTGTGCCTGACCGGTGAGCGCGTTCCTGTAAGACGTCGAGTCGCAAGCTACCGCGAGGACGCGCTCTTTGAAAGGAGGGAGTAGTGTAACGACCCTGGGTTTATAAGCGCGGAAATCGACTCTGCCGCACGAGCATGCTCAAGCGGCACAGTCGATAGCGCGCCGGTCCTCGCGAGGGTTCGAGGCCTGCTCCCTGCTGTTTCATTACACTATTATATAAACTGATTCCCTTCTCAACAGGACTTGCATTTGTTGAACATATCATGGCGATACGGGGCATTGTCCTGATGTGTTTGGGTAGGCTGTTTGTCATACATATGTTTTCATTCATAGCGTTACAATTAAGAAAACGGAAATGTACCATTGTCACTGGATGTTATTTCTGAACGTTAACTCGTTACTTTATTTCGCAGTTTATTAGTAGCTGGGCCAAAGATGGTGGATAAATTAAGATAATTAATTCAGTCCGTTTACCATTGAAAAATTAAAGGTAAGTTCCTGTCCTATAGACACCGTTGTGATAGCAGCTGGGCCCCGTCGACTTAGTTCATTGACTTCAATTGAGCCAGAAAAAAACGGAGTGGGGTGTCTCGTTTCCTCATCTGTCTCTGGCTAGGCGTTAAATTAAATTAAATTAAATTTTATTTGCCACATGCGCCGAATACAACTGGTGTAGACCTTACAGTGAAATGTTTACTTACAAGCCCTTAACCAACAATGCAGTTTTAAGAAAAATAAGTGTTAAAGTATTTACTAAATAAACTGAAAAACAAACAAATAAGAAGAAAATAGAAACATAAATCATTTCAAGAGCAACAATAAAATAACAGTAACAAGGGCATATCAAATGAAATGTTATTTGTCACATGCGCTGAATACAACAGGTATTTCAGGTACCTTACCGTGAAATGCTTACTTACAAGCCATTTAACCAACAATGCAGTACAAGAAAGAGTTAACTTCTTGACACTAGGGGGGCGCCATTTCGACTTTGTAAAAATTCGTTCCCAAATTAAACTGCCTCGTACTCAATTCTTGCTCGTACAATATGCATATTATTATTACTATTGGATAGAAAACACTCTCTAGTTTCTAAAACCGTTTGAATTATTTCTCTGAGTGAAACAGAACTCATTCTGCAGCACATTTCCTGTCAGGGAGTGAGATTTCAGAAATCGAGGTCCCTGTTCTGAGGTCAGTTTATAAGTCCCCATGTAAGCCATCGGGCTACATGCACTGCATACGCCTTCCTCTAGATGTCAGTAAGCGGGGAGAATTTGAATGGAGTGGATTGCGCAATCTGGGGCCCTATATAAGACCGTGGAACGGAAGTACCGTTCTTTTCAACGGGGCGCCTGGCGCATCAGGGACATCACAATGGCCTCCTGCAAAGCTTTCGTTTTAGCAGTTCTGTATCTCCGGCCATGTTTTTATTCGTTATAGTTGTTAAAGACATCATAAGGTAGTTAATTTAAACCGACTTATATCAGTTTATTGCGATTTTCCTGGATTTCTTTGTGATGCGCTTTCACGAGTTGGACACCTCTCCAGTGGGTGGCTATCGTTAGCTGCTATTTCCACATGAGAAGAGGACATCTTTCAACCAAAAGACGATTGTTCTGGAGAAAGGACACCTTGCCCAAGATTCTGATGGAAGCTCGGCAAATAGTAAGCAATCTTTATGTTGTTAATTTGTATTTATGTTGACAAATGTCAAATAATAATTCCGCCATTAATTTCGGTGCGGTCTCGCTTTAGCGCACGCTGTATGCTGAAGTAACGTTAATTTTAAAAATGTAACATCAGCGATTGCATTAAGAACTAATTTGTCTTTCATTTGCTGTCCAACTTGTATTTTTTAGTCAAGTTTATGAATAGTTTTCGATTAGAATAGGTGCCTCTCCAAGATGGCGCCGGACAGATTGCTTGAAGTTTTGGCCACTAATCACATTGTACAACCACGATTTGTGCCGCTAAATATGCACATTTTCGGACAAACTCTATATGCATTGTGTAATATGATGTTATAGGACTGTCATCTGAAGAATTCTGAGAAGGTTAGTGAAAAAATTAATATATTTTGGTGGTTTATACGTTATCGCTATTTTTGGCTTGAATCAATGCTGTTGTGATGTTTGCTATTGTGGTAAGCTAATATAACGCTATATTGTGTTTTCGCTGTAAAACACTTAGAAAATCTGAAATATTGGCTGGATTCACAAGATCTGTTTCTTTCATTTGCTGTACGCTGTGTATTTTTAAGAAATGTTTTATGATGAGTAATTAGGTAATACACGATGGTCTCTGTAGTTATTCTAGTCGCTTTGGTGAGAGTTGTGATGGTGGCTGCAATGGTAAACTATGATTTATACCTGAAATATGCACATTTTTCTAACAAAACATATGCTATACAATAAATATGTTATCAGACTGTCATCTGATGAAGTTGTTTCTTGGTTAGTGGCTATTTATATCTTTATTTGGTCGAATTTGTGATAGCTACTGATGGAGTAAAAAAATGGTGGAGTAAAAAAGTGGTGTCTTTTGCTAACGTGGTTAGCTAATAGATTTACATATTGTGTCTTCCCTGTAAAACATTTTAAAAATCAGAAATGATGGCTGGATTCACAAGATGTGTATCTTTCATTTGGTGTCTTGGACTTGTGATTTCATGAACATTTTATTATATGATATCCCTGTGGCTTTAGGCTAGGCTATGCTAGTCAGCTTTTTTGATGGGGGGGGGATCCCGGATCCGGGTTTGTGAGGCGTTAGAGGTTTTAATAATAACATATTTACTAAATAACCGAAGGTAAAAAAAATAATAAAAGTAACACAAAAGAACAATAATGAAGTTATATACAGGGGTACCGGTACCGAGTCAATGTGCAGGGATATAGGTTAGCCGGGGTAATTTTTTACATGTAGGTAGGGGTAAAGTGACTATGCATAGATAATAAACAGCAGCAGTGTAAAAACAAATGGAGGGAGGGAGGGGTGTCAATGTAAATAGTCTGGGTGGCCATATGATTCATTGTTCAGCAGTCTTATGGCTTGGGGGTAGAAGCTGTTAAGGAGCCTTTTGGTCCTAGACTAGGCGCTCCGGTACCGCTTGCCGTGGGGCAGCAGAGAGAACAGTCTATGATTTGGGTGACTGGTGTCCTCTGACACCGCCTAGTATATAGGTCCTGGATGGCAGGAAGCTTGGCCCCAGTGATGTACTGGGCTGTATGCACCATGTACTGAGCTTACGGTCAGATGCCGAGCAGTTGCCATACCAGGCGGTGATGCAACCGGCAGCTGTAGAACTTTTTGAGGATCTGGGGACCCATGCTAAATCTTTTCAGACTCCTGAGGGGGAAAAGGTGTTGTTGTGCCCTCTTCAAGACTGTCTTGATGTGTTTGGACCATGATAGTTTGTTGATGTGGACACCAAAGAACTTAACTCTCGACCCACTCCACTACAGCCCTGTCAATGATAATGGGGGGCCTTTTCAGCTCGCCTTTTCCTGTAGTCCACGATCAGGTCCTTTGTCTTGCTCACATTGCGGGAGAGGTTGTTGTCTTGGCACCACACTGCCAGGTCTCTGACCTCCTTCCTTCCTATAGGCTGTTTCATCGTTGTCGATTAGCTTGTGTTTTGTCTTTTAAAACAGTGGATTGCCAAATTGGTGCAGCAACTTTCCTGCATACGTTTCCCCAGAATATGTCGTTGACCAACACAAAGACGGGCTTTTCTGTAAAGGACATTTTGGACCTCCCTGACACAATGATGTGAGTCATGACCAGCCTTTCAAAGCACTTCATGGATACAGATGTGAGTGCTACAGGTCGGTAGTCGTTTAGGCAGGTTACATTGGTGTTCTTGGGCACAGGGACTATGGTGGTCTACTTGAAACATGTTGGTATTACAGACACGGTCAGGGACAGGTTGAAAATGTCAGTGAAGACACTTACCAGCTGGTCAGCGCAAGCTCAGAATACACGTCCTGGTAATCCATATGGCCTTGTGAATGTTGACCTGTTTAAAAGTCTTATGTCGGCTACCTAGAGTGTGATCACACAGTCGTCCGGAACAGCTGGTGCGCATGCATGCTTCAGTGTTGCTTGCCTCAAAGCACACATCTGGTAGGCTCGTGTCACTGGGCAGCTCGCGGTTATGCTTCCCTTTGTAGTCCGTAATAGTTTGCAAGCCTTGCCACATCCGACGAGCATCGGAGCTGGTGTAGTAGGATTCAATCTTAGTCCTGTATTGACGTTTTGCCTGTTTGATGGTTCGTCGGAGGGCATAGCCGGGATTTCTTATAAGCTTCCGGGTTAGAGTTCCGCACCTTGAAAGCGGCAGCTCTACCCTTTAGCTCAGTGTGAACGTTGCCTGTAGTCCATGGCCTCTGGTTGGGGTATGTACGTATGGTCACTGTGGGGACAAGGTCATCAACGCACTTATTGATGAAGCCAGTGACGGATGTAGTGTACTCTTCAATGCCATCCCGGAACATATTCCAGTCTATGCTAGCAAAACAGTCCTGTAGCTTAGCATCTACATCATCTGACCACTTCCGTATTGAGCGAGTCACTGGTACTTCCTGCTTTAGTTTGTGCTTGTAAGCAGGAATCGGGAGGATAGAGTTATGGTCAGATTTGCCAAATAGAGGGCGAGGGAAGGCTTGTACACGTCTCTGTGTGTGGAGTAAAGCTGGTCTAGGGTATTTTTTTAAATATTTTTTTTTTCTCCTCTCGTTGCACATGTAACCTGCTGGTAGAAATTAGGTAAAACAGATTTAAGTTTCCCTGCATTAAAGTCCCCGGCCACTAGGAGCGCCGCCTCTGGATGAGAATTTTCTTGTTTGCTTTTGGCCTTATACAGCTCGTTGAGTGCGGTCTTAGTGCCAGCATCGGTTTGTGGTGGTAAATAGACGGCTGCGAAAAATAAAGATAGACTCTCTTGGTAAATAGTGTGGTGTACAACTTATCATTCGATACCCTTAATATTAGATTTTGTACACCAGCTGTTATTGCCAAATAGACAGACAGACACCCCTTCTTACCGGAGGTAGCTGTTCTATCTTGCCGATGCATGGAAAACCCAGCTAGCTGTATGTTATCCATGTCGTCGTTCAGCCACGACTCAGTGAAACAAGTTTTTAATGCCACGTTGGTAGGATAGTCTTGATCGGAACTCATACAGTTTATTGTCCAATGATTGCACGTTGGCTAATAGGACTGATTGTAGAGGCAGGTTACCCACTTGCCGTCGGATTCTTACAAGGCACCCCGACCTACATCTCTCTTCTTCATGCGAATTATGGGGATTTGGACCTTGTCTGGTGTCTGAAGTAAATCCTTTGTGTCCGACTCGTTAAAGAATTTTTTTTTGTTGAGTACGAGGTGAGTAATCGCTGTTCTGATATCCAGAAGCTTTTTTCGGTCAAGAGATGTTGTCAGAAATATTTGTTGACGTTGAGTGAGAGGTTATTTTCCTGGAATGTTTTACTCACGTCGGCCACGGAGAAAGAGAGCCCACAGTCCTTGGTAGCGGGCCGCACTGTGTTATCCTCAAAGCTGGCAAAGGTGTTTAGCTTGTCCGGAAGCAAGATGTCGGTGTCTGCGACGTGGCTGGTTTTCCCTTTGTAGTCCGTGATTGTCTGTAGACCTGCCACATACGTCTCGGGTCTGAGCCCGTTGAATTGCCACTCCACTTTGTCTCTATACTGATGTTTTGCCTGTTTGATAGCCTTACAGAGGGAATAACTACACTGTTTGTATTCGGCCATATTCCCAGTCCCCTTACCATGGTTTAATGCGGTGGTTCGCACTTTCAGTTTTGCGCAAATGCTGTCATCTATCCATGGTTTCTGGTTAGGTTAGGTTTTAATAGTGAGTACAACATCTCCTATACACTTCCTGATAAACTCAGTCACCATTCCAGGCATCAGATGCATTTTACGCACGCTCACACGTGTCAAGCCCTGCCACATAAGACGAGCGTCGGAGCCAGTGTAGTATGATTCAATCTTAGCCCTGTATTGACGCTTTGCATGTTTGATGGTTCGTCGCCGGGCATAGAAGGATTTCTTATAGGCTTCCAGGTTAGAGTCCCGCACCTTGAAAGCGGCAGCTCTACCCTTTAGCTCAGTTTGAATGTTGCCTGTAATCCATGGCTTCTGGTTGGGGTATGTACGTACAGTTACTGTGGGGACAACGCCCTCAATGCACTTATTGATAAAGCCAGTGACTGATGTGGTGTTCAAACCAGCTACCTTTTCAGTTACTGGCCCAACGCTCTAAACCACTAAGCTGCCTGCCGCCTTTGTTCTATAAATATCTATTTAAAAAAAAAAAATATGTATAGTGTCACAAGGTGGAAAGTGACAGGTTCTAGGTCTGGTTTGAGCAGGCAGTGTGAAAGCAGAGGCAGACAACAAATGACAGTTTAACATTGATTTTGTAAGGCATAGTTTTCAATCAGTTTCAACTTGTCCGTTATCAAGTTTCAGTTTCCAAACATTTCATAAATATAATTTCCTCTTACATTTCACTTTTTAAACCAGGATAGTTAAAAAAAATAATAATCACAAACACCAACAAACTAAAGAAAAAAAAAAGGGGGCATATGAAGTGGTGCAGCCCAGGGGCCAGGTGTCCATTTTCTCCAGTTCTCCATTAAAGCTCAAACATCATTAGCCTTGTGCTCTCACCAAACATAACCATAAGCTCTCTGCCCACTCAGCTCCACTATGCCTCCAGACAACATTCACATCCTGTGGGCAGCTGCCAAGAAACACACATCGGGGGTTAAATACGTGAAGCTATAATCACATGACAAGTCAATTAGCCAATGAAATCACTTGTTAGATTAAATATGCTAATAGTCACACTTATGTCAATCCCCTCAAAAGGGGTCTATCGCTACAACCCTTTTTAGTGCAGTATACAAACAAATGTTATGGTTCTTTATAGAGTCTTTGTGGACATTTTTTTATAGATACTTTCTCAATGTAGAAATAAGCTTTTGACGAACAAAACAGTTTTTTTTGTGGTTAGCCATTATATTGTTACATTTCTATAAGTTCTGTTGTTGTGTTAATTGATTTAAATCAGGTGTGCAAACTCTGGAACAGCTGAGGGATACTGAGGAGTGGTTTGAGAACAACTGATTTAGACCACAGTTCTCATTTGATGCAAGGTGTCTGTCACAAGACACCTTCACTGGCCATATTTTTATTTATTTATTTTCTCCCCAATTTCGTGGTATCCAATTGGTATTAGTTAAAGTCTTGTCTCATCGCTGCAACTCCCGTACGGACTCGGGAGAGGCGAAGGTTGAGAGCCATGCGCCATCCGAAACACAACCCAACCAAGCCGCGGTTGCACAAAAAGAGATCTGAGCAAACCACACCCCAAAATATTTGAATGAGCTGCCGCCCCTACAGAGAGGAAGAGGCAAAGCGAGAGGTTTCACTCGCCAAAATCTGTCCAAAATAAGCCCAATGCGTTTCTATGGTCTTATTTTGGACCTAAACTTGTCGCCTGCCTTCCCGCCTTTGGGACAACGACTCCCATTGTTAGGGTGGAAACATGAGCGTCTCGCCATTATTAACAGATATCTGTTATCACTAAAAGAGCAAAAACACTTTTTGTGAACTGCAAAGAACCATTGAAGGGCTCAAAGGGTTATTTGTCATTATGGTTCCACACAGAACCATCACCCAGTTTCTTAGTGTGTGACTGTGTTCGTTCGAGTAATTGGGCTGTGTCAGATTAGGTTACATCTCACGCGTGTGTGTTGGTAGGCAATTTCATAACAAAAATACATCCCGAAAATAGTTCACGCATGCTCAATGGGGATATCAACAGCCGCCTAGTCATACCTCATTTAGGACATGCCGTTTGCATTGTAATGTAGCTAATCTCACTCCCAGACACTTCCGCCCAAATGCGCGAAGAGTCTGGTGGACCAACCCGTCAAGCTTGGCCTTTATTAGCCAATACAGAAAGATTGCGAGAAACTCCTGACACATAGGCATCGGTTTAGTTGGCTTAATCTACCAACCAATCATCTCCTACAACACCTTCCCCCTAACCCTCCATGTACGCACCACAAGTTCCTGTCCGGTATAATTGTAACAGTTTAACTTTACGTCCGTCCCCTCGCCCCGGGCGCGAACCAGGGACCATCTGCACACATCAACAACAGTCACCCACAAAGCATCGTTACCCATCGCTCCACAAGCGCCACGGCCCTTGCAGAGCAAGGGGAACCACTACTTCAAGGTCTCAGAGCAAGTGACGTCACCGATTGAAAGGCTATTAGCGCGCACCACCGTTAACTAGCTAGCCATTACACATCCGTTACATAATGATACTGATGGTTTGTATGGTTGTTGCTACCAGTACCAGTTGTTGACAACTGTAGCATTTTAACTATGCCTAACCCCAACTCTTTTCCTAACCTTAACCTCATTCTCCTAACCTGCTATGTTAATTATCTTAACCTGCCACGTTAGTTCTCCTAACCTGCTATCTAGACAAACCGTCAGTTTGTGATTCACAAAAATTCAATGATGACAACTACTTTACTCAGTAAAGTCACTCCCATTAGAATTCTATTGTCATTCCCAATAAGGCCAACTTTGAGTCATTGATGTCCTAGGCTTTTATGTTCTGTGCGCAATAACCTGGGGACAAGTTTATAATGTAAATACTCTCATTCTTATTCTGTATTTCAATACCTGACATGACTGTTGACGTCTTATGTCAAGTGTCTTGTCAATCATTGCAGTGTTCCCACAAGGACCACCTGTCATTTCAATAAGTATACAGTAGGCTTATGTACTGATGTAACCAACTGGATTTGAGCCTAGGTTGTTTTCACAAGACTCTTTTAGCCCTCTGAACTTATGGCTTCGCTTGGAGGAGCTAACTCAAGTGCTCCGCTTTCTTGACAATTGGGCCAGAACAGAGTAGCATGGCAGGCCCTTAGATGTACACAGAGAGCCAGCATTGATAATATGCATGTCAATCTCTCCTGGCTCAGGGTGGAGGCGAGGTTGACTGCATCAATGCTTGTTTTTGTCAGAGGTATTGACATGTTTAAATCACTGAGCTGTCTGTTTAACCGACTAGCGCACACCCATACATACCCCACAAGACATGCCACACCAGAGGTTTCTTCACAGTCCCCAAGACCAGAACAAACTCCGGGAACACTAACAGTACTACATAGTCATGACTACATAGAACTCTATTCCACATCATATAACTCAGTCAAGCAGTAAAATCAGATTTAAAAAAACAGACACTTTATGGAACAGCGCTGTGAAGAGACACAGGCACACACACAGCATTCACAAACACATGCTAACACTCTACACACACATACATTAGAATATTGTTATTTTGCTGTATTATGGATTTTGTATTGTAGATATGTTATGGTAGAGTAGTGTGTTGTATGTATTTGTGATTTGACCCCAGGAAGAGTAGCTGCTGCCTTGGCAGCCACAAATGTGGATCCAGAATAAATACAAATAGACTATAGTGACCACCTCCGTTAAGCTGACACTGCCTAGTATGCTGCATAATACAGTGGATTTAGGTCGACATTATCCTTTCTTGGTGTTAGGTGGATTCCCAATCCCTCATGTCCTTTTTCTTTATTCACTTTTCAGTCTCCGTGTCCGCAGCCTCAGTAGCGGAGAAGCTAGTTTCCTACACATGTCAAGAGGGTACAAACACACTTGAAGCACCATATGGAGCAGTGGATCCCCAATGTGATCAGAGCTGGACCACTGGCAAAAAGGTAATCTATTTTCTACAGTATGTGGTCATGACAAGTAGATACAATGTGAACTCAGATATCTTTATTAGAGCAATCTTTTTTTACATATCACCATTGACAGTACGAAAATTGCTGCACTCACTACTGTAATTCACTCTGGATAAGAGCATCTGCTAAATGTCACAAATGTTATGGCAGGGGCCATGTCAATAGATACATGACACGTGAAAGATTATTTTTTCACTACAGCCCGTTGCCTACTATGAAAATGGCCACGGTGAATGCAGTTTTTCATGCGAAGAAGTGTTCTCTGGCAAAGTCATCCTCCGTGAATGTCCCAATGTCACATTAACTACTGGTTGCACCACCAAGGTAGGTCAACTCATACAATTCACCTTCCTCTCCTCTGTTACTGCCTACCAAGTGCCAACCTAGTAAACATTTTTAAATATTTACCCCTTTCTTTCTCTTTCACAGGATGGGGTATATGAAGAGACCAGGCTGCACTTCTCAGGTATGGTTGCTCCTGATGTTATTGGTGTATAACACAACCTACCATTGATGTTCATCTCATGTCACTCTTTTTGCTCCATTAGCGATAAGCAGACCAGCTGTCTCTATGACAACCACTAACACTGCAAACGGTCAACTCGCACATTATGGTAAAGTATTTTTTTTTTAAGATAATGGATTACATTTTGATTGCACTGTTATCAAAATATACATTACTAGCGGCACCCCACCCTTACGGGCAGGAAATCATTGGAAATGTATATTTCGATTCAATGAAATTCCCCCCTCCTGCAAAACAAATAGCCTAGGCTACCAACCTTCTCAACTCCGGAGCATTTACAAAAACTTGTAGGCTACTGTATTTGTAGGCACTTGCTTTCAAGACCAATTCAACACCATAATAAGAGTTCAACATGTCCCGTATTTCTATGTTCATATTTCAGAAGAACATATGGATTCTTTAGACCACTTGTCAAACTCATTCCACAAAGAGAGAGTGGAGAGTCTGCGGGTTTTCGCTCCTCCCTTGTACTTGATCGATGACTTAAGGGTACTAATTAATTAATAACTCCTCTAACCTGGTTGTCTAGGTCTTAATTGAAAGGATAAGCCAAAAACCTGCAGACACTAGGCCCTCCATGGAATGAGTTTGACACCCAGAATGGAGTTTAGACATTCAGAATGGTGAAAATAATTATGCTGAGGGTAAATAGTGTGGTGGTTATTTCTTTACTATCAAATGAGGAGAGACAAACTTATCACACAAGTCAGTTATACTTAAACTAAATCTTTATTCACTTATTAATAAGGCCTCTGCGCCTCCCGGGTGGCGCAGTGGTCTAAGGCACTGCATCGCAGTGCTAGCTGTGCCACCAGAGATTCTGGGTTCGAGCCCAGGCTCTGTTGCAGCCGGCCGCGACCAGGAGGCCCATGGGGCAACGCACAATTGGCCCAGCGTCGTCCGGGTTAGGGAGTGTTTGGCTGGCAGGGATATCCCTGTCTCATCGCGCACTAGCGTCTCCTGTGGCGGGCCGGGCGCAGTGCACGCTAGCCAGGTGTACGGTGTTTCCTCCGACACATTGATGCGGCTGGCTTCCGGGTTGGATGTGCAGTGCGGCTATGTTGGGTTGTGTTTTGGAGAACGCATGGCTCTTGACCTTCGCCTCTCCCGAGTCCGTACGGGAGTTGCAGCAATGAGACAAGACTGTAACTACTACCAATTGGATACCACGAAATTGGGGAGAAAACATTTCAATTTAAAATACCACCACCACAGACACAAGTGAATGATGTGAGTGCTCTACAATAACGATGGCTGGTTGACGAACCACACTTAGATGATTTGTTGAGAGCCATGAGACAAAGAATACAAACACTTTTTATTGCAAAGATACACCCCCTTAGTCTACATGACAAACAACAGATGTGTGGTTAGGATTCGTGTGAATTATTAGTATCTGCTGTAAAGACTGTTCTCCTTGTGTAGAAACCAGGGTCTGGCCCCCAAAACAAAGTTCCTCTCATAATTATCCATACCCGAGCCATCTCTCCCTGGTACCTTCCAGTCAACCCGGAGCAATCTCCCTCACATGAATGGAATGTGGCCTAAGGCATCGTACATCTACTGTCAGCATTAAGCCCCAGAGGCCCACTCTCATTTCACACAGACACAATACAGTTCTAAGAGACCCCTATTCTGTTGCATGAAACAACCATTTGATGCAATAACAGTTTTATAACAATCTTGTAATTTCGCTCTCACAAGAGTCACTCTACAAATTATCACGAACCCAAACAGGTCTATAATAGATTAAAAGACAAAATGTGTTACAACTTCCCACGGTCTCCCCTTATTAATAGTGAGCGTACAACTTTCAAACGATGTCCCCTACTCTACCCAACACCGAATCATCTAAATTCTGATGAGCACGATAAAATGAGGATATTTTTCTATAAAAATAAAAGACAGTTACTTTACGAGTAAAGTAGGAAGCCCAGGTTGCAATAGGCAAAAATATATTGTGTCATGTAAGGAGTGTGGATATTTGGCCTGGCGAAGCGGTTTTATGGGCTGACTGAATGGGAGCTGATATTTGAGTTTTTCGCTCTGCTGGTCTTGGCAGATTACCAGTCCTCATTGTCCGAGACAGAATCAAGACTGACTAAAAATGTATCCGACACCGAGACAATCAATACAGATGTAGGATCTTTTTGCAGAGGATTTGCAGAGGATTTGCATGCACAGCTTGTAATTCCCACTTTTAAAATGTCAACTTCATTTCCCCTAACGAAACATCTATAAACCCCTACAGAAAATGTCCATTAATTATAATCCACATAGTTCAAATGTCCTCTTAATTAAGGATTATTTTCCTGCTGTAGCAAACTGGCTCAAATTTAAGATCCTACATCTTTGTAGTCTCCAGACCAGACTCAAGTAGTACACTGTTCCAAACACAAAAACCGAATATACAAAACACAGTGGGATATAAAGTGGACAATACCAGGTGGGAGGACGACACACTTCTTTTGAGTTTAAAATGAAGAAAAATTGTAGGAGGAGACCCTCCCACAGTTTAGAATCATTAGCATATTTAAGCAATAATGCCCGAGGGTTGTGGAGGGAAAGAAAGTTGGCTCCACTTCTCTGGTAAGGTTTCCTTCGATTTCAGTGCCTTATACCATAAGTCTTCATAGCCATTATTTTATCATATTGCTCATATTATTTATTTTCTCCTTTTATAGGGATAAGTGTCAGCAACCAATCTTTGCCTCCGAAAACTGCCAGCACTGCCTCTACAGACGTTCAACATGCTCATTATGGTTAAGTATAGAGTTTTATGTTATTCGTTACACCAGTGGTCTCCCAACAGGTCGTCGCAAGCTACCAGTAGCTTGCCAAACAATTCTGAAAGTACATGCAATTGTCACGTGTTCCACGGCAAACTGTCATAAACAAATCTCACAAGTATCAGACACTGCAAACTCCCAGCTACTTACTATCTAATCAACACAACATTGACATTATCCCACCCCTGGTGGGATATCCCACTATTGTCTTAAAATGCCAAACCTAACACAATATATGCCTATTAATATATGCCTATTAATTTCCAATATATGCCTATTACCTTAGCCCCAGTCTGTCTATTTGGTGCTCGAGTTTGTCTATCACGCTGTGTGTAGTCAGTGGATGTGATACAGAAATACTTTCCCCAAAACATTCTCAATTAAGTTTTAACTGCAAAGTAGGTTTACCTGGCAGACTAGTCTATACCATGAGTAAGTACAGTGCATTCGGAAAGTATTCAGACGCCTTGACTTTAAGGCTGTAAAGTGTTTTTTTTTTTTTTATTCTAAAATTGATTTAAAAAAAAATTTCCCTCATCAATCTGCATACAATACCTCGTAATGACAAAGCGAAAACAGGTTTTTGGAAATGTTTGCTAATTAATAAAAAAAATAAAAACAGATTATTTACTTACTTACGTATCCCTTTCCTTTGAGACCCGAAATTGAGCTCCGGTGCATCCTGTTCCCATTGATAATCCTTGATGTTTCCACATGTGGTAAATTCAATTGATTGGACATGATTTGGAAAGGAACACACCTGTCTATATATGGTCCCACATTTGAGAGTGCATGTCGGAGCAAAAACCAAGCCTAGAGGTCAAAGGAATTGTCCGTAGAGCTCCAAGATAGGATTTTGTCGAGGCACAGATCTGGGGAAGGGTACCAAAAAATGTCTGCAGCATTGAAGGTCCCCATGAACACAGTGGCCTTCATCATTCTTAAATGGAAGAAGTTTGGAGAGCCTTCCAGAAGGACAACCATCTCTGCAGCACTCTACCAATCAGGCCTTTGATGGTAGAGTGGCTAGACGGAAGCCACTCCTCAGTAAAAGGCATATGACTGCCCCCTTGGAGTGTGCCAAAAGGCACCTAAAGACTCTCAGACCATGAGAAACAAGATTCTCTGGTCTGATGAAACCAAGATGTAACTCTTTGGCCTGAAGGCCAACCGTCACGTCTGGAGGAAACCTGGCACCATCCCTACGGTGAAGCATGGTGGTTGCAGCATCAGCGGCAAGGACTGGGAGACTAGTCAGGATCGAGGGAGAGATGAACGGAGCAAAGTACAGAGAGATCCTTGATGAAAACCTGCTCCAGAGAGCTCAGGACCTCAGACTGGGGGGGAAGGTTCACCTTCCAACAGGACAACGACCCTAAGCACACAGCCAAGACAACGCAAGAGTGACTTCAGGACAAGTCTCTGAATGTCCTTGAGTGGCCCAGCCAGAGCCTGGACTTGACCCCGATTTGAACATCTCTGGAGAGACCTGAAAATAGCGACGTTCCCCATCCAACCTGACAGAGCTTGGAAGAATCTGCAGAGAAGAATGGGGGAAACTCCCCAAATACAGACGTGCCAAGCTTGAAGCGTCATACCCAAGAGGACTTGGTGCTGTAATTGCTGCCAAAGGTACTTCAACAAATGACTGAGCAAAGGGTCTGAATACTCATGTAAATGTGATATTTCAGTTTTTTATTTTTAATAAATTTGTTAACATTTCTAAGAACCTGTTTTTGCTTTGTCATTATGGGGTATTGTGTGCATATTGATGAGGGAAAAAACGATTAAATCAATTTTAGAATAAGGCTGTAACAAAATGTGGGAAAACTAAAGGGGTCTGAATACCTTGCGAATGCACTGTATATCATTTGTATCTATTATGTTATTTGCCAACTTTACCATGAAATGAGCAGCAGCCGTACTGAACTATTGATTGACCAGCACATTAGATGGCACATTCCTCACTTGCTAGATGCGCAATTAAATCAAATCAAATCAAGTTTATTTTATATAGCCCTTCGTACATCAGCTAATATCTCGAAGGACTGTACAGAAACCCAGCCTAAAACCCCAAACAGCAAGCAATGCAGGTGTAGAAGCACGGTGGCTAGGAAAAACTCCCTAGAAAGGCCACAACCTAGGAAGAACCCTAGAGAGGAACCAGGCTATGAGGGGTGGCCAGTCCTCTTCTGGCTGTGCCGGGTGGAGATTATAACAGAACATGGCCAAGATGTTCAAAATGTTCATAAGTGACAAGCATGGTCAAATAATAAATCAGGAATAAATGTCAGTTGGCTTTTCATAGCCGATCATTAAGAGTTGAAAACAGCAGGTCTGGGACAGGTAGGGGTTCCATAACCGCAGGCAGAACAGTTGAAACTGGAATAGCAGCAAGGCCAGGTGGACTGGGGACAGCAAGGAGTCATCATGCCCGGTAGTCCTGACGTATGGTCCTAGGGCTCAGGTCCTCCGAGAGAGAGAGAGAAAGAAAGAGAGAAGGAGAGAATTAGAGAGAGCCAAGATTTTCAAAATGTTCATAAATGACAAGCATGAGCCAGATGTGCAATTAAATGGGGAATTACACTCAACAACAAAAAGTTTATTTTCTACCACACTTTAAAAAACATGGTCTTCTGATGTAAGGTAATCATTGACATGGAATCAGAACATCCAAATGTTTTGTATCTCTATGAATAATTGTAATTTTGTGAGTGAAAAAGCAAAACAAATCTAAAACCAGGAAAAATATAACTAAGAACATAATTTGGGAAAATATAATACAGAAACCGGGGGGGGGGGGGTAAAGAAATCACACATTTTGTAGGGCCCCCCTTAGAGTTGTTTATTAACCATTATTTTACCATGTATATTGACAGAAAAACAGTGCACTACTTTCTCTTGTACACTAAGGACCTGGGGAAGAGTTGCATGGTACAGGAAAAGAATGTGCTTATTTTTGAAAGCTAGAACAAATGAGCTCATGACATGTTTTATGCTTTACACATTTGGGGATAGATTGATAGCACAAACATGTGGAACTGTTATGTAAATATAAGTGGAATGCAACAATGTGACTATCAGTTTAAAACCCATCTAATCTATTTAACTGTATTGTGTATCATGAATCTGCTCCACTCCAATATCTCAGAAATTCTTGATGTTCTTCACATGGATATATTAAAATGAGATGTTTTTAAATACCATACAAGAAGCCTTTTTGGAAAAATGTTGTACTGTCATAATAATAATAATAATAATAACTTGTATTTAAGTGCTTTTCATACACTATGCTCAAAGCTCAATGTTACCTTATTTGGAGGTGATCTTCCTCTCTTGAAGCCTCTCCAGTTCCATTTCCCATTCATTTATTGACAAATGTTATGCTCCGTTTATATTTCAGGATTAATGATATTGTTGGTCCTGTCACCTCTGGTTATTGTGATCAGCGTGATCATCGGCTGTTACTACAGATCTCGTCCAAAGGAAGGTGAGGAGGCTTCATCCATTGTGTAGTCCCCCCAAAGGATCTAGATGACGTCCTGTTGGGACATCTATCCTGCCAATGAAGAACACTGAATGAGGCATTATCTTAAAATTGAGCCAGTAGGATTATTGACAGGTTATCCCTTTCGGGACTGCTGCTCTACCTCTCAAAAGGGTAAGAAAATCAGCTTTTAGACCATGTAGGTTTTTAGTTTCATTGCAGACCGATGAAAATTATGTAGTTCTGTGAAGCACTCAATGTTATGCACTTTCCTGCATTCCCTTTTAATTCCAATACTCCAATAACCCCCTAAACTTGTTTACCAGTGATGCAGGAGACGTTGACAGTCTTTTCACCTAAGAGAGGAAGGAGAAAAGCCATAGATTTTTTTTGTGAAAATGTGTTCTTGCTGCTAACATTTGAAACTGCACTGCATCACAATGCTGGGACATATAGCTAGTGTTGTAGTATTAATGTAGTAACAAGTATTTCCAATCTACTTATTGCTCAGTTCATGTGAATATGACAGATGTATGAGTGTAAAATGAGAAAGGTATGGTATTTCTAGGTATTTTTGCCAACATTACAGTAATTGTTACACTGTACATTGCCATTTCTCTCTTACATATTTGTGGAAAAAACGGTTAATATAACAGTTAGCTACAGTAGATGTTAGCAATGCCAAGCAGTAACAGAAAGCACTCAATGTTCATCAGTTCACCTTGGGCTTGGAAGTGATGAAATGAACCAGCAATTGGCGACTTACTCGTCTGAAATCCTAATGCCATTGAGTAAGGTACTCAACCTGTGGGACCAGTGTCTATGGCAAGACTTGAAAATGGCTGTCTAGCCATGATCAACCTCCAACTTGACAGAGCTTGAAGAATGTTTAAAAGAATGTGCAAATATTGTACAATCCAGGCGTGCAAAGCTCTTAAGAGACTTACCCAGAAAGACTCACAGCTGAAATCGCTGCCAGAGGTGAAGCTAACATATACTTATGTAAATTAGATATTTCTGTATTTCATTTATTTATTCTAAAAACAGGTTTTAAAATTGTCACTGTGGGGTATTGTGTGTAGATGGGTGAGAGAAAAAAATCAGGCTCACAACAAAATGTGGAATAAGTCGACGGGTATGAATACTTTAGGCACTATATCGATTTTAGAGATGCAGTAACAGAAAGTGCTCAAGGTTAATCGTTCATCTTGGGCTTGGAAGTGATGAAATGAACTGGCAATTGGAGAGTTACTGGTCTGAAATCCTAATGCTGTTGTGACATGAGAAAGGTACTGTGGGACCAGTGTCAAAATTAGCAAGGATAAAAATGTTAAAAGCATTTTATTATTGGTAAGGAAATACATTTCTTGTTGGTTGATATCACATTTCATGGAGACTTACCAAACATCTGTTATTCTAATTCCTCTTATATTAACTGACAAACTGAATTTGATACACACTAGTATTACATGAGCTGCAAATAAGCTCTATTTCTTTTTTAGGTCTGTTGCTTTGCATTTGTATGCATTAACAACTTCTAACCATGTGTATGTGACCAATAACATTTGATTTGATTTAATTCTGTTAAGATTATTATTATTATTGTGCAATAATGTGCTGTGTGCTATGATCACACAGGTGTCATGAAAAAATGTCACTGTTATTGTATATGACCCATATACATGCACTCCTCATGTCAAATCTGTCCTGTGATATGGTGACGCAATAAAAAAAACAAATATTTTGTTCTATAGTATTACATTTTTGAAGCTACATGGAATTTTGTAAAGGATTTTCATTTTCAATGTTTAGATCAGTGGTGTAAAGTACTTTAGGCCAGGCACCACAGGTTAATAGGGATTTTTTAAATTCTTTAGTCTCATCAGACTGAAACTTTACCAGTTGAAAGTATACATAAATACAAGATATTATTGTATTACAAGTTCTACTTATTTTAAAATAAAAATATGCAAATGAGGAAAACCGTCCTTAAATATGCACTAATTTGCATATTACGAGAATCTGTTTTTCAACACATTGCTTCAAGGTAGAATGTGTTTTTTTTTATTATTGTGATAAGACATTCAATGGTCAGACTTTTACAGATCAGTTCATCAAAATATTGTCATTTCATGGAATTCTTTAAACACTTTGCATGTATGACGGGTGAATATTTTGCATATATTTAAACATAAAATGACACTTAAGATTAAAACGACACAAGATATAAAAAAAAGCCTCAAAGTCTGACTATAAGACCTAAGAACCTGTGTGTGGAATAATGTGAATGTACGTCCTTTGAAGACTGAGAAAAATGAATTGGCGCACCGGGAACATAAAGATAGGCTAATGGAATTAAAATGAACTTTCCATAAATATAATAATTTGTGACATTAATTAAACTCTTATTCATGTTACTTCTAAACTGACAAATAAACAAAATATACCTTTTACTAATACATTAGCACATTTAATACATATGTTTCAAGCAATAGAGCATATCCTTTGAATACTGGTCTGTTGGGCAAATATGCAGTTTTGTGCAAATTCTCATATCACTTTGCTCAATTTCTCACATACAAGGCTTTTGTATGGCTGTTGAAATATGCAGAAAAATGTATCAGCTATGCCTGCCCCATATCTAAGGCCCTCTTTGAGTTGTTGCTGGTGCTGCTTTATTTTCTTGACTGGGTCATGGGACCTGCGCCTACGCTTGGCATACTCCCATTGAAGCAGCATCAGCTCTCACAACTTCTCGCTGATTGCTTCCAGTGTCACCAAAGTGCCGTCAAGCCACAATTTGTTCATCACATTTGATATAGCAGTGGCTCCCTCATTGAACGTGGCTACTGCAATACTGGCTGCTCCGTCAATGTGACTTTTGCCCACAAAGACAATTTTGGGGCATCGCGACCATATTACAGAGTTCAGACATTCATTGGCATTCTGGGTTCCTCCATGCTACATTCTTTTGAGGACGTTATAATTTGACATCCTATGATATACAGATACCATTTTCTGTGCAGCCTCTCTATTAAAAAATGTATGCCCTCCAGGGTTTTTGTGACAGGGTGGATCTTCTCCATTTTCTATGGCTCGCTGGTACCAGCACCAATGCACACACCTATCCCTTTGGTTGGAAGTGAATCCTCTCTTGTGCCAAGTGCCATCGAAGGATACATGAATGTCTATGATGGCATCCTCATCCTCCTTCAGCAACTCTGCTATGTCTGGGTCTATATCTGCGTATGCTCTTCTAATTATCTTTGCAGCACTCTCCATTGACTGTAGCCCTCTAAATTTCTGAAACTAAAGTGGGGGCGAAATTACTTATTATGTCTGTCGACATTACAGTCATAACTGCATGACTAAATATCAGTATGTTACCCTATGTAAATATTAGCATATCAGCATGTATTTACTTTATGTAAAGCTAAGTTCTCACTTATCACATCAGGCTACAGCCCTATGACACTAGGCCTATATTACAGTCTCATTATATAGTTATGTTATCCTATCACTCTGTTTTATTAACTTTGAATACATTTGCTGGAGCAAGGAAATAAATATTATTTATACACAGCAAGTCACCTGACAATATTGGGCAACTCTCCCTTTTTATGTACCTGTCATTCTGTCATGTCTCTGATATGAGCTGAGACGCAAGAAAGGAATCCTTAGGTCTTTGCTTATTTTCTTTAGAGCTGCATAACCAAGTCCAAGTTCATGGGCTAGAAGAACCATCCTCATATTTATATCAAATGCCCCTCTACCCTGGAGCACTCCTGTAGCCTGGAGGAAGTGTAAACACTCCTAAATGCATCACGATCAACTTCACAGTCTGCATATTCTATCATGACATAATTACAGAATCACTGGTTGGTGGGGTCTATGGTGATTTTCAGTCCAGTGTTTAGACACTTAGCGCAAATCAAATAATGTACAAGTTAGTTTATTTGTGACATAAAAATAAAAGCCACTGTTGACTGGCTGCTGTCTGGTTGATCGCTGCTAGTACAACTACTCGGTACAACTATTAGTCGAATAAGACATGGGAGAGATTACGAATTTTGGCAAAGAGATTTATTTATAGATTAATACACTTGAAACAAATAGCCAAACCGAAAACTGCATTACTAGTGCCTCCCCCACGATCAAACCGAATTAAAATCTAATGAAACGCAGCCTAACGTGATCAGAAATCTCAACTAGCAAGCAAGTCGCAGCAATGAAGATTTGAGTGCGAGCGCGTTCACGCGAAGGGGGGGGCTTTTCGGTACAACACCTGTTACCTCCTTTTCCTGTACTGCCACTGCCTCGATCGGCGGATCAGGCTATTTTTTTCTTTCATTCACTACTTTTCTCGCAGTGGCTAACTGATATCGCCTATTTGTATTCACATACTGTAGGTATATTCTTCAAAATGTTCTCATTTTGTCACTCTTTACATGGATTCTTCGCGGGAGATATTTTCAAACAAGGAAGTGCTGCGGGGCACGTGAGGCATTTTAACCAATCAGGTTGCCGGAAAGGGCCTTTAAATGCCAGTAACCAATCGGATGTCAGGAAATTACTAATCTTTCAGCACGAAGCACTACGTCTACAAATGATATAGCCATGTATGGACTAGCTAACGATAAGCGTTTGAACGATGTATGATTCAACATGGAGAGTTTAAAAAAATAGCGGTTGAAGTTCTTCATGAAACATGCTATCAAGAACGACATTTATGGTAGGTGTAGTTGACGGAGTTGGGATAAAATGATACAAATAAAGTATTATATACATTATTGCCTATCTATTTGTACATGTTATTGCAAAATATCCCAAAATCAGAAAATTGACAGATGAAAGCAAAATCACAATTTTTGTCTGTGTTGCCGGCCTTGAGTAAAAATACTGTAACGATCCTGGGTTTATAAGCGCGGAAATCGACTCTGCCGCATGAGTATGTTTTTGTGGCACAGTCGATAGCGCGTCGGACATCGGGCTAGAAGGTCGAGGGTTCGAGACCTGCTCCCTGCTGTTTCATTACAATACTTTAAAGAAAGTATTGTGCTTTTTACTCCATACATTTTCCCTGACAACTCAAAGTACTCGTTACATTTTGAATGCTTAGCAGGACAGGAAAATTGTGAAATTCACGCACTTATCAAGAGAACAAGTGGTCATCCCTAGTGCCTATGGTCTGGCAAACTCACTAAACACAAATGTATCGTTTGTAAATAGTGTTGGAGTGTGCCTCTGGCTATCCGTGAATTTTAAAAACAAGAAAATGGTACCGTCTGCTTTGCTCAATATAAGGAATTTGAAATGATTTATACTTCTACTTTTGATACATAAGTATCTTTTAGCAATTACATTTACTTTTGATACTTAAGTATAAAACCAAATAAACCAAATACTTTTAGAATTTTACTAAAGTAGTATTTTACTGGGTGACTTTCACTTTTACTTGAGTCATTTTCTGTCACGAGAATTTTCAATCCCAATGATATTAACTGACAATCAATAGCTCTGACCAATCCCCGAGATCTGTAAGACCATGGGTTTAATAATAATTAGTCAAAGACTCAGTTTATGCAAAAAGATAGTACAGTTTATTCAGAGAACGTTCTAAAGTCCATTATACAAAGACATCCATTTTATAGCTGCGCACATACTTCCACACAAACAGTAAGTGAGTTTTATCCTTCTCTATAGTTCTCACCACTGTGTTTCACTGCCCAGCCAACAGTTCCATTCCCCCGAGATTAGGGAAAACTTGAAAAGTACCACCTATGCTATCATAGGTTCCTCAGAGGCCTAGCCAGGTCGGTCCAAACACAGTTTAACTGTTCTCGTTTTTTTTTTCTTCGGCACACACATACAAATTCAAATCCTAAACTACGCCTTGCTCAGACAGTCTGTGTTTTTCCACTATACAGATACATTGTTTAACCTAATTCTGACTAAAACTACACATATCATCAGATTATAATTTTTTGATTCTAATCAATTTCATACAGTTATAAGGTTTCAGAGTGGAATTATTTTATCATTATCTTTCAACATATACATTATTTTATCATTTTCTATTATGGTATCTCTACTTTCACTCAAGTATGACAATTGGGTACTTTTTCCACCACTGGTTTAGATCGAATGTAACCTGGCTTCCATTTTATGCTGTATGCTGTATGATGTTATTACTTTGTAATGTGTTTGGGGTAATGTGATTGTCGATCACAATGACAGAGACTTCACAGAATTGTTGTCACTCAAAAGATTAGTGATACTTATGTATTTAACAATAGCTATTGTGATCATCCCTTTTAAAATGTGCACATTACAACATTGACAGGTGATGGAAATTACTAATATCAAGGTACAGTATATGTACCATGTGTAACTCTGTGTTGTTGTGTCGAACTGCTTTGCTTTATCTTGGCCAGGTCGCCGTTGCAAATGAGAACTTGTTCTCAACTAGCCTACCTGGTTAAATAAAGGTGAAATAAAATAAATAAAAAACTAGTATAAAATATTACAGAATGCATTGTGTGAAATAGGTAGAGATTTTTTTGCCAGACATTTAGCACCTCAAACAGTATACTATGCAGAAAAACAGTTATGTATCTAGTTTGTAAGCCTCTGTAAAATGGTAGGGTAAATAATTTATCTTAATAACATGAACTATTCTGAGTAACAATCAACTTATCTAAGAGAAACATCACTACTGTGGTGACTAAAAAGGTGAGGACTCGTCTTAAGAAAAAGTTAAAGAACATTTATCTAAGAACCATAGCACATGTACATCAGATACAGTACGTTACAAAATTATTTATGACTTCTTTATTTTCAATGTATACACAGAATTGCTGATCATGTTCAAAAACCAAATATTCACCAAAGCCCACTTTCATAATGCTTGGAGGAAAATAGTATTTTTTGGTTCTGCATACAAGATTAATAAAATACTGTTTTGGCCTCACAAAATAACAAAAACGTATCAATAATGCCTGAACATTAGAGTTCATTGAGAGATTTGCTTGGCTCAGATGGAATGCAGTCTTGGTTGGTTTCATCTCTCTTTGCAGAGTCCAGCGTGTCCCACCAAACCCTTCCAACACGGGTGAGCCCCATGAAACAGTGCTCAGATCAATTCCATTTCAATACCAGTCAATACAGGAATTTAATTAGGCATGAAATGCCATGCAGTACACATTGGTCATTTTCAAGTTCAACATCAATGTCAACTTCAATTGACTGGGTTGACTGAAATACAAATGGAATTAACCCCAACATTGCCATGGAGTGACCCTGCAGAATGACCCCTTATCATGAATTAATTCCTTCTCCCTTTCCTGAAGTTCCTTGTTGGGGGTAGATCTTGGTGCTTAGATCGTGGCGTCCCTTCACCAGGCCCTGCTCCTTGCGCATCACAGGCACGTGGATGCTGTAGACAGGCACTCGTTTCTGGAGAACTGCTGCCCTAGCCTGGCTGTACTGCTGTTTTTTGCTGCCTGAGTGAAAGGGTGTAGGTTACTGTTTCTGTTTCATTTCTTTGAAAAGCCTAAACATCTTAGTTCTACAGGACCGGCCAGAGGGTTGTCTGCCTCCATCTGCTCTAAAAATGAATTCTTCTCCTGGAAAGTAGACATAACTCTTAGGCTCCTTGCACAGCTTCAAACGTGCCCTAGTCTTTCTCTGCATTTCCTCTTCACATTCAAGTATACAATGAGCCCAAACTAGCAGAACAGGCTCTCACACACAGACATGTTTTATGGAACCCTGTCTCGACCAGTTTGGCCCCGGAGTGTAGATCAACATTAAATCTTTCTTCTCAAGGGGTGCATCTAGAAGTGGTTCTTGTGGATACTTCTTACTCCTTTGCAATAACATATTCCTTAGGATGACCTATGGTAAAGATTAGCATTATTAAGTAAATAAGGAAAATGAAATACATGGAAACCATCACCATAAAATGTTAGTTTCTTTCATCTGTTTAAAAAACAAATAAGTCAGAGGAACAGCTGGCAGTGTTGTAACTCACATAGCTGATGGTGAATATCAGCAATGCCACCACAATCCCCACAATGGAAAGAACTAGAATGGTATCCCTTTCTTCTGATTGGTCTGTGGACTCAAGGCAACCTGCAAAACAAGTATCCACAAATCCTTGAGCATCACTGGATTTAAAAAAAAAGAATTTAGCAGCATAGATGAACTCTCTGGGTCCAATTTAAAACACTCACATTCAGTATTCAGTAGGTCTACATACCAAAACAAGCACACAATGAGAGTAGAACACACTCACCTGTCACTCTGAGGTGAACCTGCCCCTCCTGGTTCTGCTCTCCTACAGGTGCTGCCAGGAGACACTTGTACCTCCCGCTATCAACAGCCATTACATTGGGCAGCAAGATATCAAAAGAATCATCAGCCAAAAGTTCCACTTTACGCTCCAGGCCTGCGTACCATTGGGTGGTGCTGTTAGGTGATAGCCTCTTCATCAATAGACCAGACTCCTTATTAGAGGGCTCCTCACCCAGCTGGGAGAAGAGGGTTTGAAGTTACTCTATGCCCTTAACAGCTGGTCTGGGACCAGTGCTGTATGTTCTTTGCATAAATTGCACTTATACAGAATTTGGTCAGATCGTACAAAACACAGTGTGCTATCACAATAATTGAAAGCTTACCTTATACCACCTCACCGCCCGGTATTGGACCCCAGGCTTACATATTGCTTTACATTTCAGAATTGAGTCCTCTCCACAAACTGACTTCACTTCCTGGGTAGGCATATTCTGTGTGAGCCCACATTGCACGGAGGCAGCTATAGAAAAACACAAAATAAATTATAATTTCAAGTGAGCCTGCCCAGCTGGACTAATATCAAACTCGTTGAAAAAAATAAATGACAACATACCTAGAATCCAGACGAGTTGAAAAAACATATTTGTAGAACTACAGCAATGAAGATGATGATCGAGAACAGAAGAGTGGCAGTTTATATAAAGCCAAATTAAAGTGAAACTACAAGGTTGGGGATTTCCCATAGCGAGTGCCGTTCGTTTGGTGGGTGTGGCCTGGATGTGACCATTTGAAATCGCAAAACTCGTAGCACCATAATCATGCGGTTCAGTACAGTACGTCGAACACCGTTCTTTCGTACTGAACGGATCCCTGACATTTCGCTAAATTGAAGGTGCTAGGTCACAGTACGTGTGGGCATATCATTTGGAATAAGGGGCGAGCCTCTCAGTTGCGCGTGTACTCTCTTCACAGGCTCGACTGCAATTTGTTATCTTGATCATCATGCTGATACGTCGCGGCACTCTCCTGATGTGTTTGGGTAGGCTATGTTTCTCATACATTGTTCAACTTAAGCAAACGTAAAATTACAGTTGTCACTGCAAGACTTTACACCGAGTGTACAAACATTATGAGCACCTGCTCTTTCCATGACAGACTGACCAGGTGAAAGCTATGATTCCTCATTGATGCCACTTGTTAAATCCTCTTCAATCAGTGTAGATGAAGCGGAGGTGACTGGTCAAATACGTTTTTTAAGCCTTGAGACAATTGAGGCTTGAATTGTGTATGTGTGCCATTTAGAGGATGAATGGCCAAGACCAAGTGCCCCTGAACGGCGTATGGTAGTAGGTGCACCGGTTTTTGTCAAGAACGGCAACGCTGCTGAGTTTTTCACGCTCAACAGTTTCCCATGTGTTTGAAGAATGGTCGACCACCCAAAGGACATCCAGCCAATTTGACAACTGTGGGAAGCATTAGAGTCAGCATGGGCCAGCATCCCTGTGTAACGCTTTTTAATATGTGTCTGCCTGCTGGCGTTAAGCGGGTTTATCTGTAGTGTAGAAGAGAGGGCGTTAAAATTTGATTAGAAAAAATTCATAATAGCCTACATATAAAGATAACTTATTTTTGCAAACTGAAAGAGAAATTCACGGTTGGCCATTGCCTGAAAATCCCCTAAACTCCCTTGGCTGATTGCGCATCATAAAATATTATAGGGAATCCCCGAGCCAGGAATCCCCTGAACCAGAATTACATTGTTTATATGGCAAATCTCCTTTATACCCAGGAAGCAGCCATTCAACTTGGCATTCACCAGCCTTTCAAGTTTAATAATGTAAAAATACTGTCGTTACTCACCAAATATGGAGTTTCGATTAGCAACTATTGTCATTTAGGCCTACTGAAGGCTGCAGACACGGCCGGTATGTAACATCCAAAAACACAAGCAACCGAAAAAATGCCTATTCGGCACCTCCATAACAAGGTATAAGCATCCGAAAAATACATGAGGTGCCGAAGAGGCATTTTTTCGGTTGCATCGACCTTTTTATTTAGACCTTTTTGGAAGTACAAAAAATGTCTTATTTCAAATTTGTTCAATTACAAGATGTCAACAGACATGGTTGGTATGTGTCTTGTCAAGCAGTGCAAAGTGGGTGTCATGTCCCCATTTTGGATATGTTTGGTTACATGTAGAGATATTCACTGATACAAATTATACAAATATCAGTTTAAGCAAAAACATCACATAGGATTATTAGCTATTAATCCGTGTGATGCGTTTTTCAAAAAAAGTTATCACATTTTTGTTCGCAAGGACTACAATGGTAACGTTAAATGGAGATACTCCTAATTTCAATAACTAGGCCTATGGTTCCTAACGGAATGGCATTTCACAATGGCCATTCCCTACTGGGGTACAGACAAGTTTTCCTTTATTTGATTTCGAAAATGTTCTTCCTTTTTTATTTTTTTTGTCTGGATTGTTGCTTAAGGGCTTGTAAGCATTTCACGGTAAGGTCTACCTTGGGGCTACAGCAGTTGTATTCAGCAGATGTGACAAATAAAATGTGATTTGATATTTCATAGCGGTTTAGATGTTAAAATTATTTTCTACACAATGGCTGCTTGTTTTGTCACATTAACAAAAATTAGGTGAACTATTAGAATTTTAGCAACCAGGAAATGGTGGAGCGATTTCTGCATATTGCATCTTTAAATTAAACACGATTATTGTATTCTCATTACCTGGGAATGTTGTTTGAAATGTCCAATACAACATATGTTGGTGATATCGTTATCAACCAACTGCATAACCCTTAAAAAAACTACAATTTTCATGTGCAGGGTATGCAATTAGCATTCCAAGGCTCGTTAAATGGTGACTGTACTACCTGATTTGGCCTCGTTTTGAAGATTGCTCATTATGAAATGCTAGCGGCCATGACTAAAGCCATACAAGAGTTGTCTTTGCGGTGTGGTTTGATGTGAGTGTGTTATGTTTGCATATCATACCATGGTAGGTATTGTTTGTCCTTCCTAAGGCACCGTAGCATCAACACAGCCACTTCCTCAAAATAGTCACTTCCTTAAAACAGTCAGAATTAATCTAAGCTAAATCAAGAAATCTGTCATTTAGATGCTTTTGCAGAGGTCTTAGTCACACAATTTTGAATCTAGCTAAGCTGTTTGGTGCAGTATTTTTCAAGTAAAAAATGTTGCATGAAAAACTAGTCTGTGCACTGCATACAGTCTATTGGGTAGGGAAAGTCTGGCTGCATGCTCAGGACTGATTTTGAGAACAATAAAATGTATACAATTTCATAATCCGCAAACTGTCAAACTATCATCAATAAAGCACAAGCTACACACTGTTTATCAGTGCCCAAAATCACTTGCTAGCTAAGTTTCAACTCTGTGTTTGCCAATTAAGCTAGCAAGTAGTAGCTAGCAGGCACACAGTAAGCTTATCAAGTCACTAGCTAGTGGCGACGTGTGTGCTTCGGTGCCGTTTTATATATATATATATATATTTACACATTTCTCACTATTACTAGAGTGTAAGTCTGTCTGGCAGTGTTTCATAGGGAATCATGTTACAAAACAGGTCTCGTGGGAGACACAAGATGCTCGCAAATGGGTTTTGGAATATTGACAAGTTGCACTTGGGATACAAGTGCGCTCTGATCGTGTCAATTCTAATTTTGCCCAATAAAGTGGCAGACTCATGTGATTGATACTATCAAACACATCAGCAAGCGCCACTCCGTAAAGGGCTTAGGGTCAAGGGTTATTTCAGCATAACATTGGCGATGTGTTGTCTTATGTAAACAAGTCTGAGGTGCTGTGTAATGGGCAGGTCTGTCTCACTGTCTGGAGGTTCTGGCTGCTATGATTGGATAGTGTGCGCACAGCTAATGGAGCGCAATCAGTACAGCTGCTTCTCTCGTGTGAGTGGGCACTGGGCAAGTGGGCATGACCATAATCTATACCCAACCCTTGAGTAAGTGGTGACAAACTCACTTACAAAACTTTTGTTGGACGAGACTGACTTTATGACACAAATTATCCTATTTATACTTTTGTCAATTTTGACACGAATGAATGTTTCTGAGTACTATCAATGCCACATAGGCTGTTTAAAACCAGAGAAGTTGGTTTTAAAGGGCAGTTGACCTTTAAGACAGACTGGTAGGATAGTTAGCCATTGCTAGAATTCAATGGTGGAAGTAACATTTGAGTGTAGTAGAGTTGACTGATGACAATGACATGAATACTGTGTACACTCAGTGACCAGTCTATTAGTACACCCATCTAGAACCGGGTCAGACCCCTCTCTGCCTCCAGAACAGCCTGAATTATTTGGCGCATGGTGTTCAATTGTTTCTCAATTGGTATCAAGGAACCTAATGTGTGCCAGGAAATCATTCCCCACACCAGTACAGGTGTGGGTGGGCCTGGGTGGACACAGGCCCACCCACTGAGGAGCCAGGCTCTGCCAGGCCCACCCAATCAGATAGAGCAAAAACAAAACAATTATGTTTTTGTTTTTTACTCCTCAGCGCTTAGGTCACTTGTTTTGCCCATTTTAACGTTCAATCAAACAGTAACTGAATGCCTGTCTGCCTGCTTTTATACAGCAAGCCACGGCCACGTGACACACTGTCTGGAGAAGCGAACCGGGTGGTGTACCTAATTAACTGGCCAAGGAGTATGTATAATACACGACATTTGGATGGGAGCTATAATCCAGTTATAATTACAAAAATTACTATGTGTGTTGTTATTGCTTGAAATCAGGCTTGGCAGCTTTAAATGGGGAAAGATTGCTTCCATATCCCGCTTTTCCCCACTTGCGTGAATTTCATTGAAAAACGTCACTTTGCCATGTGTACCCATGTGCAACTGGTAACTGGTATTTGAGCCTAAGTTCAATCAATCAAGTTTATTTTATATAGCCCTTCGTACATCAGCTAATATCTCGAAGTGCTGTACAAAAACCCAGCCTAAAACCCCAAACAGCAAGCAATGCAGGTGTAGAAGCACAGTGGCTAGGAAAAACTCCCTAGAAAGGCCAAAACCTAGGAAGAAACCTAGAGAGGAACCAGGCTATGAGGGGTGGCCAGTCCTCTTCTGGCTGGGCCGGGTGGAGATTATAACAGAACATGGCCAAGATGTTCAAAATGTTCATAAGTGACAAGCATGGTCAAATAATAATCATGAATAATTTTCAGTTGGCTTTTCATAGCCGATCATTAAGAGTTGAAAACAGCAGGTCTGGGACAGGTGGCGGTTCCATAACCGCAGGCAGAACAGTTGAAACTGGAATAGCAGCAAGGCCAGGTGGACTGGGGACAGCAAGGAGTCATCATGCCCGGTAGTCCTGACGTATGGTCCTAGGGCTCAGGTCCTCCGAGAGAGAGAAAGAAAGAGAGAAGGAGAAAATTAGAGAGAGCCAAGATTTTCAAAATGTTCATAAATGACAAGCATGGTCAAATAATAATCAGGAATAAATGTCAGTTGGCTTTTCATAGCCGATTATTAAGAGTTGAAAACAGCAGGTCTGGGACAGGTAGGGGTTCCGTAACCGCAGGCAGAACAGTTGAAACTGTTGTTGTTTTCACATGACTAAGTTAGCCCTCTGAACTTATGGCTTAGCTTGGGAGAGCTAACACATGTTTTAAGGTCTCTGGAAAGGTCATCACACTATAGTGACCATCTCTGAATGTCCAATGCAGCTGTTTTTATCTCAATATCAAATCATTTCTGGGTAACAATTAAGTACCTTACTGTGATTATTTTCCATTAAAAGGGCCAAAAATAGCTTCTTAGCAAAGAGCAATTTCTGGGAGTGGTCTGAGTGGGGAATGGAAAACTAGCTGTTATTGGCAGAGAGGTTTGGAACTATCTTTCTTAATGGTCTAGTCATTAATTTACCGCCTAGATGTCACCAGCCAGGCCAAAACGCCATCCCACCAATTTCAGTCCGTATTTTCAAACACTAAAAGGGCATTATCATAATTTTCACAATTTCACAGTATTATCCCAACCTCATAGTATGGAAATACATATAAAACACAGGTGAATCATGTTTTTCACTGCACTGGACATTTAAACTGACACTTTGCCTAGTATGCTGCATAATACAGTGGATCTGGGTTGACATCCTTTCTTGGCGTAAAGTGGATTCCCAATCTCACTCATGTCTTTATTTATTCACTTTTCAGTCGCCGTGTTCACAGCCCCTGTACTGGAGAAGCTAGTTTCCTACACATGTCAAGAGGGTACAAACACATTTGAAGCACCATTTGGAGTAGTGGATCCCCAATGTGATCAGAGCTGGACCATTGTCAAAAAGGTAATCTATTATACAGTACCAGTCAAAAGTTTGGACACCTACTCACTCATTCAAGGGTTTTATTTTTACTATTTTCTACGTTGTCGAATAATAGTAAAGACATCACAACTATGAAATAACACATATGCAATCATGTAGTAACCAAAAAAAGTGTTAAACAAATCAAAATATATTTTAGATTCTTCAATTAGCTACCCTTTTCCTTGACAGCTTTGCACACTTGGCATTCTCTCAACCAGCTTCACCTGGAATGCTTTTCCAACACTATTGAAGGACTTCCCACATATGCTGAGCACTTGTTGGCTGCTTTTCCTTCACTCTGGGGTCCAACTCATTCAAAGCATTCTCAATTAGGTTGAGGGCAGGTGATCGTGGAGGCCAGATCATCTGCTGCAGCACTCCACCACTGTCCTCCTTGGTCAAATAGCCCTTACACAGCCCGAAGGTGTGTTGGGTCATTGTCCTGTTGAAAAACAAATGATAGTCCCACTAAGTGCAAACCAGATGGGATGGTGTATCACTGCAGGATGCTGTGGTAGCCATGCTGGTTAAGTGTGCCATGAATTCTAAATAAATCACTGTCACCAGCAAAGCACCCCCACACCATCACACCACCTCCACCATGCTTCAGCGTGGGAACCACACCTGCAGAGAATCCGTTCACCTACTCTGCGTCTCACAAAGACACGGCGGTTGGAACCAAAAATCTCAATTTTGGACTCCTCAGACCAAAGGACAAATTTCCACCGGTCTAATGTCCATTGCTCGTGTTTCTTGGCCCAAGCAAGTCTCTTCTTATTATTGGTGTCCTTTAGTAGTGGTTTCTTTGCAGCAATTCGACCATGAAGGCCTGATTCACGCGGTCTCCTCTGAACAGTTGATGTTGAGGTAACTCTGGGTCTTCCTTTCCTGTGGCAGTCCTCATGAGAGCCAGTTTCATCATAGCTGTCATGACGTTGCCCTCTTTGGGTACAGCGAGCACTACCCCCCCCCCCCCCCCCCTCCCTCCCTCTGCACCAGCCCTTTTCTATGCACCATCCCCCTAACCCCCTGTCTCCTACACCCAGGCTGCTGTGGTCAGAGAGGTCGTAAATTCCTGGAGGAGATTATCTCCTCATGGCCACAGTATAGAGAGAGAGTGAAGTTTCATAGAGAGAACAAAGGAATCTCTTCCACCTCACAGAACTTGAGGTCCGAACAACATTTATGTTCTGGAGAACGTATAAAAGATCGGTGAAGAATCCAGCTACGAACTGGTCCGTTTGGTACAATTTTGTGAAACTCATGGGAGACAATACGGCAACATTACCATAACGCTGTTTATACAATAGCATCAGATATGAGGCTTACATCTAATTGTTGTACAGGATAAATGAGGAAAGATTAAACTATTTGTGAAATTATGGGATGCTATGTAATGTGAGAGAATTGTATTTCTGTGTAAAGTTTCACTTAAGTCACTGGCACGCCCCCATGAACACAGTTAGGACCTGGCGTCATGAGACAGCCTTTTTCTGCTCTTCCGAATAAAACCCACACCTTGAGAATTTCTCAACAGACCATGTTTCTCTCAATTACGAGAGGACAAAGGTTGCAGACCAGCTTACCTCGATAACGAGAGGGCCAAGGTTTGAGACCAGATTGCTGAATCTTTTAACAATCCCACGTGGTTAAACTCTTAGACTATCGATACCGACAGAATAAGAACAAGTCTTTGTTATTAATTACTAGTCTGCAGCTAGGAATTCGATATCATTGAACGCGAAGACCGACAACAGCCGAAACATCTATTCTATAACGATATGAATGAATGTCACTCTGAACTATCTTTTCTAACCACGACAGAGAGAGAGAGGGCGGACAGACTCTCCAACAGAAACAAACTTTTCAACAGAGATCCCGACGACACACAGAGCGTAAATATATATATTGATTGCAATTGTTCCCGAATGAGTGAGCGTTCATGTGCAAAGGATTATCATTTCAATTGTTATAATTATCAACTTTGTAGTGTCTCATCTCAGTTGACCCCCACTTCCCTTTTTGTCCACCAAGCCGCGATACAGGTTTTTCCCACTAGGGAAACTCCGTTATCATTTCCTTGTAACTATTTCCTTGTTATGCATTTCTGTGAATTACTTAGTTAGTAAATAAATGATTTAAGACAATTGATGTATGGATGATTCATCTTAGTAAATAAATGATTTAAGACAATTGATGTATGGATGATTCATAGTGAAGACTGGGTTCGTGCAGATAACCAACAATTTACGATGTTTGGAATGAGACTAACGTGAGGTTAAATAATTCATTAATTAAGAAGACTAATTGATCAGATTAAAATATCTGAAAAGTTGTATTAGGAAAATTATAACTTTGTAATCTGAATATTTTCCTTGGTGCCCCGACTTCCTAGTTAATTACAGTTACATGATTAATCAGTTTAATCGCGTAATAATAATTACAGAGTTATTTGATAAATAAGTCTTCAGTTTAATGATGCCAAAGACACGACATAGCGCTTGATGGTTTTTGCGACTGCACTTGAAGAAACTTTAAAAGTTCTTGAAATTTTCCGTATTGACTGACCATCATGTTTTAAAGTAATGATGAACTGTCGTATCTCTTTGCTTATTTGAGCTGTTCTTGCCATAATATGGACTTGGTCTTTTACCAAATAGGGCTATCTTCTGTATACCACCCCTACCTTGTCACAACACAGCTGATTGGCTCAAATGCATTAAGAAGGAAAGAAATTCCACAATTTAACTTTTAACAAGCCACACCTGGTAATTGATATGCATTCCAGGTGACTACTTGTTGAGAGTGCCACGACTGTGTAAAGCTGTCAAGGAAAAGGGTGGCACTTTGAAGAATATCAAATATAAAGTGTTTAACACTTTTTTTTTTGGTTACAACATGATTCCATATGTGTTATTTCATAGTTTTAATGTATTCACTATTATTCTACAATGTAGAAAATAGTAAAAATAAAAACCCTTGAATGAGTAGGTGTGTCCAAACTTTTGACTGGTACTGTAAATGTGATTATGACAAGTAGATACAATGTGAAGTCAGACATTTTTATTAGCACTATTTTTTTTACATATCACCATTGATAGTATCATCAAGAGTATGCAGAGGGGCAGGGGCCATTTCAATTGAGACATGACGTGAAATATTATTTTTTCGCTATAGCCCATTGCCTACTACAAAAATGGCCAAGGTGAATGCAGTTTTCCATGTAAGGACGTGTTCTCTGGCAAAGTCATCCTCAGTGACTGTGCCGATGTCACATTAACTATTGGTTGCACCACCAAGGTAGGTCAACTCATACAATTCACCTTCCTCTCCTCTGTTACTGCCTGCGAAGTGCCGACCTAGTAAACATTTTAAATATTTACCCCTTTCTTTCTCTTTCACAGGATGGGGTATATGAAGAGACCAGGCTGCACTTCTCAGGTATGGTTGCTCCTGATGTTATTGGTGTATAACAACCTACCACTGATGTTCATATAAAGCGTTGTTGTCATCATATTGCTCATGTCACTCTTTTTGCTCCATCAGCGATAAGCAGACCAGCTGTCTCTATGACAACCACTAACACTGCAAACAATCATATCGCACATTATGGTAAAGTATGGTTTTTTTTATATAATGGATTACATTTTGATTGCACAAATAAGTGGCACTGTTATCAAAAAATACATACTAGCGGCACCCTGCACTTAAGGGCGGTAAATCATTGCAATTAGTATATTGATTTAATGCAATTCCCCCCTCCTGCAAAACAAATAGCCTATGTATAGGCTATCAACCTTCTCAACTCCGGAGCAACTTGTTGGAGGCTACTGTTTTTGTAGGCACTTGCTTTCTGGACCGTTACAGAAGTCAGCGAGATGTGCGATATGCCCGCTGCTGCTTGTGTCGCTGGCACATGTTTCGTCAGGCTTAAACCATGTTATCCATATCTGTTTAAACAGTAGCCTACAATAGAAAATGAATTTTGTGATGCATAATGATGTACCTTGCTTTATTTGACCTCCATTATTTCAAAGGATTTGAGGCTTAGTTTAAGAGTTGGGAAAAACAGGACTACGGGTCATGAGATAAGACGTTGAAGATTTCCCACACAGGCCTTCCATAGACTAAGTGCTGCAGCGCAGTTGATAGGATACTGTACCTTGGATACTGCAGATTGCTGGCTGCATGTTGCATTAATATTAGTATTATGATGCATAATTGCCATGGTAATTTGGAATGTCCAGTCCGTAGGCGTGAGACTCTCTGTTTGGACACGGCCGTGGTGGCAGCCTGGCGCGCAGTACGCACCTTACGACTTACCACCTCATCACTGTCATCTTCTCTTGGGCGTCCCTTTAGTGGCCTCTTATTGTTATACCCACTGAGTAGCTGGACCTGCACTTTTATAGGCCTAGGCTTTGCCTTGGCAGTGAAATGACATAATTGCATTGACAAGATGCAATAGTAACTGTGCCATTCCAAACCAGTGTTGTGTTTGATACCACCTAAATTGAGACCAATTCAAAACCAAGACAAATCGAATCTGAGTCAAGACCAAGACCAGAGGTGAGGCGAGACCAAGTCAAGACCGGGACCAGGAGGGGGGTTAGGGGTCCGATACCAAGACCAGAAAAATGCGAGTCCAATTCAAGACCATTAATTGTGTCAAATCTCCAGCATAATAAAAGCTCAATGTCCATTATTTCTGTGTTGATATGTATTCTTTAGACATTCAGAATGGTAAAAAAATATAGGCTGACAGCAAATAGAGCCACTACAAATTATCACAAACAAAACAGGTCTATAATGGATGAAAAGACAAAATATGTTACGATTTCCCTCAGTTTCCCCTTACTAATAGTGAGCATGCAACTTTCAAACAATGTCCCATACTCTTCCCTACCAGCGAATAATTTCTGACAAGCGCGACAATATTTGAGGATACATTTCTATGAAAGTAAAGGACATTAGTGTTATGAGTAAAGTAGAAAGCCCAGGTTTCAATAGGAAATAAGATATGTGTCATGAAAGGAGTGTGGTTATTTGGCCTGGCGAATGGGAGCTGATAATTATTTAGAGTTTTTCACTCTGCTGGTCTCGGTTGGTCTCAGCAAGAAATGATGAGTCCTCACTGTCCGAGACAGAAACATTTTACTTCGTCTTGAATGTGACACCGAGACAAGACCGAGACTCTCAATACAGATGTAGGATCTTCATTTGATCACTCCTTTGTTGCTGAGAATGTACCTGCACAGCAGGACATGCAAACTTGTGTATTGAAGGTTTATAAAGTATTCTAAAGTTTGTTATTTCCAGATTTGATTTGCCCTAAAGAAGAATTTATCAACCCGTACAAAAAATGTCCATTAATTATAATCCACATAATAATTCACATTTCCTGTTGCTGCAGGATTATTTTACTGCTGTTGCAAACTGGCTCAAATTAAGATCCTACATCTGTATGTGGTCTCGAGATCAGACTCTGTTTGGAACTACTTAACAAAAATACAAAACACAGCGGAATATAAAGTGGACAATATCATGTGGGAGGACGATGCACTTCTTTTGAAGCTTAGAATCATTAGCTTATTATAATATAGATCAGAGCTCTATTACTATCAAAAACAAGTTTTGATGCTACAGGAAAATGCCTGATGTTCTAACTACAATGAGAGATTTTTAAATAAACAAAATAACTTATTACTTAACTGTCTTCTGTTTATATTTTAGGACTTTGGACATTCGTGATCCTTATGATCATACAATTTGTACTGTAGATGTGGTCTGAGGGGGCTCTCACATTGGGGACCAACAATCTAGAACCAACAAAGAACCCAGATGACATCCTTTATCCTGCCAATGAAGAACAGTTGGGCATTTGTAGTTGGTGGGACACTACACCAGCTAACATCAAAGTTGAACAAATAATATTATAAACATCTATCTACTCAGGACCTTTTATTGCTTTCTAAAGGAAGAATAAGGCTTCTGCTGCCATGTCCAGACTCTAATTGCATGTTTTAGTCTCATTGATGTCTTCTATGCACTTTTCTACCTTTTTGTCTCAATACTCTGCTACCTAAACCAAGTGTAACTGTAGGATGGGTGATGTTTACATCATGTAGTTTCACCTAAGAGAGGAAGAAAGAAAGCCATAGTGTTTTTTGACAGAACACAAAATTCAACAGAATGTTTCTTGCTGCTGACCACCTACACTATAAACTGCACTGCCTCATCATGCTGTGCCATGTAGACAGTGTTGTTTATGAAATATTTATTAAGCTATTTATTACCTATTAATTCTAAAAAGCACAAATGACAAAGTATGAATGTACAATTAGCTAGAAAAACAAGCTGTGAACTTGTCCGTTACAAGCCAATCATCTCTCCCATGGACCATTTGTTGTCACAAGATGGCAGTACTTCACTATGCCTTGGGACCAATGTCAAATTGTATGTGTTTATGTCCCATCAAATTAAGGAATATATTTTGCGAGATTAAGAATATGTATTTTAAAGTAGTCTCCTTTTAAAAAAACATAATACTTTGCCTTGGACCATTTTGTATTGGTACAAATATAGCTATACCTACTCACCCCTAGATCAGAGAATAAGCTTAGAGATATGTGACTCAATTGATTTCACCAGAGCTGTACTGTACAATAGTGTTTAACACTTGGTAATTATAATACTTCTTACCTCCCTCCAGTCCATAAAACCAAACACTTTTATATGAACTGACAACCATTTTACACACAAACATTTTAATAAGGTTTATTTTCTTGTGTTGATTTCATGCATGTGTACTTTCGTAGCATAGTTGTATACCATAATGCTTTTGATGAGAGATAATCACCCATTTTCATGCTCTGCTCATTTTCTAATCTGTCCTGTGATGTGGTGGTGATGCATTAAAAAGAATTGTCTCCAAACATTGTGACGCTTTTGTATCAGGGTTTTGATTGCCAACACATGTACACAAAAGTAAAAATGTTAAGAACACGTGTGTGATATGCTTGAGTTTACAGGGATATATTTCCACCTTGTAATGTGTTGGGATGATTCTCAATGAGGATTGACAATGACAAAAATATCAATTAAGAGGTGATAGAGTTTAACATCCTGTTCATGTGAAAGTTATTTATGCAAAATAAATCATGTACATAAATCTATTTAAAAATCAAAACCGCCATCCAATGAATATAGTAAATTCATTTAATCAACAGACATTTTGTGCTGTCTTACAAATCATTGCCAGATTATTTATTATGCAGTATTTGGAATTTATATAACACATTTCAATGTGTTATTTTTAATATGAAAACGTTTATATTGATCAATGTTATGTCTGTGAACATTTTATCTAAAACAGTATTTCAGAACACACAGTACATGTGCTTGTCATACTTTACAAAATTATTTACATCACTTTTTATTTTCAATGTATACACAGCATTGTTGATCATATCAAAAACAAAACCTGACTGGTAGCCAGAGACTCCTGCAAGTTTAATTTTCTCCCAATTTCTTTGAAACAGTTTCTCAAGCCCCTTATAGTTTTGCTTGGAGAAAGACTATTTTCTTTTTTGTTTCTGCATAAAAAATTCATAATGTATTGTTTTGGCCTAGCAAAAAAAGTTGAATTATGCCTAAACATTAGAGTTCATTGAGAGCCTTGCTTGGCTCAGATGGAATGCAGTCAAGGTTGGTTTCATCTCTCTGTACAGAGTCCAGCGTGTTTCACCAAACCGTTCCAACACCGGTGAGCGCCATGGAACAGTGCTCAGATCAATTCCATTTCAATACAGGAATTGAATTGGACATGATTTCAAAAAGATCAATGCTGTACACATTGAGTTTTGATCTGGGAATGGAGCAATGTCAAGGGAATCTGGATGTGAATTACAGATACTTTCCAACAATTCTAAGACCAGCAATGTTGAGGTAGACCTGAGAGTTTCACACCAGTGGAAACAGTGTCCTACCTCTGAGGCCTTGCTGCCCATTGTGTCCTGGCAGACCTTTACCAGGATCACCTCCCTTTCCTTTCAGACATTTTGTTCCTGTGGAGTAGAACAGAGATCATGCCTAATTCAACTCTGAAGCTATGCCACTACAAAGGTGCTCCACTCATTTTCACTTGAATTAGCCTTAGTGATCAGGTTTTAGTTTACCTGGAATGAAGTTTGGAAGAACTAAGTCTATTGTTTGGATTACATACCTCTTTCACCCTCTGCCCCCTTCTGACCATCCACTCCTGTGTCCCCTTGGATGCCCCTGCCTCCTTTGACTCCAGCTTTGCCCGCTTTACCCTGAGAGAGAGCGAGAGGTCAACAGAACTTATCATCATTTGGAATAAAGGCCTTCCTTAGTAGATAGGGGTTGGTTTGGGGGCTGTGTGACTCACGGGTTTGCCTGATTCTCCAGTTGGTCTCCTGGTTCCAGGCGGCCCAATAAGTGTGTGGTTGTTGATGGGGCAGCCTTGGGAACACTTGGCCTGGATGGAAGCTGCATACTGGGAGATCTGGACTGTCACCACTCTTTTACACAGCTGCAATACCTACTCATCTGTCAGCCCAGGGCCCTGAGGTCAAAAAGCTGGCAATCAACCAAGCAAGTAATCAATCGATCGATCAATCAGTCAATAAAAGTTCATATGTGTCAATGTAAAATAAAGGGGAGACCCTTCCTCCAGACAGACTGGAGATGGCTCCTGATACGCACAGGGGAAACTGGCACTCCTTTAGGTCAAGAGACACCTTTGAAGCCCAGGTCACCACCTGGACCTGGCTCTCCTCTGGAGCCTCAGTCCATTTCGTCCAACAATGCCATCAGGGCCGATGGTACCTCTCTCCCCTTGCTGCCATTCAGAGATGAGGGAAAGGAGAGAGACAGACAGAGGGGGGACACTGTTCAGTCACTGAACACAAAAAGTCACAATTTAAACTCAATCTTGATACTTCTACCTAATCAAATCATTTAATTCTCAATACTTCTACCTAATTAAATCATTTAATTCTCAATACTTCTACCTAATTAAATCATTTAATTCTCAATACTTCTACCTAATTAAATCATTTAATTCTCAATACTTCTACCTAATTAAATCATTTAATTCTCAATACTTCTACCTAATTAAATCATTTAATTATCAATACTTCTACCTAATTAAAACATTTCTATTAGGATATTATGATATAACAGGAACTCAACACTACAGTATGTGCTGTTGTGTCTGTTGTCATCTAGGAACAGCATAAAGTGTCAGTATTGCGGTTTTTACATGACATAAAATGAGTTGGGGTGAAAAAACTCATACTTTCACAAAATGGAGTGTACAAACCTGTCCTTTGTCACCACGCGCTCCAAAACTTCCCAGTTTGGAAAGAGGAACAGAAACATTTTTGGTAAGAAGAAAAACAGACCCACTACATCAATGGAAACAGGAAGTAGACAGATGTGAGAGTGACGTGGCCTCGGCATTGTCAAATGATTACCGTGTCTCCTTTCCCTCCCTTCACACCAGTTCTTCCAACCCCGCCCTGAGGAGGGAACAATCAGCACATGAGACGAGTCAGTAAGATGCCATGGCAATGGCAAATACACACAGACACACTTTATAATGAGAACCTTTGTTCAAAAATAGGAATTTAGTTCAAATTCAAAGAATGCCATAACATCTCTGACAGTTATGCTCTTTAAAAAAAATACTAAAACCAGCATGACCATCTGTGGTTTTACATGACACTGAAACCTTTTCAGGGACTTTACTAACATATCTGTTACCTTCCTTGTTTAAATGTCAACAATAACACATGGGTGTCTGTCCACCCACACGAAACCCTCAAGCAACATTACCACCAACCCTGGACTGTCTTGTCTCATTACGCACACCTGGTTCCCATCCCCCCTGATTAGTATGTGTATATATGTGCCCTCCGTATTGTCCTTGTTGATTATTGTTCCATGTCCGTTGGTCTTGTGAGGACCTGTGCGCTGTTGTATCGGCTTATGTGTTACCGTGTTAGTGTGCACTTGTTATTACGGGTCTCATCCTGTGTATTTATTAGAGGTTTACACTTCTCTCTTTGGTTTGGGTTACAGCCCTGTGTTATATATATTACGTGTTTGTTTTGGGCTTCGTCCCCGTAATGTTCATGACGTACACTATTTTGGGTAGTGAAATAAAAAAAAACTATTTCATATTCCTGCGCTTGTCTCCTATCATTGTACAACGTGACAAGCTCCTACTCTCCCACATCACGATTCCCTCTCGCGCCCTAAGACGGAAGACTGGCCATTCATCACAAAGTATTAATTACAGTTGAAGTCGGAAGTTTACATACACTTAGGTTGGAGTCATTAAAACTCGTTTTTCAACCACTCCACAAATTTCTTGTTAACAAACTATAGTTTTGGCAAGTCGGTTAGGACATCTACTTTGTGCATGACACAAGTCATTTTTCCAACAATTGTTTACAGACAGATTATTTCACTAAAATTCACTGTATCACAATTCCAGTAGGTCAGAAGTTTACAAACACTAAGTTGACTGTGCCTTCAAACAGCTTGGAAAATTCCAGAAAATAATGTCTTGGCTTTAAAAGTTCTGATAGGCTAATTTACATCATTTGAGTCAATTGGAGGTGTACCTGTGGATGTATCTCAAGGCCTACCTTCAAACTCAGTGCCTCTTTGCTTGACATCATGGGGAAATCAAAAGAAATCAGCCAAGACCTCAGAAAAAAAATTGTAGACCTCCACAAGTCTGGTTCATCCTTGGGAGCAATTTCCAAACGCCTGAAGGTACCACGTTCATCTGTACAAACAATAGTACGCATGTATAAACAGCATGGGACCACGCAGCTGTCATACCGCTCAGGAAGGAGACGCGTTCTGTCTCCTAGAGATGAACGTACTTTGGTACGAAAAGTGCAAATCAATCCCAGAACAACAGCAAAGGACCTTGTGAAGATGCTGGAAGAAACAGGTACAAAGTATCTATATCCACAGAAAAACGAGTTCTATATCGACATAACCTGAAAGGCCGCTCAGCAAGGAAGAAGTCACTGCCCCAAAACCGCCATAAAAAAAGCCAGACTATGGGTTGCAACTGCATATGGGGACAAAGATTGTACTTTTTAGAGAAATGTCCTCTGGTCTGATGAAACAAAAGTATAACTGTTTGGCCATAATGACCATCGTTATTGTTGGAGAAAAAAGGGGGAGGCTTGCAAGCCGAAGAACACCATCCCAACCGTGATGCACGGGGATGGCAACATCATGTTGTGGGGGTGGACAACAAAGTCCAGGTATTGGAGTGGCCATCACAAAGCCCTGACCTCAACCCTATAGAACATTTGTGGGCAGAAAAGAAAAAGTGTGTGCAAGCAAGGAGGCCTACAAACCTGACTCAGTTACACCAGCTCTGTCAGGAGGCATGGGCCAACATTCACCCAACTCATTGTGGGAAGCTTGTGGAAGGCTTCCCGAAACATTTGACCCAAGTTAAACAATTTAAAGGCAATGCTACCAAATACTTATTGAGTGTATGTAAACTTCTGACCCACTGGGAATGTGATAAAAGAAACAAAAGCTGAAATAAATCATTCTCTACTATTATTCTGACATTTCATATTCTTAAAATAAAGTGGTGATCCTAACTGACCTAAAACAGGGATTTTTTATTTGGATTAAATGTCAGGAATTGTGAAAAACGGAGTTTAAATGTATTTGGCTCAGGTGTATGTAAACTTCCGACTTCAACTGTATTTGGCTAAGGTGTATGTAAACTTCCGACTTCAACTGTACATGCTAAAATTGCCACTTAACTTAATACAATATCTGCCTATTTTTTTCCAGCAATTTAGCCCCTGTCAATGTGGTGCGAGAGTTTGTCTATCACGTTATAACTATAAAAGTTGTTTACTAACCATTATTTTACCAGGTATATTGACCGTAAAATATAGTGCACTACTTTCTCTTGTACACTAAGGAGCCCGGGGAAGAGTTGCATGGTAGAGGTGAAGAATGTGCCTATTTGAAAGCTTGAAAAAAAATGAGTAGGTCATGACATGTTTTCTTTTTTTTAAGTTGCTCTCATGCTAAAAAAGGTTGGAGACCCCTGTTTTACACCATTGGGGATAGACTCATAGCACACACATGTGGAACTGTTATGTAAATATATGTGGAATGCAACAATGATGTGACTATATCAGTTTTAAAACCGTCTACTCTCATTGACTGTATTGTGTGTCATGAATCTGCCCCACTCCAATATCTCAGAAATTCTTGATGTTCTTCACATGGATGTATTAAAAGGAGACATGTAAAATGCCATACAAGAAGCCTTTTTGTAATAATGTTTGTGCTTTCATTATAATAATAATAATAACTTGCATTTAAGTGCTTTTCATACACTATACTCAAAGCTCAATGTTACCTTATTTGGAGGTGATCTTCCTCTCTTGAAGCCTCTCCAGTTCCATTTCCCATTCATTTATTGACAAATGTTATGCTCCGTTTATATTTCAGGATTAATGATATTGTTGGTCCTGTCACCTCTGGTTATCGAGATCATTGTGATCATCGGCCGTTACTGCAGATCTCGTCCAAATGAAGATGAGGGGGCTTCATCCATTGTGTAGTCCCCCCAAAGGACCTAGATGACGTCCTGTTGGGACATCTATCCTGCCAATGAAGAACACTGAATGAGGCATTATCTTAAAATTGAGCCAGTAGGATTATTGACAGGTAATCCTTTCGGGACTGCTGCTCTACCTCTCAAAAGGGAAAGAAAATCAGCTAAAAGACCATGTAGGTTTTTAGTTTCATTGCAGACCGATGAAAATTATGTAGTTCTGTGAAGGACTCAATGTTATGCACTTTCCTGCATTCTCTTTTCTTCCGATACTCAAATAACCCCCTAAAGTTGCTCACCAGTGATGCCGGTGATGTTTCACCTAAGAGAGGAAGGAGAAAAGCCATAGAGATGTTTTTGTGAAAATGTGTTCTTGCTGCTAACATTTGAAACTGCACTGCATCACAATGCTGGGACATATAGCTAGTGTTGTAGTATTAATGTAGTAACAAGTATTTCCAATCTACTTATTGCTCAGTTCATGTGAATATGACAGATGTATGAGTGTAAAATGAGAAAGGTATGGTATTTCTAGGTATTTTTTCCAACATTTCAGTTTAGTAATTGTTACACTGTACATTGCCATTTCTCTCTTACATATTTGTGTAAAAAACGATGTTAATATAACAGTTAGAGTAGATGTTAGAGATGCCGAGCAATAATAGAAAGCGCTCAAGGTTCATCAGTTCATCTTGGGCTTGGAAGTGATGAAATGAACTGGCAATTGGAGAATTACTGGTCTGAAATCCTAATGATATTGTGCCCATGAGGAAGGTACTCACTTAACCTGTGGGACCAGTGTCAAAATGAACAAGGCAAAAAAAACAAAAAAACGTATTTTTATAGTGTCCACTATCTACTCTGCAATTTGTTATTGGTACAGAAATACATTTCTTGTTGAAGTTACAAGTTACACTTACCCCTAGATCAGACAATAAGCTTAGACAAGTGATTACATGAATATGTTGATATCAAGCTTATTATCAAGCTTATTATTATTATTATTATTGTGCAATAATGTGTTGAGTGCTATGATCAGACAGTTGTCATGAAAAAGGTCACTGTTATTGTATATGTGTCACACCCTGACCTTAGAGAGACTTTTTATGTCTCTATTTGGTTTGGTCAGGGTGTGATTTGGGGTGGGCATTCTATGTTTTGGCCGGGTATGGTTCTCAATCAGGGACAGCTGTCTATCGTTGTCTCTGATTGGGAACCATACTTAGGTAGCCCTTTCCCCTCCTTTCAGTGTGGGAAGTTGTCTTTGTTTGTGGCACTATAGCGGTAAGCTTCACGCTCGTTTTTGTATTGTTTTTGTCGGCGTCATCCTAATAAAAGGGAATATGGACGCTCACCACGCTGTGGTTTGGTCCAGTTCTTTCGACGGCCGTGACAATATGACCCATATCCATGCACTCCTCATGTCAAATCTGTCCTGTGATATGGTGACGCAATACATTTTTTTTTAGTTATTCTATAGTATTAAATGATTTTTAACTACATGGAATTTCATGTTTGTAAAGGATTAAAATGTTCAATGTTGTTTAGATCACATGGCTTAACCTGGCTTCCATTTTATGCTGTGTGATGTTACTTTGTAATGTGTTTGACAATGACAGAGACCTCACACAATTGTTTGTCACTCTAAAGATTATTAGCAAAGAGGTATTTATGTATTTAACAATTAAAACAGCTATCCAAAAATATAATTGTGATCATCCCAATAATTGTGATCATCCGACTCAAAATTCACCTGTAAATGTTGTAAAGTCAAGGTACAGTATATAACTAAAATAAAAAATTACAGAATGTGTCTTGTGAAATAGGTAGAGATTTGTTAAAAGCCATTTAGCACCTCAAACATCAAACATCGGATACAGTTAGTTACAAAATGATTTACAAGGCTTCTTCATTTTCAATGTATCCACAGAATTGCTGATCATATTTAAAAAAAACTGAGATTTATACAAGTTAATTTTCTGCCAATTACTTTTCACCAAAGGCCACTTTCATTGTGCTTGGAGGAAAATGAATCAATTCGATTTCAATACCAGTCAATACAGGAATTGAATTAGGCATGCAATTCTAAAAGATCAATGCTGTTCACATTGGTCATTTCCCAACTCAATGTCAACTTCAATTCCTGGGTTGACTCAAATGTAACTGGGATTAATCCCCACGTTGCCATGAAGCAACCCTCCAGAATGATCCCTCATCATGGACCATTCCTGCACCCCTTCCTGAAGCTCCTTATTGAGGTTAGATCTTAGGGCTTAGATCGTGGGTCCCTTCACCAGGTCCTGCTGCTTGCGCATCACAGGTGTGTGAATGCTGCAGACGATCAATCATTGCTGGAGAACTGCTGTTCTAGCCTGACTTTGTACTGCTGTTTGGCTGCCTGAGTGAAAGGGTATAGGCTACTGTTTCTGTTTCATTTCTTTGAAAAGCCTAAACATCTTAGTTCTACAGTCCCAGCCAGAGGGTTGTCTGCCTCCATCTGCTCTAGAGGTGAACTCTTCTCCTGGAAAGTAAAAGTATTGGGTTGTTATTTTACCTGAAATGCACAAGGTCCTCTACTCTGACAATTAATCCACAGATAAAAGGGTAAACGTAGTTCGTTTCTAGTAATCTCTCCTCCGTCAGTCTTCTTCTGACTTTATATGGCGTTTGACAACCAACTTTAAGGTGCATTACCATCACCAACTGGGCTGGCGTGTGGATCGCAGTTCATCTTTCAATCACCCATGTGGGTATATGCTCTGAAAAACCATTGAGGAGATGGGAGAAGCTGGACTTGCAGCGCATAAAGCGTCTATTTTAGCGCCTGGCTACGCAGGCGCTCGTTGATGCGCGCGAGCAGTTTGGATGAAATTGTTGAATAACAGGTATGTGTACATTTATTTTGTCACGCTCACACACATAACGCAAGCGGTGTGGTCAGCATGATAGACTCGTTGCTCAGCTTCAAATGTGCCCTAGTCTTTCTCTGCATTTCCTCTTCACATTCAAGTATACAATGAGCCCAAACTAGCAGGACAGGCTCTCACACACAGACATGTTTTATGGAACCCTGTCTCGACCAGTTTGGCCCCGGAGTGTAGATCAACATTAAATCTTTCTTCTCAAGGGGTGCATCTAGAAGTGGTTCTTGTGGATACTTCTTACTCCTTTGCAATAACATATTCCTTAGGATGACCTATGGTAAAGATGAGGATTATTGAGTCAATAATATGAAGACATTTAAAAGAAAATTAAATACATGAAAACCATCACCATAAAATGCAGTGTTTTGGAACTCACATAGCTGATGGTGAATATCAGCAATGCCGCCACAAGCCCCACAATGGAAAGAACTAGAATGGTATCCCTTTCTTCTGATTGGTCTGTGGACTCAAGGCAACCTACAAAAAAATTATCCACAAATCTTTGAGCATCACTGGAAACATTTTTTAAATATTTAGCAGCATAGATGAACTCTCTCTGGGTCCACATACCAAAACAAGCACACAATGAGAGTAGAACACACTCACCTGTCACTCTGAGGTGAACCTGCCCCTCCTGGTTCTGCTCTCCTACAGGTGCTGCCAGGAGACACTTGTACCTCCCGCTATCAACAGCCGTTACATTGGGCAGCAAGATATCGAAAGAATCATCAGCCAAAAGTTCCACTTTACTCTCCAGGCCTGCGTACCATAGGGTGGTGCTGTTAGGTGATAGCCTCTTCATCAATAGACCAGACTCCTTATTAGAGGGCTCCTCACCCAGCTGGGAGAAGAGGGTTTGAAGTTACTCTATGCCCTTAACAGCTGGTCTGGGACCAGTGCTGTATGTTCTTTGCATAAATTGCACTTATACAGAATTTGGTCAGATCGTACAAAACACAGTGTGCTATCACAATAATTGAAAGCTTACCTTATACCACCTCACCGCCCGGTATTGGACCCCAGGCTTACATATTGCTTTACATTTCAGAATTGAGTCCTCTCCACAAACTGACTTCACCTCTTGTGTAGGCCTATCCTGTGTGAGGCCACCTTGCACAGAGGCAGCTTTAGACAAACACAAGGTAAATCATTATTTCAGGTGAGCCTGCCTCATTGGAATATCAAATTCATTGTTAAAAAGAAATGACAACATACCTAATATGCAGACGAGTTGAAAAAGCATAATTGTAGTACACAGCAACGAAGATGACGATTTAGAACAGGAGGGTAGCAGTTTAAATACTTCCGAAAGAGAAGTTAAACTGGGATTTCCCCGTCTGCGTCACATTCTGAAGTGCGCGTGCACTCCCTCCACCCACATGACCGATTGCGAATCTGCAGACATGAGACTGCTCACCAACGCTCGTTGCAAAATAAATGTACACACAATATACCCACATGGGTGATTGAAAGATGAACTGAGGTGCGCCATATAAAGTCCAAAAATAAGAAGAGATTCTTAGAAATGTACTAGGTTAACTCTTTCATCTGTAGATTAATTGTCAGGGTAGAGAACCTTGTGAATTTCAGATAAAATAACACCCCAATGTTTATATCCCAGGGCAAATTAGGTAGCTAAATTGGCATGAATGTTTCAGGCGTTTTGACCTGTCTCCAAATTAATATAGTTGGTTCAGAGTTCGTTTTGATATTTCCACGTGCGTGCCCTGATGAGTCTGGTGTGGATGGACAAAATTAACATGCGCACGTGGATGTACGAGCGCGCCGGCTCCGTCAGCATGAGTCAGTGGAGATATGATGGCGATGCGTTGGCTCACTCTCCAGATGTGTTTGGGTATGTTTTTCCCCCCCAATGAATCTAGCGTTAAATTTAAGATAAACCGGAATTATAGATACTGGGAGTGGTTGTTATTTCTGAACGTTAACTCAATACTTTACTCCGCAGTTTATTAGTTGTAGCCTATATCATTGCATCATATCCTGATTTGTAGAAGCCAATTTTACGCACGTGCTTGTAATGTATGGCCGTAACGTTAGTGTCGTGCCTATGATTTTCTTTCTGTTGAAGGTGTTAAAAATAAATAGAACTACAACATTACAATATAGGCTAAATATAGGTCTACACTATATTAACCGTTGGACTTGTTTTTGCTACCTGAAAGTGAATGTTTGGGGTGGGGGAATTCCCAGTGAATTCCGCGATCAGACTTCCTTAATTAGATTTGGTTTACTCAACGTGTTGAGTGGGTCGTTGGAGTAATTGTAGCTGTCTGTGTCAGATTAAATAACGTATCTTATAGTGTATTGGGTATTTCAGTTAAAAGACAATCATGGAAATACACACTTCATTGACAAGTATGTGGGCACCTGCTCATCGAACACCTCATTCCAAAATCATGGCCATTAATATGGAGTTGGTCCCCCTGTTTCTGCTATAACAGCCTTCACTCTTCTGGGAAGGCTTTCCACAAGATGTTGGAACATTGCTGAGGGGACTTGCTTACATTGTCACAAGAGCATTAGTGAGGTCAGGCACTGATATTGGGGATTAGGCCTGGCTCTCAGTCTTGCGTTCCAATTCATTCCAAAGGTGTTAGATGGAGTTGAGCTGCTCTGTGCAGGCCAGCCGTTCTTCCACAACGATATCAACAAACCATTTATTTATGGGCCTCGCTTTGTGCACAAGGGCCTTGTCATGCTGAAACAGGAAAGGGCCATCCCCAAACTGTTGCCACAAAGTTGGAAGCCCAGAATTGTCTAGAATGTTATTGTATTGTGTAGCGGTAAGATTTCCCTTCACTGGAACAAAGGAGCCAAGCCCGAACCATGAAAAACAGCCCCAGACCATTATTCCTCCTCCACCAAACTTTACAGTTGGCACTATGCATTGGGGAAGGTAGCGTTCTTTTGGCATCCATCAAACCCAGATTCTTCCGTCAGACTGCCAGATGGTGAAGCGTGATTCATCACTCGCGAGAACATGTTTCCACTGCTCCAGAGTCCAATGGCGGCGAGCTTTACACCACTCCAGCCGACGCTTGGCATTGCGATCTTAGGCTTGTGTGTGGCTGCTCTGCCATTGAAACCCATTTCATGAAGCGCCTGACGAATAGTTATTGTGCTGACTTTGCTTCCAAAGGCAGTTTGGAACTCGGTAGTGAGTGTTGCAACCAAGGACAGACGATTTTTATGCACTACGTGATTCAGGGCTCGGCTGTCCCATTCAGTGAGGTTTTGTGCCTACCACTTTGCGGCTGAGCCGTTGTTGCTCCTAGATGTTTCCAGCACTTACAGTTGAACGTGGCAGCTCTAGCAGGGCAGAAATCTGACAAACTGACTTGGAAAGGTGGCCTCCTATGACGGTGCCACGTTGAAAGTCGCTGAGCTCTTCAGTCAGGCTATTCTACTGCCAGTGTTAGTCTATGGAGATTGCATGGCTGTGTGCTCGATTATATACACCTTTTCGCAACATGTGTGACTGAAATAGCCGAATCCACTAATTTGAAGGGGTGTCCACATATTTTCGGCCGTGTAGTACAGTTCACACCTGGTACATGGTGATATCATGTATCATGTTTTTGACCAATAGTAAAAATAAAAAATAAATGGCTTGTTTTTCTGTTTGGTCCTTTAACCAATGTATGTTAAAATAAATAGCTTAGATACAATAGTGAAAACAGAAACAGTTCTACAACTGAACATCAAAAATCAACAAAGTGCCTACCCTGACACGAAAGGCTGAGGTATATGAATGGCGCTGGAGAGAATGGCTGCCGTTTTACAGTCTCCTAACCAGTTGTGCTATTGTGGGTTTCTTTGCGTTATTTGTAACTTATTTTGTACATAAAGTTTCTGGCACCGTCTCTTATGACCGAAAAGAGCTTCTCGAAATCAGGACAGCTATTACTCGCCTTGTATTGAAAGACATTTTTTTCTTTAACGAGTCGGACGAGAGGGATTTACTCCAGACACCCGACAAGGCCCTCATCCCCGTCATTCACAGGAGAAAGAGACAGAGATATTGAGAACGAAGATCGGGGTGCCTTGTAAGGATCCGGTGGCGAGTGGGTAATTTGCCTTTACCATCGGTCCTATTAGCCGACGTATAATCATTGGATAATAAAATAGACGAACTACAAGCACGTATATCCTACCAATAGGACATTAGAAACGGTTATATTTTATGTTTCACCGAGTCGTGGCTGAACGACGACATGAATAACATACAGCTGGCAGGTTATACACTGTATCGGCAGGATAGAACAGTAGCCTCTGGTAAGACCATGAGTGGCGGTCTATGTATTTTTGTAAACAACAGCTGGTGCATGATATCTAAGGAAGTCTCGAGGTTTCGCTCGCCTGAGAGTATCTCATGATATGCTGTAGACCTCACTATTTACCAAGAGTTTATCTATATTCTTCGTATCTGTCTATTTACCACCACAAACCGATGCTGGCACTAAGACCGCACTCAATGAGCTGTATACGGCCATAAGCCGTATAGGAAATCGCTCATCCAAAGGCGGTGCTCTTATTGGCCGGGGACTTTAATGCAGGGAAACTTAAATCCGTTTTAGCTCATTTCTACCAGCATGTTAAATGTGCAACCAGAGATAAAACAAAACTCTTGACCACCTTTCCTCCTCACACGGAGATGCATACAAAGCTCTCCCTAGCCCTCCATTTGGCAAATCTGACCATAATTCTATCCTCCTGATTCCTGCTTACAAGCAAAAACTAAAGCAGGAAGCACCAGTGAATCGGTCCATAAAAGAGTGGTCAAATTAAGCAGATGCCAAGCTACAGGACTGTTTTGCTCACACAGACTGGAATATGTTCCGGGATTCTTCCGATGGCAGTGAGGAGTACACCACATCAGTCACTGGCTTCATCAATAAGTGCACCGACGACTTCGTCCCCACAGTGACTGTATGTACATACCCCAACTAGAAGCCATGGATTACAGGCAACATCCGCACTGAGCTAAAGGGTATAGCTGCTGCTTTCAAGGAGCAAGACTCTAACCCAGAAGCTTATAAGAAATCGCTCTATGCCCTCTGACAAACTGTCAAACAGGCAAAGCGTCCATACAGGACTAAGATCAAATCGTACTACACCGGCTCCGATGCTCGTCGGATGTGGCAGGGCTTGAAAATGATTAGACTACAAAGGGAAGCACAGCCGCCGCGAGCTGCTCAGTGACAATAGCCTACCAGTCAAGCTTAATAACTTCTATGCTCGCTTCGAGGCAAGTAACACTGAAAAATGCACGAGAGCATCAGCTATTCCGGATGACTGTGATCACGCTCTCCGTAGCCGATGCGAGTAATACCTTTTTAAACAGGTCAACATTCACAAGGCCGCAGTTCCAGACGGATTACCAGGACGTGTACTCCAGCACTCCCCAATGCTTCGTTTGCTGGCTGCTGCATTCTGTAAGAACCAACGCCGGAGATGAGAAGCAGGTACAGGAAGTTGAACATTTAATGTAGGCCAGACATGGGAACAGGACAAGAACAGTGTCAGAACCAGGTAACAAATGACATACGGAAGTTAATGCAGCAGCGGGGAACTTACAAATATATGCGAGGTAATTTACAGGTGATTCCAATAGATCACTGATGCGCGTGACGAGGGAAGGCAGGTGTGCGTAATGATGGTGGTGGGAGTGTGTAATGCAGGGCAGCCTGGCAGGAGAAGGCGTGACAATATGCGTAGTCACTTTAACTCTACCTACATGTACATATTACCTTGACTAACCGGTGCCCCCGCACATTGACTCTGTACCAGTGACCCCTGTATATAGCTTCGCTATTGTTATTTTACTGCTGCTCTTTAATTATTTGTTACTTTTATTTCTTATTTTTTTACTTAACGGCATTGTTGGTGTGCGGCAGGTAGCCTAGTGGTTAGAGCATTGGGCAAGTAACAGAAAGGTTGCTAGATCGAATCCCCGAGCTGACAAGGTCAAAATCTGTTGTTCTGCCCCTGAACCCACTGTTCCTAGACCCTCATTGTAAATGAGAATTTGTTCTTAACTGACTTGCCTAGTTAAATAAAGGTGGCGGCTCCCATGCACTTACCACAAATTCCTCGTTTGCTAAATTCACAGTATTGTACATTCCTCTCTTTTACTCTTAAATTTGTTGTATTTTTTTTGTATTGTCATTTGCACATGATCTCAATTTTAGCTAACACACCGGCATATTTGAAAAATGAAAAGTGTCATTGTGCTGCTGTATTAGTGCATTGAACCATATAGCGCGCTGTGGTTTCAAAACTCTGTGGATATTGCTAAAACAGTGACGTCATATCTGAAATCTTTACACACCTTCGTCATTAAATGTCCATTTGTCTCACGTGAAAAGTAATTTGTAATATCGTTTTTTAGGGCACCGAGTCTTGACTGTTTACATGTTGAGATTCAATTGGCACATCATAAGTTGCCATCTTAGAGCAACAGCAATGAGGAATCAGTCGTATTTATAATATGACAAAATACAGTTCCTATAGAAAGTCTACACCCCCCTTAGATTTCTTCACATTTTGTGTTACAAAGTGTGATTTAAAATGTATTTAATTGTCTTTTTTGTCAATGAACTACTCAAAATACTCTAATGTTAAAGTGGAAGAAAATGTGTAACATTTTTTAAAGATGAATGAAAAATAAAACACTCAAATACCTTGATTAGATAGGTATTCACCCCCTGAATTAATACATGCTAATGCCAAAAGTGTGCAAAGCTGTCTTCAAGGCAAAGGGTGTCTATTTGAAGAATCTCAAATATAAAATATATTTAGATTTGTTTAATACTTTCTTTGGTTACTACATGATTCCATATGTGTTATTTCATAGTTTTGATGTCTTCACTATTATTATACAATGTAGAAAATAGTACAAAATAACGAAAAACCCTTGAATAAGTATGTGTTCTAAAACTTTTGACATTTAGTGTATATAACCAATACATGACTTTCGAGGAGTAGGACAGTTGATACAAACCTATAACTAACTATAACTTTTCCATTATATGAAATTATATTATCACATTCACTTGCTCGTTTGCCATACTAGTCTGATGAGACCATATAGCAACTACGGGAACTAACCTGAAACAACCAAACTGATGGACAATGTTGATTGGCATGTGGAATTATGTCCAATGAGGTTGCAAAGTGAGAGGCGGGATTAGGTATTGTCCAATGAGGTTGCGGGTGAGCCCAACATGAAAACCAGTTTTTATTTTATTTTATTCTCTTTGAGCAAACCCGAGAACAATGCTGTGATGACGTTGTACATGTAATAGTATAACTTTAGACCGTCCCCTCGCCCCGACACGGGCGCGAACCAGGGACCCTCTGCACACATCAACAACAGTCACGCGCACACCACCGCTACCTAGCTAGCCATTTCACATCGGTTACATGCACATTTTTCAGGAACCCATTTTCGCTCGTGAGCTAATTTCAAAACTATTGTTTTTATAATTTCAGCCATTCTGGAAAATGTCTTTAAAGCTTAACTTTGGGGCTCTAACGCAAGTTTTTAGGTCTCAGGAAAGGTCATCACACTATTGTGATCACATCCATTAAACTGACACTGCCTAGTATAATACAGTGGATTTAGGTTGAAATCATCCTTTCTTGGTCTTAAGTGGATTCCCAATCACACTCATCCTTTTCTTTGTTCACTTTTCAGTCTCAGTGTCCGCAGCCCCTGTAGAGGATAATCAAATTGCCTACATATGTCAGGAGGGTCATGTCATACTTGAAGCACCGTTTAAAGAATTGGATGCCCAATGTGACGAGAGCTGGACCATTGGCAAAGAGGTAAACTATTGCATATATGCTTATGACAAGTAGATACAATGTGAGGTCAGGCATTTTCTATTAGCATTATTTTTTCGCATCTCACCATTTATAGTATCATCAACAGTATGCAGAGGGGCAGGGGCCATTTTAATTTAGACATGCCATGTGATAAGATATTTTTCTTTCTGCAGCCCATTGCCATTTATAAAAACGACAGGGGTAAAGTAAAGAAGGAATACATTTCTCCATGCAAGGACGTGTTCTTTGGAAAAGTCATCCTTAGTAAATGTGCCAATGTCACATTAACTATTGGTTGCACCAAGGTAGGTCAACTTTATGAATACAATTCACCTTCCTTTCCTCTGTTAGTGTCTGCCAAGTACCAACATAGTACAAAAAAAATGTATATTCACCCCTTCATTTTTTTAAAAACAGGATGGGTTACATGAAGAGACCAGGATCCACTTCTTAGGTATGGTTTCCCCTGAAGTTATTGGTGTATTACACAACATATCTACCATTGATATAAATATTAAGCATTGTTGTCATCATCATTGCTCATATCACTCTTTTTGCTACTTAGGGACAAACGTTATCACTGCCACCGCAATCGCTCAAATTGCTCATTATGGTAAATTATGCTTTTTTTAGACCATGCATTACATTTTGATTGTACTATTATCAAAATAAAATATACTTTACAAGTGCAGATGATCAATTTCTATAACTATCAGAACAAGTTTTGTTGCCACAGGGAAATTCTTGTTCTTTTAATTTTATTACAATGAGAGATTTTGAAATGAGTGTTAGACAATCAACATTTTTCAAATAATGCAAATAATTAATTTAACAACTATTTTCTTTTTTAAATTTTAGGACTTTGGGCATTGATGATGCTTTTGGTCTTTTTGATTGTACTTTAAATGTCATCTGAAGGAAGCTGAAGCAAGGGGACTCCAACGATGTTGGTCTCACCCAGATGACACCCCTCGACGTCGATCCAGCTGATAAAGAACAGTTAGGCCCATCTTTTCAAAGTTAATCTACTATAAACATGATGTAATTAATCTAAGGGAAACGTATGACTTCTACAGCTTTTAGTTGTATGGTTTTTGTCTCATTACTGTCTTCTACGCAATGTTACTTTCTTACCTTTTTTATGACCACCCATTTTTTAATTTTTTTTACCTGTACAGAACATAGTAAATCTCAACCAAGTAAACCAGTATGATGGGTGAAGTTCACATCTTTTTACCTAAGAGAGGAAGAAAGACATTGTGTTTTGTTTTAAATGAAAATTCAACAGAACATTTCTCGCTGCTGTCCACCTACAATTAACTGCACTGCAGAACCATGTAGCCAGAGGTATTTATAAAATATTTATTAAGCTATGTATTACCTAGTGAATATAAAATGCACGTATGAATGTACAATTAGCTAGAAAAACAAGCTGTAAACTTGTCCGTTACAATAAATTCATTATTACATTGCCATCTCTGCCTTGGGCAATTTAAGGCACGCAATGGTTTGTACTTCATCAAGATGCTTTGGAACCAGTGGCACATTTTAAGAATATATATTTTAAAGTAGTCTTATATAAGTACTCCTACTCACCCCTAGATCAGAGAATAAGCTTAGAGACAAGTGACTCGATTGATTGATTGATTTCACCAGAGAGATGTACTGTACAATAGTGTTTAACACTTGGTAATAATAATACTTCTTTACCTCCCTCCAGTCCATAAAACCAAACACTTTTATATGAACTGACAACCATCATTTTACACACATTAAGAGGAGCCCTTTTGAACACGAGCAGTGTTAAACAAACATTTTAATAAGGTTTATTTTCTTGTGTTGATTTCATGCATTTGTACTTTCGTAGCATAGTTGTATACCATAATGCTTTTGATGAGAGATAATCACCCATTTTCATGCTCTGCTCATTTTCTAATCTGTCCTGTGATGTGGTGGTGATGCATTAAAAATAATTGTCTCCAAACATTGTGACGCTTTTGTATCAGGGTTTTGATTGCCAACACATGTACACAAAAGTAAAAATGTTAAGAACACGTGTGTGATATGCTTGAGTTTACAGGGATATATTTCCACCTTGTAATGTGTTGGGATGATTCTCAATGAGGATTGACAATGACAAAAATATCAATTAAGAGGTGATAGAGTTTAACATCCTGTTCATGTGAAAGTTATTTATGCAAAATAAATCATGTACATGAAAATCTATTTAAAAATCAAAACCGCCATCCAATGAATATAGTAAATTCATTTAATCTACAGACATTTTGTGCTGTCCAACAAATCATTGCCAGATTATTTAACTATAGAAATTCCAAATACAATATACTGTATAACACATTTCAATGTATTATTTTTAATATGAAATAATATCAAATATTACGTTATTTTATATTGATCAGTGTTATCTTGACTGTGAACATCTGTTAATGGGGAAAAAATGAAGTTATTTAGATTAACCCGAATAACATGAGATGACTGAAAGAGACCACATTCTCAGAAACACGCTCAAAGTGTGGCGACTAAAAAAGTGAGGACTCATCTTAAGAAAAAGCAAGACAGAATTTATCTAAAACAGTGATATTTCAGAACACACAGTACATGTGCTTGTGATACTTTACAAAATTATTTACATCACTTTTTATTTTCAATGTATACACAGCATTGTTGATCATATCAAAAACAAAACCTGACTGGTAGCCAGAGACTCCTGCAAGTTTAATTTTTTGCCAATTTCGTCTAGCCAGTTTCTCAAGCCCCTTTACTTATGGTTTGCCTTTACTTATGGTTTGCATGGAGGAAGACAATTACATTTTTTGTTTCTGCATAAAAAATACATTTTGGCCTAACATAAAAGGTATCAATTATGCCTAAACAGAGTTAATTTGGAGCCTTGCTTGGCTCAGATGAAATGCGTCAAGGCTGGTTTCATCTCTTTGCAGAGTCCAGCGTGTCCCACCAAACCCTTCCATCACTGGTGAGCCCCATTGAACAGTGCTCGGATTAATTCCATTTCAATACCAGTCAATACAGGAATTGAATTAGGCTTGAAATTCAAAAAGACCAATGCTGTACACATTGGTCATTTCCCAGTTCAAAACTCTGTCAATTCCTGGTTTGGCTGAGATGTGAATGGAATTAACTTCAATGTTGCCATGGAGCGACCGTCCAGAGTGACCTCTCGTCGTGGACCATTCCTTCACCTTTTCCTGAAACTCCTTGTTGGGGTTAAATCTTGGGGCTTAGATCACGGGGTCCCTTCACTAGGCCCTGCTCCTTGCGCATCACAGGCGCGTGAATGCTGCAGTCCCGTGCCTCACAGAAGCCAGGCACTCCTGCGTTGCCTGCCATGCCAGGCTGGCCCAAAGCGCCTGTGAAACCACGGGGCCCTCTGGGACCTGCCATACCGTTCTTTGGCTCTGCTGGGTGTCCTGGCAGCCCTGTGTGGAATTAATTTAAACAATTGGAGTTGGTGTCTTAAAAGTTCACTTGAAAAGACTTCCTGCTAACATCAATGTTGAATAAAACCACACAATGCCTATTCCAGTAAATCTGGATGTGAGTTACAGATACTTTCCAACAAGTTACAGATACTTTCCAACTAAGACAAGCAATTTTGAGATAGACCTGAGAGTTTCACACCAGTGGAAACAGTGTCCTACCTCTGAGGCCTTGATGCCCATCGTGTCCTGGCAGACCTTTACCAGGCTCACCCCCCTTTCCTTTCAGACCTTTTGTTCCTGTGGAGTAGAACAGAGAGCTTGGGGGTGAACTCTGAAGCTATGCCACTACAAAGGAGCTCCACTCATTTTCACTTGAAATGAGCCTTACTGATCAGGGTTTAGTTTACCTGGAATCACGTTTGGTTGAAATAAGACATTTGGATTACATACCTCTTTCACCCTCTGCCCCCTTCTGACCATCCACTCCCGTGTCCCCTTGGATGCCCCTGCCTCCTATGACTCCAGCTTTGCCCGCTTTACCCTGAGAGAGAGCGAGAGGTCAACAGAACTTATCATCATTTGGACTAAAGGCCTTCCTTAGTAGATAGGGGTTGGTTTGGGGGATGTGTGACTCACGGGTTTGCCTGATTCTCCAGTTGGTCCCCTGGTTCCGGGCGGCCCAATAAGTGTGCGGTTGTTGATAGGGCAGCCTTGGGAACACTTGGCCCGGATGGAAGCTGCATACTGGGAGATCTGAGCTGTCACCACTCCTTTACACAGCTGCAATACCTGCTCATCTGTCAGCCCAGGGCCCTGAGGTAAAAAATCTGGCAATCAATCAATCAATCAATCAACCAAGCAAGTAAATAATCGATCAATCAATCAGTCAGCAAACGTTCTTGCTAGATATGGGTCAATGTAAAATAAAGGGGAGACCCTTCCTCCAGGCAGACTGGAGTTGGCTCCTGATACGCACAGGGGCACCTGGCACTCCTTTAGGTCCAGAGCCACCTTTGACGCCCAGGTCACCGCCTGGACCTGGCTCTCCTCTGGAGCCTGGGATGCCGGGGGGTCCATTTCGTCCAACAATGCCATCAGGGCCGATGGTACCTCTCTCCCCTTGCTGCCATTCAGAGATGAGGGGAAGGAAGGAGAGAGACAGACAGAGGGGGAACACTGTTCAGTCACTGAACACAAAAAGTCACGATTTAAACTCAATCTCAATACTTCTACCTAATTAAATCATTTAATTCTCAATACTTCTACCTAATTAAATCATTTAATTCTCAATACTTCTACCTAATTAAATCATTTAATTATCAATACTTCTACCTAATTAAAACATTTCTATTAGGATATTATGATATAACAGGAACTCAACACTACAGTATGTGCTGTTGTGTCTGTTGTCATCTAGGAACAGCATAAAGTGTCAGTATTGCGGTTTTTACATGACATAAAATGAGTTGGGGTGAAAAAACTCATACTTTCACAAAATGGAGTGTACAAACCTGTCCTTTGTCACCACGCGCTCCAAAACTTCCCAGTTTGGAAAGAGGAACAGAAACATTTTTGGTAAGAAGAAAAACAGACCCACTACATCAATGGAAACAGGAAGTAGACAGATGTGAGAGTGACGTGGCCTCGGCATTGTCAAATGATTACCGTGTCTCCTTTCCCTCCCTTCACACCAGTTCTTCCAACCCCGCCCTGAGGAGGGAACAATCAGCACATGAGACGAGTCAGTAAGATGCCATGGCAATGGCAAATACACACAGACACACTTTATAATGAGAACCTTTGTTCAAAAATAGGAATTTAGTTCAAATTCAAAGAATGCCATAACATCTCTGACAGTTATGCTCTTTAAAAAAAATACTAAAACCAGCATGACCATCTGTGGTTTTACATGACACTGAAACCTTTTCAGGGACTTTACTAACATATCTGTTACCTTCCTTGTTTAAATGTCAACAATAACACATGGGTGTCTGTCCACCCACACGAAACCCTCAAGCAACATTACCACCAACCCTGGACTGTCTTGTCTCATTACGCACACCTGGTTCCCATCCCCCCTGATTAGTATGTGTATATATGTGCCCTCCGTATTGTCCTTGTTGATTATTGTTCCATGTCCGTTGGTCTTGTGAGGACCTGTGCGCTGTTGTATCGGCTTATGTGTTACCGTGTTAGTGTGCACTTGTTATTACGGGTCTCATCCTGTGTATTTATTAGAGGTTTACACTTCTCTCTTTGGTTTGGGTTACAGCCCTGTGTTATATATATTACGTGTTTGTTTTGGGCTTCGTCCCCGTAATGTTCATGACGTACACTATTTTGGGTAGTGAAATAAAAAAAAACTATTTCATATTCCTGCGCTTGTCTCCTATCATTGTACAACGTGACAAGCTCCTACTCTCCCACATCACGATTCCCTCTCGCGCCCTAAGACGGAAGACTGGCCATTCATCACAAAGTATTAATTACAGTTGAAGTCGGAAGTTTACATACACTTAGGTTGGAGTCATTAAAACTCGTTTTTCAACCACTCCACAAATTTCTTGTTAACAAACTATAGTTTTGGCAAGTCGGTTAGGACATCTACTTTGTGCATGACACAAGTCATTTTTCCAACAATTGTTTACAGACAGATTATTTCACTAAAATTCACTGTATCACAATTCCAGTAGGTCAGAAGTTTACAAACACTAAGTTGACTGTGCCTTCAAACAGCTTGGAAAATTCCAGAAAATAATGTCTTGGCTTTAAAAGTTCTGATAGGCTAATTTACATCATTTGAGTCAATTGGAGGTGTACCTGTGGATGTATCTCAAGGCCTACCTTCAAACTCAGTGCCTCTTTGCTTGACATCATGGGGAAATCAAAAGAAATCAGCCAAGACCTCAGAAAAAAAATTGTAGACCTCCACAAGTCTGGTTCATCCTTGGGAGCAATTTCCAAACGCCTGAAGGTACCACGTTCATCTGTACAAACAATAGTACGCATGTATAAACAGCATGGGACCACGCAGCTGTCATACCGCTCAGGAAGGAGACGCGTTCTGTCTCCTAGAGATGAACGTACTTTGGTACGAAAAGTGCAAATCAATCCCAGAACAACAGCAAAGGACCTTGTGAAGATGCTGGAAGAAACAGGTACAAAGTATCTATATCCACAGAAAAACGAGTTCTATATCGACATAACCTGAAAGGCCGCTCAGCAAGGAAGAAGTCACTGCCCCAAAACCGCCATAAAAAAAGCCAGACTATGGGTTGCAACTGCATATGGGGACAAAGATTGTACTTTTTAGAGAAATGTCCTCTGGTCTGATGAAACAAAAGTATAACTGTTTGGCCATAATGACCATCGTTATTGTTGGAGAAAAAAGGGGGAGGCTTGCAAGCCGAAGAACACCATCCCAACCGTGATGCACGGGGATGGCAACATCATGTTGTGGGGGTGGACAACAAAGTCCAGGTATTGGAGTGGCCATCACAAAGCCCTGACCTCAACCCTATAGAACATTTGTGGGCAGAAAAGAAAAAGTGTGTGCAAGCAAGGAGGCCTACAAACCTGACTCAGTTACACCAGCTCTGTCAGGAGGCATGGGCCAACATTCACCCAACTCATTGTGGGAAGCTTGTGGAAGGCTTCCCGAAACATTTGACCCAAGTTAAACAATTTAAAGGCAATGCTACCAAATACTTATTGAGTGTATGTAAACTTCTGACCCACTGGGAATGTGATAAAAGAAACAAAAGCTGAAATAAATCATTCTCTACTATTATTCTGACATTTCATATTCTTAAAATAAAGTGGTGATCCTAACTGACCTAAAACAGGGATTTTTTATTTGGATTAAATGTCAGGAATTGTGAAAAACGGAGTTTAAATGTATTTGGCTCAGGTGTATGTAAACTTCCGACTTCAACTGTATTTGGCTAAGGTGTATGTAAACTTCCGACTTCAACTGTACATGCTAAAATTGCCACTTAACTTAATACAATATCTGCCTATTTTTTTCCAGCAATTTAGCCCCTGTCAATGTGGTGCGAGAGTTTGTCTATCACGTTATAACTATAAAAGTTGTTTACTAACCATTATTTTACCAGGTATATTGACCGTAAAATATAGTGCACTACTTTCTCTTGTACACTAAGGAGCCCGGGGAAGAGTTGCATGGTAGAGGTGAAGAATGTGCCTATTTGAAAGCTTGAAAAAAAATGAGTAGGTCATGACATGTTTTCTTTTTTTTAAGTTGCTCTCATGCTAAAAAAGGTTGGAGACCCCTGTTTTACACCATTGGGGATAGACTCATAGCACACACATGTGGAACTGTTATGTAAATATATGTGGAATGCAACAATGATGTGACTATATCAGTTTTAAAACCGTCTACTCTCATTGACTGTATTGTGTGTCATGAATCTGCCCCACTCCAATATCTCAGAAATTCTTGATGTTCTTCACATGGATGTATTAAAAGGAGACATGTAAAATGCCATACAAGAAGCCTTTTTGTAATAATGTTTGTGCTTTCATTATAATAATAATAATAACTTGCATTTAAGTGCTTTTCATACACTATACTCAAAGCTCAATGTTACCTTATTTGGAGGTGATCTTCCTCTCTTGAAGCCTCTCCAGTTCCATTTCCCATTCATTTATTGACAAATGTTATGCTCCGTTTATATTTCAGGATTAATGATATTGTTGGTCCTGTCACCTCTGGTTATCGAGATCATTGTGATCATCGGCCGTTACTGCAGATCTCGTCCAAATGAAGATGAGGGGGCTTCATCCATTGTGTAGTCCCCCCAAAGGACCTAGATGACGTCCTGTTGGGACATCTATCCTGCCAATGAAGAACACTGAATGAGGCATTATCTTAAAATTGAGCCAGTAGGATTATTGACAGGTAATCCTTTCGGGACTGCTGCTCTACCTCTCAAAAGGGAAAGAAAATCAGCTAAAAGACCATGTAGGTTTTTAGTTTCATTGCAGACCGATGAAAATTATGTAGTTCTGTGAAGGACTCAATGTTATGCACTTTCCTGCATTCTCTTTTCTTCCGATACTCAAATAACCCCCTAAAGTTGCTCACCAGTGATGCCGGTGATGTTTCACCTAAGAGAGGAAGGAGAAAAGCCATAGAGATGTTTTTGTGAAAATGTGTTCTTGCTGCTAACATTTGAAACTGCACTGCATCACAATGCTGGGACATATAGCTAGTGTTGTAGTATTAATGTAGTAACAAGTATTTCCAATCTACTTATTGCTCAGTTCATGTGAATATGACAGATGTATGAGTGTAAAATGAGAAAGGTATGGTATTTCTAGGTATTTTTTCCAACATTTCAGTTTAGTAATTGTTACACTGTACATTGCCATTTCTCTCTTACATATTTGTGTAAAAAACGATGTTAATATAACAGTTAGAGTAGATGTTAGAGATGCCGAGCAATAATAGAAAGCGCTCAAGGTTCATCAGTTCATCTTGGGCTTGGAAGTGATGAAATGAACTGGCAATTGGAGAATTACTGGTCTGAAATCCTAATGATATTGTGCCCATGAGGAAGGTACTCACTTAACCTGTGGGACCAGTGTCAAAATGAACAAGGCAAAAAAAACAAAAAAACGTATTTTTATAGTGTCCACTATCTACTCTGCAATTTGTTATTGGTACAGAAATACATTTCTTGTTGAAGTTACAAGTTACACTTACCCCTAGATCAGACAATAAGCTTAGACAAGTGATTACATGAATATGTTGATATCAAGCTTATTATCAAGCTTATTATTATTATTATTATTGTGCAATAATGTGTTGAGTGCTATGATCAGACAGTTGTCATGAAAAAGGTCACTGTTATTGTATATGTGTCACACCCTGACCTTAGAGAGACTTTTTATGTCTCTATTTGGTTTGGTCAGGGTGTGATTTGGGGTGGGCATTCTATGTTTTGGCCGGGTATGGTTCTCAATCAGGGACAGCTGTCTATCGTTGTCTCTGATTGGGAACCATACTTAGGTAGCCCTTTCCCCTCCTTTCAGTGTGGGAAGTTGTCTTTGTTTGTGGCACTATAGCGGTAAGCTTCACGCTCGTTTTTGTATTGTTTTTGTCGGCGTCATCCTAATAAAAGGGAATATGGACGCTCACCACGCTGTGGTTTGGTCCAGTTCTTTCGACGGCCGTGACAATATGACCCATATCCATGCACTCCTCATGTCAAATCTGTCCTGTGATATGGTGACGCAATACATTTTTTTTTAGTTATTCTATAGTATTAAATGATTTTTAACTACATGGAATTTCATGTTTGTAAAGGATTAAAATGTTCAATGTTGTTTAGATCACATGGCTTAACCTGGCTTCCATTTTATGCTGTGTGATGTTACTTTGTAATGTGTTTGACAATGACAGAGACCTCACACAATTGTTTGTCACTCTAAAGATTATTAGCAAAGAGGTATTTATGTATTTAACAATTAAAACAGCTATCCAAAAATATAATTGTGATCATCCCAATAATTGTGATCATCCGACTCAAAATTCACCTGTAAATGTTGTAAAGTCAAGGTACAGTATATAACTAAAATAAAAAATTACAGAATGTGTCTTGTGAAATAGGTAGAGATTTGTTAAAAGCCATTTAGCACCTCAAACATCAAACATCGGATACAGTTAGTTACAAAATGATTTACAAGGCTTCTTCATTTTCAATGTATCCACAGAATTGCTGATCATATTTAAAAAAAACTGAGATTTATACAAGTTAATTTTCTGCCAATTACTTTTCACCAAAGGCCACTTTCATTGTGCTTGGAGGAAAATGAATCAATTCGATTTCAATACCAGTCAATACAGGAATTGAATTAGGCATGCAATTCTAAAAGATCAATGCTGTTCACATTGGTCATTTCCCAACTCAATGTCAACTTCAATTCCTGGGTTGACTCAAATGTAACTGGGATTAATCCCCACGTTGCCATGAAGCAACCCTCCAGAATGATCCCTCATCATGGACCATTCCTGCACCCCTTCCTGAAGCTCCTTATTGAGGTTAGATCTTAGGGCTTAGATCGTGGGTCCCTTCACCAGGTCCTGCTGCTTGCGCATCACAGGTGTGTGAATGCTGCAGACGATCAATCATTGCTGGAGAACTGCTGTTCTAGCCTGACTTTGTACTGCTGTTTGGCTGCCTGAGTGAAAGGGTATAGGCTACTGTTTCTGTTTCATTTCTTTGAAAAGCCTAAACATCTTAGTTCTACAGTCCCAGCCAGAGGGTTGTCTGCCTCCATCTGCTCTAGAGGTGAACTCTTCTCCTGGAAAGTAAAAGTATTGGGTTGTTATTTTACCTGAAATGCACAAGGTCCTCTACTCTGACAATTAATCCACAGATAAAAGGGTAAACGTAGTTCGTTTCTAGTAATCTCTCCTCCGTCAGTCTTCTTCTGACTTTATATGGCGTTTGACAACCAACTTTAAGGTGCATTACCATCACCAACTGGGCTGGCGTGTGGATCGCAGTTCATCTTTCAATCACCCATGTGGGTATATGCTCTGAAAAACCATTGAGGAGATGGGAGAAGCTGGACTTGCAGCGCATAAAGCGTCTATTTTAGCGCCTGGCTACGCAGGCGCTCGTTGATGCGCGCGAGCAGTTTGGATGAAATTGTTGAATAACAGGTATGTGTACATTTATTTTGTCACGCTCACACACATAACGCAAGCGGTGTGGTCAGCATGATAGACTCGTTGCTCAGCTTCAAATGTGCCCTAGTCTTTCTCTGCATTTCCTCTTCACATTCAAGTATACAATGAGCCCAAACTAGCAGGACAGGCTCTCACACACAGACATGTTTTATGGAACCCTGTCTCGACCAGTTTGGCCCCGGAGTGTAGATCAACATTAAATCTTTCTTCTCAAGGGGTGCATCTAGAAGTGGTTCTTGTGGATACTTCTTACTCCTTTGCAATAACATATTCCTTAGGATGACCTATGGTAAAGATGAGGATTATTGAGTCAATAATATGAAGACATTTAAAAGAAAATTAAATACATGAAAACCATCACCATAAAATGCAGTGTTTTGGAACTCACATAGCTGATGGTGAATATCAGCAATGCCGCCACAAGCCCCACAATGGAAAGAACTAGAATGGTATCCCTTTCTTCTGATTGGTCTGTGGACTCAAGGCAACCTACAAAAAAATTATCCACAAATCTTTGAGCATCACTGGAAACATTTTTTAAATATTTAGCAGCATAGATGAACTCTCTCTGGGTCCACATACCAAAACAAGCACACAATGAGAGTAGAACACACTCACCTGTCACTCTGAGGTGAACCTGCCCCTCCTGGTTCTGCTCTCCTACAGGTGCTGCCAGGAGACACTTGTACCTCCCGCTATCAACAGCCGTTACATTGGGCAGCAAGATATCGAAAGAATCATCAGCCAAAAGTTCCACTTTACTCTCCAGGCCTGCGTACCATAGGGTGGTGCTGTTAGGTGATAGCCTCTTCATCAATAGACCAGACTCCTTATTAGAGGGCTCCTCACCCAGCTGGGAGAAGAGGGTTTGAAGTTACTCTATGCCCTTAACAGCTGGTCTGGGACCAGTGCTGTATGTTCTTTGCATAAATTGCACTTATACAGAATTTGGTCAGATCGTACAAAACACAGTGTGCTATCACAATAATTGAAAGCTTACCTTATACCACCTCACCGCCCGGTATTGGACCCCAGGCTTACATATTGCTTTACATTTCAGAATTGAGTCCTCTCCACAAACTGACTTCACCTCTTGTGTAGGCCTATCCTGTGTGAGGCCACCTTGCACAGAGGCAGCTTTAGACAAACACAAGGTAAATCATTATTTCAGGTGAGCCTGCCTCATTGGAATATCAAATTCATTGTTAAAAAGAAATGACAACATACCTAATATGCAGACGAGTTGAAAAAGCATAATTGTAGTACACAGCAACGAAGATGACGATTTAGAACAGGAGGGTAGCAGTTTAAATACTTCCGAAAGAGAAGTTAAACTGGGATTTCCCCGTCTGCGTCACATTCTGAAGTGCGCGTGCACTCCCTCCACCCACATGACCGATTGCGAATCTGCAGACATGAGACTGCTCACCAACGCTCGTTGCAAAATAAATGTACACACAATATACCCACATGGGTGATTGAAAGATGAACTGAGGTGCGCCATATAAAGTCCAAAAATAAGAAGAGATTCTTAGAAATGTACTAGGTTAACTCTTTCATCTGTAGATTAATTGTCAGGGTAGAGAACCTTGTGAATTTCAGATAAAATAACACCCCAATGTTTATATCCCAGGGCAAATTAGGTAGCTAAATTGGCATGAATGTTTCAGGCGTTTTGACCTGTCTCCAAATTAATATAGTTGGTTCAGAGTTCGTTTTGATATTTCCACGTGCGTGCCCTGATGAGTCTGGTGTGGATGGACAAAATTAACATGCGCACGTGGATGTACGAGCGCGCCGGCTCCGTCAGCATGAGTCAGTGGAGATATGATGGCGATGCGTTGGCTCACTCTCCAGATGTGTTTGGGTATGTTTTTCCCCCCCAATGAATCTAGCGTTAAATTTAAGATAAACCGGAATTATAGATACTGGGAGTGGTTGTTATTTCTGAACGTTAACTCAATACTTTACTCCGCAGTTTATTAGTTGTAGCCTATATCATTGCATCATATCCTGATTTGTAGAAGCCAATTTTACGCACGTGCTTGTAATGTATGGCCGTAACGTTAGTGTCGTGCCTATGATTTTCTTTCTGTTGAAGGTGTTAAAAATAAATAGAACTACAACATTACAATATAGGCTAAATATAGGTCTACACTATATTAACCGTTGGACTTGTTTTTGCTACCTGAAAGTGAATGTTTGGGGTGGGGGAATTCCCAGTGAATTCCGCGATCAGACTTCCTTAATTAGATTTGGTTTACTCAACGTGTTGAGTGGGTCGTTGGAGTAATTGTAGCTGTCTGTGTCAGATTAAATAACGTATCTTATAGTGTATTGGGTATTTCAGTTAAAAGACAATCATGGAAATACACACTTCATTGACAAGTATGTGGGCACCTGCTCATCGAACACCTCATTCCAAAATCATGGCCATTAATATGGAGTTGGTCCCCCTGTTTCTGCTATAACAGCCTTCACTCTTCTGGGAAGGCTTTCCACAAGATGTTGGAACATTGCTGAGGGGACTTGCTTACATTGTCACAAGAGCATTAGTGAGGTCAGGCACTGATATTGGGGATTAGGCCTGGCTCTCAGTCTTGCGTTCCAATTCATTCCAAAGGTGTTAGATGGAGTTGAGCTGCTCTGTGCAGGCCAGCCGTTCTTCCACAACGATATCAACAAACCATTTATTTATGGGCCTCGCTTTGTGCACAAGGGCCTTGTCATGCTGAAACAGGAAAGGGCCATCCCCAAACTGTTGCCACAAAGTTGGAAGCCCAGAATTGTCTAGAATGTTATTGTATTGTGTAGCGGTAAGATTTCCCTTCACTGGAACAAAGGAGCCAAGCCCGAACCATGAAAAACAGCCCCAGACCATTATTCCTCTTCCACCAAACTTTACAGTTGGCACTATGCATTGGGGAAGGTAGCGTTCTTTTGGCATCCATCAAACCCAGATTCTTCCGTCAGACTGCCAGATGGTGAAGCGTGATTCATCACTCGCGAGAACATGTTTCCACTGCTCCAGAGTCCAATGGCGGCGAGCTTTACACCACTCCAGCCGACGCTTGGCATTGCGATCTTAGGCTTGTGTGTGGCTGCTCTGCCATTGAAACCCATTTCATGAAGCGCCTGACGAATAGTTATTGTGCTGACTTTGCTTCCAAAGGCAGTTTGGAACTCGGTAGTGAGTGTTGCAACCAAGGACAGACGATTTTTATGCACTACGTGATTCAGGGCTCGGCTGTCCCATTCAGTGAGGTTTTGTGCCTACCACTTTGCGGCTGAGCCGTTGTTGCTCCTAGATGTTTCCAGCACTTACAGTTGAACGTGGCAGCTCTAGCAGGGCAGAAATCTGACAAACTGACTTGGAAAGGTGGCCTCCTATGACGGTGCCACGTTGAAAGTCGCTGAGCTCTTCAGTCAGGCTATTCTACTGCCAGTGTTAGTCTATGGAGATTGCATGGCTGTGTGCTCGATTATATACACCTTTTCGCAACATGTGTGACTGAAATAGCCGAATCCACTAATTTGAAGGGGTGTCCACATATTTTCGGCCGTGTAGTACAGTTCACACCTGGTACATGGTGATATCATGTATCATGTTTTTGACCAATAGTAAAAATAAAAAATAAATGGCTTGTTTTTCTGTTTGGTCCTTTAACCAATGTATGTTAAAATAAATAGCTTAGATACAATAGTGAAAACAGAAACAGTTCTACAACTGAACATCAAAAATCAACAAAGTGCCTACCCTGACACGAAAGGCTGAGGTATATGAATGGCGCTGGAGAGAATGGCTGCCGTTTTACAGTCTCCTAACCAGTTGTGCTATTGTGGGTTTCTTTGCGTTATTTGTAACTTATTTTGTACATAAAGTTTCTGGCACCGTCTCTTATGACCGAAAAGAGCTTCTCGAAATCAGGACAGCTATTACTCGCCTTGTATTGAAAGACATTTTTTTCTTTAACGAGTCGGACGAGAGGGATTTACTCCAGACACCCGACAAGGCCCTCATCCCCGTCATTCACAGGAGAAAGAGACAGAGATATTGAGAACGAAGATCGGGGTGCCTTGTAAGGATCCGGTGGCGAGTGGGTAATTTGCCTTTACCATCGGTCCTATTAGCCGACGTATAATCATTGGATAATAAAATAGACGAACTACAAGCACGTATATCCTACCAATAGGACATTAGAAACGGTTATATTTTATGTTTCACCGAGTCGTGGCTGAACGACGACATGAATAACATACAGCTGGCAGGTTATACACTGTATCGGCAGGATAGAACAGTAGCCTCTGGTAAGACCATGAGTGGCGGTCTATGTATTTTTGTAAACAACAGCTGGTGCATGATATCTAAGGAAGTCTCGAGGTTTCGCTCGCCTGAGAGTATCTCATGATATGCTGTAGACCTCACTATTTACCAAGAGTTTATCTATATTCTTCGTATCTGTCTATTTACCACCACAAACCGATGCTGGCACTAAGACCGCACTCAATGAGCTGTATACGGCCATAAGCCGTATAGGAAATCGCTCATCCAAAGGCGGTGCTCTTATTGGCCGGGGACTTTAATGCAGGGAAACTTAAATCCGTTTTAGCTCATTTCTACCAGCATGTTAAATGTGCAACCAGAGATAAAACAAAACTCTTGACCACCTTTCCTCCTCACACGGAGATGCATACAAAGCTCTCCCTAGCCCTCCATTTGGCAAATCTGACCATAATTCTATCCTCCTGATTCCTGCTTACAAGCAAAAACTAAAGCAGGAAGCACCAGTGAATCGGTCCATAAAAGAGTGGTCAAATTAAGCAGATGCCAAGCTACAGGACTGTTTTGCTCACACAGACTGGAATATGTTCCGGGATTCTTCCGATGGCAGTGAGGAGTACACCACATCAGTCACTGGCTTCATCAATAAGTGCACCGACGACTTCGTCCCCACAGTGACTGTATGTACATACCCCAACTAGAAGCCATGGATTACAGGCAACATCCGCACTGAGCTAAAGGGTATAGCTGCTGCTTTCAAGGAGCAAGACTCTAACCCAGAAGCTTATAAGAAATCGCTCTATGCCCTCTGACAAACTGTCAAACAGGCAAAGCGTCCATACAGGACTAAGATCAAATCGTACTACACCGGCTCCGATGCTCGTCGGATGTGGCAGGGCTTGAAAATGATTAGACTACAAAGGGAAGCACAGCCGCCGCGAGCTGCTCAGTGACAATAGCCTACCAGTCAAGCTTAATAACTTCTATGCTCGCTTCGAGGCAAGTAACACTGAAAAATGCACGAGAGCATCAGCTATTCCGGATGACTGTGATCACGCTCTCCGTAGCCGATGCGAGTAATACCTTTTTAAACAGGTCAACATTCACAAGGCCGCAGTTCCAGACGGATTACCAGGACGTGTACTCCAGCACTCCCCAATGCTTCGTTTGCTGGCTGCTGCATTCTGTAAGAACCAACGCCGGAGATGAGAAGCAGGTACAGGAAGTTGAACATTTAATGTAGGCCAGACATGGGAACAGGACAAGAACAGTGTCAGAACCAGGTAACAAATGACATACGGAAGTTAATGCAGCAGCGGGGAACTTACAAATATATGCGAGGTAATTTACAGGTGATTCCAATAGATCACTGATGCGCGTGACGAGGGAAGGCAGGTGTGCGTAATGATGGTGGTGGGAGTGTGTAATGCAGGGCAGCCTGGCAGGAGAAGGCGTGACAATATGCGTAGTCACTTTAACTCTACCTACATGTACATATTACCTTGACTAACCGGTGCCCCCGCACATTGACTCTGTACCAGTGACCCCTGTATATAGCTTCGCTATTGTTATTTTACTGCTGCTCTTTAATTATTTGTTACTTTTATTTCTTATTTTTTTACTTAACGGCATTGTTGGTGTGCGGCAGGTAGCCTAGTGGTTAGAGCATTGGGCAAGTAACAGAAAGGTTGCTAGATCGAATCCCCGAGCTGACAAGGTCAAAATCTGTTGTTCTGCCCCTGAACCCACTGTTCCTAGACCCTCATTGTAAATGAGAATTTGTTCTTAACTGACTTGCCTAGTTAAATAAAGGTGGCGGCTCCCATGCACTTACCACAAATTCCTCGTTTGCTAAATTCACAGTATTGTACATTCCTCTCTTTTACTCTTAAATTTGTTGTATTTTTTTTGTATTGTCATTTGCACATGATCTCAATTTTAGCTAACACACCGGCATATTTGAAAAATGAAAAGTGTCATTGTGCTGCTGTATTAGTGCATTGAACCATATAGCGCGCTGTGGTTTCAAAACTCTGTGGATATTGCTAAAACAGTGACGTCATATCTGAAATCTTTACACACCTTCGTCATTAAATGTCCATTTGTCTCACGTGAAAAGTAATTTGTAATATCGTTTTTTAGGGCACCGAGTCTTGACTGTTTACATGTTGAGATTCAATTGGCACATCATAAGTTGCCATCTTAGAGCAACAGCAATGAGGAATCAGTCGTATTTATAATATGACAAAATACAGTTCCTATAGAAAGTCTACACCCCCCTTAGATTTCTTCACATTTTGTGTTACAAAGTGTGATTTAAAATGTATTTAATTGTCTTTTTTGTCAATGAACTACTCAAAATACTCTAATGTTAAAGTGGAAGAAAATGTGTAACATTTTTTAAAGATGAATGAAAAATAAAACACTCAAATACCTTGATTAGATAGGTATTCACCCCCTGAATTAATACATGCTAATGCCAAAAGTGTGCAAAGCTGTCTTCAAGGCAAAGGGTGTCTATTTGAAGAATCTCAAATATAAAATATATTTAGATTTGTTTAATACTTTCTTTGGTTACTACATGATTCCATATGTGTTATTTCATAGTTTTGATGTCTTCACTATTATTATACAATGTAGAAAATAGTACAAAATAACGAAAAACCCTTGAATAAGTATGTGTTCTAAAACTTTTGACATTTAGTGTATATAACCAATACATGACTTTCGAGGAGTAGGACAGTTGATACAAACCTATAACTAACTATAACTTTTCCATTATATGAAATTATATTATCACATTCACTTGCTCGTTTGCCATACTAGTCTGATGAGACCATATAGCAACTACGGGAACTAACCTGAAACAACCAAACTGATGGACAATGTTGATTGGCATGTGGAATTATGTCCAATGAGGTTGCAAAGTGAGAGGCGGGATTAGGTATTGTCCAATGAGGTTGCGGGTGAGCCCAACATGAAAACCAGTTTTTATTTTATTTTATTCTCTTTGAGCAAACCCGAGAACAATGCTGTGATGACGTTGTACATGTAATAGTATAACTTTAGACCGTCCCCTCGCCCCGACACGGGCGCGAACCAGGGACCCTCTGCACACATCAACAACAGTCACGCGCACACCACCGCTACCTAGCTAGCCATTTCACATCGGTTACATGCACATTTTTCAGGAACCCATTTTCGCTCGTGAGCTAATTTCAAAACTATTGTTTTTATAATTTCAGCCATTCTGGAAAATGTCTTTAAAGCTTAACTTTGGGGCTCTAACGCAAGTTTTTAGGTCTCAGGAAAGGTCATCACACTATTGTGATCACATCCATTAAACTGACACTGCCTAGTATAATACAGTGGATTTAGGTTGAAATCATCCTTTCTTGGTCTTAAGTGGATTCCCAATCACACTCATCCTTTTCTTTGTTCACTTTTCAGTCTCAGTGTCCGCAGCCCCTGTAGAGGATAATCAAATTGCCTACATATGTCAGGAGGGTCATGTCATACTTGAAGCACCGTTTAAAGAATTGGATGCCCAATGTGACGAGAGCTGGACCATTGGCAAAGAGGTAAACTATTGCATATATGCTTATGACAAGTAGATACAATGTGAGGTCAGGCATTTTCTATTAGCATTATTTTTTCGCATCTCACCATTTATAGTATCATCAACAGTATGCAGAGGGGCAGGGGCCATTTTAATTTAGACATGCCATGTGATAAGATATTTTTCTTTCTGCAGCCCATTGCCATTTATAAAAACGACAGGGGTAAAGTAAAGAAGGAATACATTTCTCCATGCAAGGACGTGTTCTTTGGAAAAGTCATCCTTAGTAAATGTGCCAATGTCACATTAACTATTGGTTGCACCAAGGTAGGTCAACTTTATGAATACAATTCACCTTCCTTTCCTCTGTTAGTGTCTGCCAAGTACCAACATAGTACAAAAAAAATGTATATTCACCCCTTCATTTTTTTAAAAACAGGATGGGTTACATGAAGAGACCAGGATCCACTTCTTAGGTATGGTTTCCCCTGAAGTTATTGGTGTATTACACAACATATCTACCATTGATATAAATATTAAGCATTGTTGTCATCATCATTGCTCATATCACTCTTTTTGCTACTTAGGGACAAACGTTATCACTGCCACCGCAATCGCTCAAATTGCTCATTATGGTAAATTATGCTTTTTTTAGACCATGCATTACATTTTGATTGTACTATTATCAAAATAAAATATACTTTACAAGTGCAGATGATCAATTTCTATAACTATCAGAACAAGTTTTGTTGCCACAGGGAAATTCTTGTTCTTTTAATTTTATTACAATGAGAGATTTTGAAATGAGTGTTAGACAATCAACATTTTTCAAATAATGCAAATAATTAATTTAACAACTATTTTCTTTTTTAAATTTTAGGACTTTGGGCATTGATGATGCTTTTGGTCTTTTTGATTGTACTTTAAATGTCATCTGAAGGAAGCTGAAGCAAGGGGACTCCAACGATGTTGGTCTCACCCAGATGACACCCCTCGACGTCGATCCAGCTGATAAAGAACAGTTAGGCCCATCTTTTCAAAGTTAATCTACTATAAACATGATGTAATTAATCTAAGGGAAACGTATGACTTCTACAGCTTTTAGTTGTATGGTTTTTGTCTCATTACTGTCTTCTACGCAATGTTACTTTCTTACCTTTTTTATGACCACCCATTTTTTAATTTTTTTTACCTGTACAGAACATAGTAAATCTCAACCAAGTAAACCAGTATGATGGGTGAAGTTCACATCTTTTTACCTAAGAGAGGAAGAAAGACATTGTGTTTTGTTTTAAATGAAAATTCAACAGAACATTTCTCGCTGCTGTCCACCTACAATTAACTGCACTGCAGAACCATGTAGCCAGAGGTATTTATAAAATATTTATTAAGCTATGTATTACCTAGTGAATATAAAATGCACGTATGAATGTACAATTAGCTAGAAAAACAAGCTGTAAACTTGTCCTGTTACAATAAATTCATTATTACATTGCCATCTCTGCCTTGGGCAATTTAAGGCACGCAATGGTTTGTACTTCATCAAGATGCTTTGGAACCAGTGGCACATTTTAAGAATATATATTTTAAAGTAGTCTTATATAAGTACTCCTACTCACCCCTAGATCAGAGAATAAGCTTAGAGACAAGTGACTCGATTGATTGATTGATTTCACCAGAGAGATGTACTGTACAATAGTGTTTAACACTTGGTAATAATAATACTTCTTTACCTCCCTCCAGTCCATAAAACCAAACACTTTTATATGAACTGACAACCATCATTTTACACACATTAAGAGGAGCCCTTTTGAACACGAGCAGTGTTAAACAAACATTTTAATAAGGTTTATTTTCTTGTGTTGATTTCATGCATTTGTACTTTCGTAGCATAGTTGTATACCATAATGCTTTTGATGAGAGATAATCACCCATTTTCATGCTCTGCTCATTTTCTAATCTGTCCTGTGATGTGGTGGTGATGCATTAAAAATAATTGTCTCCAAACATTGTGACGCTTTTGTATCAGGGTTTTGATTGCCAACACATGTACACAAAAGTAAAAATGTTAAGAACACGTGTGTGATATGCTTGAGTTTACAGGGATATATTTCCACCTTGTAATGTGTTGGGATGATTCTCAATGAGGATTGACAATGACAAAAATATCAATTAAGAGGTGATAGAGTTTAACATCCTGTTCATGTGAAAGTTATTTATGCAAAATAAATCATGTACATGAAAATCTATTTAAAAATCAAAACCGCCATCCAATGAATATAGTAAATTCATTTAATCTACAGACATTTTGTGCTGTCCAACAAATCATTGCCAGATTATTTAACTATAGAAATTCCAAATACAATATACTGTATAACACATTTCAATGTATTATTTTTAATATGAAATAATATCAAATATTACGTTATTTTATATTGATCAGTGTTATCTTGACTGTGAACATCTGTTAATGGGGAAAAAATGAAGTTATTTAGATTAACCCGAATAACATGAGATGACTGAAAGAGACCACATTCTCAGAAACACGCTCAAAGTGTGGCGACTAAAAAAGTGAGGACTCATCTTAAGAAAAAGCAAGACAGAATTTATCTAAAACAGTGATATTTCAGAACACACAGTACATGTGCTTGTGATACTTTACAAAATTATTTACATCACTTTTTATTTTCAATGTATACACAGCATTGTTGATCATATCAAAAACAAAACCTGACTGGTAGCCAGAGACTCCTGCAAGTTTAATTTTTTGCCAATTTCGTCTAGCCAGTTTCTCAAGCCCCTTTACTTATGGTTTGCCTTTACTTATGGTTTGCATGGAGGAAGACAATTACATTTTTTGTTTCTGCATAAAAAATACATTTTGGCCTAACATAAAAGGTATCAATTATGCCTAAACAGAGTTAATTTGGAGCCTTGCTTGGCTCAGATGAAATGCGTCAAGGCTGGTTTCATCTCTTTGCAGAGTCCAGCGTGTCCCACCAAACCCTTCCATCACTGGTGAGCCCCATTGAACAGTGCTCGGATTAATTCCATTTCAATACCAGTCAATACAGGAATTGAATTAGGCTTGAAATTCAAAAAGACCAATGCTGTACACATTGGTCATTTCCCAGTTCAAAACTCTGTCAATTCCTGGTTTGGCTGAGATGTGAATGGAATTAACTTCAATGTTGCCATGGAGCGACCGTCCAGAGTGACCTCTCGTCGTGGACCATTCCTTCACCTTTTCCTGAAACTCCTTGTTGGGGTTAAATCTTGGGGCTTAGATCACGGGGTCCCTTCACTAGGCCCTGCTCCTTGCGCATCACAGGCGCGTGAATGCTGCAGTCCCGTGCCTCACAGAAGCCAGGCACTCCTGCGTTGCCTGCCATGCCAGGCTGGCCCAAAGCGCCTGTGAAACCACGGGGCCCTCTGGGACCTGCCATACCGTTCTTTGGCTCTGCTGGGTGTCCTGGCAGCCCTGTGTGGAATTAATTTAAACAATTGGAGTTGGTGTCTTAAAAGTTCACTTGAAAAGACTTCCTGCTAACATCAATGTTGAATAAAACCACACAATGCCTATTCCAGTAAATCTGGATGTGAGTTACAGATACTTTCCAACAAGTTACAGATACTTTCCAACTAAGACAAGCAATTTTGAGATAGACCTGAGAGTTTCACACCAGTGGAAACAGTGTCCTACCTCTGAGGCCTTGATGCCCATCGTGTCCTGGCAGACCTTTACCAGGCTCACCCCCCTTTCCTTTCAGACCTTTTGTTCCTGTGGAGTAGAACAGAGAGCTTGGGGGTGAACTCTGAAGCTATGCCACTACAAAGGAGCTCCACTCATTTTCACTTGAAATGAGCCTTACTGATCAGGGTTTAGTTTACCTGGAATCACGTTTGGTTGAAATAAGACATTTGGATTACATACCTCTTTCACCCTCTGCCCCCTTCTGACCATCCACTCCCGTGTCCCCTTGGATGCCCCTGCCTCCTATGACTCCAGCTTTGCCCGCTTTACCCTGAGAGAGAGCGAGAGGTCAACAGAACTTATCATCATTTGGACTAAAGGCCTTCCTTAGTAGATAGGGGTTGGTTTGGGGGATGTGTGACTCACGGGTTTGCCTGATTCTCCAGTTGGTCCCCTGGTTCCGGGCGGCCCAATAAGTGTGCGGTTGTTGATAGGGCAGCCTTGGGAACACTTGGCCCGGATGGAAGCTGCATACTGGGAGATCTGAGCTGTCACCACTCCTTTACACAGCTGCAATACCTGCTCATCTGTCAGCCCAGGGCCCTGAGGTAAAAAATCTGGCAATCAATCAATCAATCAATCAACCAAGCAAGTAAATAATCGATCAATCAATCAGTCAGCAAACGTTCTTGCTAGATATGGGTCAATGTAAAATAAAGGGGAGACCCTTCCTCCAGGCAGACTGGAGTTGGCTCCTGATACGCACAGGGGCACCTGGCACTCCTTTAGGTCCAGAGCCACCTTTGACGCCCAGGTCACCGCCTGGACCTGGCTCTCCTCTGGAGCCTGGGATGCCGGGGGGTCCATTTCGTCCAACAATGCCATCAGGGCCGATGGTACCTCTCTCCCCTTGCTGCCATTCAGAGATGAGGGGAAGGAAGGAGAGAGACAGACAGAGGGGGAACACTGTTCAGTCACTGAACACAAAAAGTCACGATTTAAACTCAATCTCAATACTTCTACCTAATTAAATCATTTAATTCTCAATACTTCTACCTAATTAAATCATTTAATTCTCAATACTTCTACCTAATTAAATCATTTAATTATCAATACTTCTACCTAATTAAAACATTTCTATTAGGATATTATGATATAACAGGAACTCAACACTACAGTATGTGCTGTTGTGTCTGTTGTCATCTAGGAACAGCATAAAGTGTCAGTATTGCGGTTTTTACATGACATAAAATGAGTTGGGGTGAAAAAACTCATACTTTCACAAAATGGAGTGTACAAACCTGTCCTTTGTCACCACGCGCTCCAAAACTTCCCAGTTTGGAAAGAGGAACAGAAACATTTTTGGTAAGAAGAAAAACAGACCCACTACATCAATGGAAACAGGAAGTAGACAGATGTGAGAGTGACGTGGCCTCGGCATTGTCAAATGATTACCGTGTCTCCTTTCCCTCCCTTCACACCAGTTCTTCCAACCCCGCCCTGAGGAGGGAACAATCAGCACATGAGACGAGTCAGTAAGATGCCATGGCAATGGCAAATACACACAGACACACTTTATAATGAGAACCTTTGTTCAAAAATAGGAATTTAGTTCAAATTCAAAGAATGCCATAACATCTCTGACAGTTATGCTCTTTAAAAAAAAATACTAAAACCAGCATGACCATCTGTGGTTTTACATGACACTGAAACCTTTTCAGGGACTTTACTAACATATCTGTTACCTTCCTTGTTTAAATGTCAACAATAACACATGGGTGTCTGTCCACCCACACGAAACCCTCAAGCAACATTACCACCAACCCTGGACTGTCTTGTCTCATTACGCACACCTGGTTCCCATCCCCCCTGATTAGTATGTGTATATATGTGCCCTCCGTATTGTCCTTGTTGATTATTGTTCCATGTCCGTTGGTCTTGTGAGGACCTGTGCGCTGTTGTATCGGCTTATGTGTTACCGTGTTAGTGTGCACTTGTTATTACGGGTCTCATCCTGTGTATTTATTAGAGGTTTACACTTCTCTCTTTGGTTTGGGTTACAGCCCTGTGTTATATATATTACGTGTTTGTTTTGGGCTTCGTCCCCGTAATGTTCATGACGTACACTATTTTGGGTAGTGAAATAAAAAAAAACTATTTCATATTCCTGCGCTTGTCTCCTATCATTGTACAACGTGACAAGCTCCTACTCTCCCACATCACGATTCCCTCTCGCGCCCTAAGACGGAAGACTGGCCATTCATCACAAAGTATTAATTACAGTTGAAGTCGGAAGTTTACATACACTTAGGTTGGAGTCATTAAAACTCGTTTTTCAACCACTCCACAAATTTCTTGTTAACAAACTATAGTTTTGGCAAGTCGGTTAGGACATCTACTTTGTGCATGACACAAGTCATTTTTCCAACAATTGTTTACAGACAGATTATTTCACTAAAATTCACTGTATCACAATTCCAGTAGGTCAGAAGTTTACAAACACTAAGTTGACTGTGCCTTCAAACAGCTTGGAAAATTCCAGAAAATAATGTCTTGGCTTTAAAAGTTCTGATAGGCTAATTTACATCATTTGAGTCAATTGGAGGTGTACCTGTGGATGTATCTCAAGGCCTACCTTCAAACTCAGTGCCTCTTTGCTTGACATCATGGGGAAATCAAAAGAAATCAGCCAAGACCTCAGAAAAAAAATTGTAGACCTCCACAAGTCTGGTTCATCCTTGGGAGCAATTTCCAAACGCCTGAAGGTACCACGTTCATCTGTACAAACAATAGTACGCATGTATAAACAGCATGGGACCACGCAGCTGTCATACCGCTCAGGAAGGAGACGCGTTCTGTCTCCTAGAGATGAACGTACTTTGGTACGAAAAGTGCAAATCAATCCCAGAACAACAGCAAAGGACCTTGTGAAGATGCTGGAAGAAACAGGTACAAAGTATCTATATCCACAGAAAAACGAGTTCTATATCGACATAACCTGAAAGGCCGCTCAGCAAGGAAGAAGTCACTGCCCCAAAACCGCCATAAAAAAAGCCAGACTATGGGTTGCAACTGCATATGGGGACAAAGATTGTACTTTTTAGAGAAATGTCCTCTGGTCTGATGAAACAAAAGTATAACTGTTTGGCCATAATGACCATCGTTATTGTTGGAGAAAAAAGGGGGAGGCTTGCAAGCCGAAGAACACCATCCCAACCGTGATGCACGGGGATGGCAACATCATGTTGTGGGGGTGGACAACAAAGTCCAGGTATTGGAGTGGCCATCACAAAGCCCTGACCTCAACCCTATAGAACATTTGTGGGCAGAAAAGAAAAAGTGTGTGCAAGCAAGGAGGCCTACAAACCTGACTCAGTTACACCAGCTCTGTCAGGAGGCATGGGCCAACATTCACCCAACTCATTGTGGGAAGCTTGTGGAAGGCTTCCCGAAACATTTGACCCAAGTTAAACAATTTAAAGGCAATGCTACCAAATACTTATTGAGTGTATGTAAACTTCTGACCCACTGGGAATGTGATAAAAGAAACAAAAGCTGAAATAAATCATTCTCTACTATTATTCTGACATTTCATATTCTTAAAATAAAGTGGTGATCCTAACTGACCTAAAACAGGGATTTTTTATTTGGATTAAATGTCAGGAATTGTGAAAAACGGAGTTTAAATGTATTTGGCTCAGGTGTATGTAAACTTCCGACTTCAACTGTATTTGGCTAAGGTGTATGTAAACTTCCGACTTCAACTGTACATGCTAAAATTGCCACTTAACTTAATACAATATCTGCCTATTTTTTTCCAGCAATTTAGCCCCTGTCAATGTGGTGCGAGAGTTTGTCTATCACGTTATAACTATAAAAGTTGTTTACTAACCATTATTTTACCAGGTATATTGACCGTAAAATATAGTGCACTACTTTCTCTTGTACACTAAGGAGCCCGGGGAAGAGTTGCATGGTAGAGGTGAAGAATGTGCCTATTTGAAAGCTTGAAAAAAAATGAGTAGGTCATGACATGTTTTCTTTTTTTTAAGTTGCTCTCATGCTAAAAAAGGTTGGAGACCCCTGTTTTACACCATTGGGGATAGACTCATAGCACACACATGTGGAACTGTTATGTAAATATATGTGGAATGCAACAATGATGTGACTATATCAGTTTTAAAACCGTCTACTCTCATTGACTGTATTGTGTGTCATGAATCTGCCCCACTCCAATATCTCAGAAATTCTTGATGTTCTTCACATGGATGTATTAAAAGGAGACATGTAAAATGCCATACAAGAAGCCTTTTTGTAATAATGTTTGTGCTTTCATTATAATAATAATAATAACTTGCATTTAAGTGCTTTTCATACACTATACTCAAAGCTCAATGTTACCTTATTTGGAGGTGATCTTCCTCTCTTGAAGCCTCTCCAGTTCCATTTCCCATTCATTTATTGACAAATGTTATGCTCCGTTTATATTTCAGGATTAATGATATTGTTGGTCCTGTCACCTCTGGTTATCGAGATCATTGTGATCATCGGCCGTTACTGCAGATCTCGTCCAAATGAAGATGAGGGGGCTTCATCCATTGTGTAGTCCCCCCAAAGGACCTAGATGACGTCCTGTTGGGACATCTATCCTGCCAATGAAGAACACTGAATGAGGCATTATCTTAAAATTGAGCCAGTAGGATTATTGACAGGTAATCCTTTCGGGACTGCTGCTCTACCTCTCAAAAGGGAAAGAAAATCAGCTAAAAGACCATGTAGGTTTTTAGTTTCATTGCAGACCGATGAAAATTATGTAGTTCTGTGAAGGACTCAATGTTATGCACTTTCCTGCATTCTCTTTTCTTCCGATACTCAAATAACCCCCTAAAGTTGCTCACCAGTGATGCCGGTGATGTTTCACCTAAGAGAGGAAGGAGAAAAGCCATAGAGATGTTTTTGTGAAAATGTGTTCTTGCTGCTAACATTTGAAACTGCACTGCATCACAATGCTGGGACATATAGCTAGTGTTGTAGTATTAATGTAGTAACAAGTATTTCCAATCTACTTATTGCTCAGTTCATGTGAATATGACAGATGTATGAGTGTAAAATGAGAAAGGTATGGTATTTCTAGGTATTTTTTCCAACATTTCAGTTTAGTAATTGTTACACTGTACATTGCCATTTCTCTCTTACATATTTGTGTAAAAAACGATGTTAATATAACAGTTAGAGTAGATGTTAGAGATGCCGAGCAATAATAGAAAGCGCTCAAGGTTCATCAGTTCATCTTGGGCTTGGAAGTGATGAAATGAACTGGCAATTGGAGAATTACTGGTCTGAAATCCTAATGATATTGTGCCCATGAGGAAGGTACTCACTTAACCTGTGGGACCAGTGTCAAAATGAACAAGGCAAAAAAAACAAAAAAACGTATTTTTATAGTGTCCACTATCTACTCTGCAATTTGTTATTGGTACAGAAATACATTTCTTGTTGAAGTTACAAGTTACACTTACCCCTAGATCAGACAATAAGCTTAGACAAGTGATTACATGAATATGTTGATATCAAGCTTATTATCAAGCTTATTATTATTATTATTATTGTGCAATAATGTGTTGAGTGCTATGATCAGACAGTTGTCATGAAAAAGGTCACTGTTATTGTATATGTGTCACACCCTGACCTTAGAGAGACTTTTTATGTCTCTATTTGGTTTGGTCAGGGTGTGATTTGGGGTGGGCATTCTATGTTTTGGCCGGGTATGGTTCTCAATCAGGGACAGCTGTCTATCGTTGTCTCTGATTGGGAACCATACTTAGGTAGCCCTTTCCCCTCCTTTCAGTGTGGGAAGTTGTCTTTGTTTGTGGCACTATAGCGGTAAGCTTCACGCTCGTTTTTGTATTGTTTTTGTCGGCGTCATCCTAATAAAAGGGAATATGGACGCTCACCACGCTGTGGTTTGGTCCAGTTCTTTCGACGGCCGTGACAATATGACCCATATCCATGCACTCCTCATGTCAAATCTGTCCTGTGATATGGTGACGCAATACATTTTTTTTTAGTTATTCTATAGTATTAAATGATTTTTAACTACATGGAATTTCATGTTTGTAAAGGATTAAAATGTTCAATGTTGTTTAGATCACATGGCTTAACCTGGCTTCCATTTTATGCTGTGTGATGTTACTTTGTAATGTGTTTGACAATGACAGAGACCTCACACAATTGTTTGTCACTCTAAAGATTATTAGCAAAGAGGTATTTATGTATTTAACAATTAAAACAGCTATCCAAAAATATAATTGTGATCATCCCAATAATTGTGATCATCCGACTCAAAATTCACCTGTAAATGTTGTAAAGTCAAGGTACAGTATATAACTAAAATAAAAAATTACAGAATGTGTCTTGTGAAATAGGTAGAGATTTGTTAAAAGCCATTTAGCACCTCAAACATCAAACATCGGATACAGTTAGTTACAAAATGATTTACAAGGCTTCTTCATTTTCAATGTATCCACAGAATTGCTGATCATATTTAAAAAAAACTGAGATTTATACAAGTTAATTTTCTGCCAATTACTTTTCACCAAAGGCCACTTTCATTGTGCTTGGAGGAAAATGAATCAATTCGATTTCAATACCAGTCAATACAGGAATTGAATTAGGCATGCAATTCTAAAAGATCAATGCTGTTCACATTGGTCATTTCCCAACTCAATGTCAACTTCAATTCCTGGGTTGACTCAAATGTAACTGGGATTAATCCCCACGTTGCCATGAAGCAACCCTCCAGAATGATCCCTCATCATGGACCATTCCTGCACCCCTTCCTGAAGCTCCTTATTGAGGTTAGATCTTAGGGCTTAGATCGTGGGTCCCTTCACCAGGTCCTGCTGCTTGCGCATCACAGGTGTGTGAATGCTGCAGACGATCAATCATTGCTGGAGAACTGCTGTTCTAGCCTGACTTTGTACTGCTGTTTGGCTGCCTGAGTGAAAGGGTATAGGCTACTGTTTCTGTTTCATTTCTTTGAAAAGCCTAAACATCTTAGTTCTACAGTCCCAGCCAGAGGGTTGTCTGCCTCCATCTGCTCTAGAGGTGAACTCTTCTCCTGGAAAGTAAAAGTATTGGGTTGTTATTTTACCTGAAATGCACAAGGTCCTCTACTCTGACAATTAATCCACAGATAAAAGGGTAAACGTAGTTCGTTTCTAGTAATCTCTCCTCCGTCAGTCTTCTTCTGACTTTATATGGCGTTTGACAACCAACTTTAAGGTGCATTACCATCACCAACTGGGCTGGCGTGTGGATCGCAGTTCATCTTTCAATCACCCATGTGGGTATATGCTCTGAAAAACCATTGAGGAGATGGGAGAAGCTGGACTTGCAGCGCATAAAGCGTCTATTTTAGCGCCTGGCTACGCAGGCGCTCGTTGATGCGCGCGAGCAGTTTGGATGAAATTGTTGAATAACAGGTATGTGTACATTTATTTTGTCACGCTCACACACATAACGCAAGCGGTGTGGTCAGCATGATAGACTCGTTGCTCAGCTTCAAATGTGCCCTAGTCTTTCTCTGCATTTCCTCTTCACATTCAAGTATACAATGAGCCCAAACTAGCAGGACAGGCTCTCACACACAGACATGTTTTATGGAACCCTGTCTCGACCAGTTTGGCCCCGGAGTGTAGATCAACATTAAATCTTTCTTCTCAAGGGGTGCATCTAGAAGTGGTTCTTGTGGATACTTCTTACTCCTTTGCAATAACATATTCCTTAGGATGACCTATGGTAAAGATGAGGATTATTGAGTCAATAATATGAAGACATTTAAAAGAAAATTAAATACATGAAAACCATCACCATAAAATGCAGTGTTTTGGAACTCACATAGCTGATGGTGAATATCAGCAATGCCGCCACAAGCCCCACAATGGAAAGAACTAGAATGGTATCCCTTTCTTCTGATTGGTCTGTGGACTCAAGGCAACCTACAAAAAAATTATCCACAAATCTTTGAGCATCACTGGAAACATTTTTTAAATATTTAGCAGCATAGATGAACTCTCTCTGGGTCCACATACCAAAACAAGCACACAATGAGAGTAGAACACACTCACCTGTCACTCTGAGGTGAACCTGCCCCTCCTGGTTCTGCTCTCCTACAGGTGCTGCCAGGAGACACTTGTACCTCCCGCTATCAACAGCCGTTACATTGGGCAGCAAGATATCGAAAGAATCATCAGCCAAAAGTTCCACTTTACTCTCCAGGCCTGCGTACCATAGGGTGGTGCTGTTAGGTGATAGCCTCTTCATCAATAGACCAGACTCCTTATTAGAGGGCTCCTCACCCAGCTGGGAGAAGAGGGTTTGAAGTTACTCTATGCCCTTAACAGCTGGTCTGGGACCAGTGCTGTATGTTCTTTGCATAAATTGCACTTATACAGAATTTGGTCAGATCGTACAAAACACAGTGTGCTATCACAATAATTGAAAGCTTACCTTATACCACCTCACCGCCCGGTATTGGACCCCAGGCTTACATATTGCTTTACATTTCAGAATTGAGTCCTCTCCACAAACTGACTTCACCTCTTGTGTAGGCCTATCCTGTGTGAGGCCACCTTGCACAGAGGCAGCTTTAGACAAACACAAGGTAAATCATTATTTCAGGTGAGCCTGCCTCATTGGAATATCAAATTCATTGTTAAAAAGAAATGACAACATACCTAATATGCAGACGAGTTGAAAAAGCATAATTGTAGTACACAGCAACGAAGATGACGATTTAGAACAGGAGGGTAGCAGTTTAAATACTTCCGAAAGAGAAGTTAAACTGGGATTTCCCCGTCTGCGTCACATTCTGAAGTGCGCGTGCACTCCCTCCACCCACATGACCGATTGCGAATCTGCAGACATGAGACTGCTCACCAACGCTCGTTGCAAAATAAATGTACACACAATATACCCACATGGGTGATTGAAAGATGAACTGAGGTGCGCCATATAAAGTCCAAAAATAAGAAGAGATTCTTAGAAATGTACTAGGTTAACTCTTTCATCTGTAGATTAATTGTCAGGGTAGAGAACCTTGTGAATTTCAGATAAAATAACACCCCAATGTTTATATCCCAGGGCAAATTAGGTAGCTAAATTGGCATGAATGTTTCAGGCGTTTTGACCTGTCTCCAAATTAATATAGTTGGTTCAGAGTTCGTTTTGATATTTCCACGTGCGTGCCCTGATGAGTCTGGTGTGGATGGACAAAATTAACATGCGCACGTGGATGTACGAGCGCGCCGGCTCCGTCAGCATGAGTCAGTGGAGATATGATGGCGATGCGTTGGCTCACTCTCCAGATGTGTTTGGGTATGTTTTTCCCCCCCAATGAATCTAGCGTTAAATTTAAGATAAACCGGAATTATAGATACTGGGAGTGGTTGTTATTTCTGAACGTTAACTCAATACTTTACTCCGCAGTTTATTAGTTGTAGCCTATATCATTGCATCATATCCTGATTTGTAGAAGCCAATTTTACGCACGTGCTTGTAATGTATGGCCGTAACGTTAGTGTCGTGCCTATGATTTTCTTTCTGTTGAAGGTGTTAAAAATAAATAGAACTACAACATTACAATATAGGCTAAATATAGGTCTACACTATATTAACCGTTGGACTTGTTTTTGCTACCTGAAAGTGAATGTTTGGGGTGGGGGAATTCCCAGTGAATTCCGCGATCAGACTTCCTTAATTAGATTTGGTTTACTCAACGTGTTGAGTGGGTCGTTGGAGTAATTGTAGCTGTCTGTGTCAGATTAAATAACGTATCTTATAGTGTATTGGGTATTTCAGTTAAAAGACAATCATGGAAATACACACTTCATTGACAAGTATGTGGGCACCTGCTCATCGAACACCTCATTCCAAAATCATGGCCATTAATATGGAGTTGGTCCCCCTGTTTCTGCTATAACAGCCTTCACTCTTCTGGGAAGGCTTTCCACAAGATGTTGGAACATTGCTGAGGGGACTTGCTTACATTGTCACAAGAGCATTAGTGAGGTCAGGCACTGATATTGGGGATTAGGCCTGGCTCTCAGTCTTGCGTTCCAATTCATTCCAAAGGTGTTAGATGGAGTTGAGCTGCTCTGTGCAGGCCAGCCGTTCTTCCACAACGATATCAACAAACCATTTATTTATGGGCCTCGCTTTGTGCACAAGGGCCTTGTCATGCTGAAACAGGAAAGGGCCATCCCCAAACTGTTGCCACAAAGTTGGAAGCCCAGAATTGTCTAGAATGTTATTGTATTGTGTAGCGGTAAGATTTCCCTTCACTGGAACAAAGGAGCCAAGCCCGAACCATGAAAAACAGCCCCAGACCATTATTCCTCCTCCACCAAACTTTACAGTTGGCACTATGCATTGGGGAAGGTAGCGTTCTTTTGGCATCCATCAAACCCAGATTCTTCCGTCAGACTGCCAGATGGTGAAGCGTGATTCATCACTCGCGAGAACATGTTTCCACTGCTCCAGAGTCCAATGGCGGCGAGCTTTACACCACTCCAGCCGACGCTTGGCATTGCGATCTTAGGCTTGTGTGTGGCTGCTCTGCCATTGAAACCCATTTCATGAAGCGCCTGACGAATAGTTATTGTGCTGACTTTGCTTCCAAAGGCAGTTTGGAACTCGGTAGTGAGTGTTGCAACCAAGGACAGACGATTTTTATGCACTACGTGATTCAGGGCTCGGCTGTCCCATTCAGTGAGGTTTTGTGCCTACCACTTTGCGGCTGAGCCGTTGTTGCTCCTAGATGTTTCCAGCACTTACAGTTGAACGTGGCAGCTCTAGCAGGGCAGAAATCTGACAAACTGACTTGGAAAGGTGGCCTCCTATGACGGTGCCACGTTGAAAGTCGCTGAGCTCTTCAGTCAGGCTATTCTACTGCCAGTGTTAGTCTATGGAGATTGCATGGCTGTGTGCTCGATTATATACACCTTTTCGCAACATGTGTGACTGAAATAGCCGAATCCACTAATTTGAAGGGGTGTCCACATATTTTCGGCCGTGTAGTACAGTTCACACCTGGTACATGGTGATATCATGTATCATGTTTTTGACCAATAGTAAAAATAAAAAATAAATGGCTTGTTTTTCTGTTTGGTCCTTTAACCAATGTATGTTAAAATAAATAGCTTAGATACAATAGTGAAAACAGAAACAGTTCTACAACTGAACATCAAAAATCAACAAAGTGCCTACCCTGACACGAAAGGCTGAGGTATATGAATGGCGCTGGAGAGAATGGCTGCCGTTTTACAGTCTCCTAACCAGTTGTGCTATTGTGGGTTTCTTTGCGTTATTTGTAACTTATTTTGTACATAAAGTTTCTGGCACCGTCTCTTATGACCGAAAAGAGCTTCTCGAAATCAGGACAGCTATTACTCGCCTTGTATTGAAAGACATTTTTTTCTTTAACGAGTCGGACGAGAGGGATTTACTCCAGACACCCGACAAGGCCCTCATCCCCGTCATTCACAGGAGAAAGAGACAGAGATATTGAGAACGAAGATCGGGGTGCCTTGTAAGGATCCGGTGGCGAGTGGGTAATTTGCCTTTACCATCGGTCCTATTAGCCGACGTATAATCATTGGATAATAAAATAGACGAACTACAAGCACGTATATCCTACCAATAGGACATTAGAAACGGTTATATTTTATGTTTCACCGAGTCGTGGCTGAACGACGACATGAATAACATACAGCTGGCAGGTTATACACTGTATCGGCAGGATAGAACAGTAGCCTCTGGTAAGACCATGAGTGGCGGTCTATGTATTTTTGTAAACAACAGCTGGTGCATGATATCTAAGGAAGTCTCGAGGTTTCGCTCGCCTGAGAGTATCTCATGATATGCTGTAGACCTCACTATTTACCAAGAGTTTATCTATATTCTTCGTATCTGTCTATTTACCACCACAAACCGATGCTGGCACTAAGACCGCACTCAATGAGCTGTATACGGCCATAAGCCGTATAGGAAATCGCTCATCCAAAGGCGGTGCTCTTATTGGCCGGGGACTTTAATGCAGGGAAACTTAAATCCGTTTTAGCTCATTTCTACCAGCATGTTAAATGTGCAACCAGAGATAAAACAAAACTCTTGACCACCTTTCCTCCTCACACGGAGATGCATACAAAGCTCTCCCTAGCCCTCCATTTGGCAAATCTGACCATAATTCTATCCTCCTGATTCCTGCTTACAAGCAAAAACTAAAGCAGGAAGCACCAGTGAATCGGTCCATAAAAGAGTGGTCAAATTAAGCAGATGCCAAGCTACAGGACTGTTTTGCTCACACAGACTGGAATATGTTCCGGGATTCTTCCGATGGCAGTGAGGAGTACACCACATCAGTCACTGGCTTCATCAATAAGTGCACCGACGACTTCGTCCCCACAGTGACTGTATGTACATACCCCAACTAGAAGCCATGGATTACAGGCAACATCCGCACTGAGCTAAAGGGTATAGCTGCTGCTTTCAAGGAGCAAGACTCTAACCCAGAAGCTTATAAGAAATCGCTCTATGCCCTCTGACAAACTGTCAAACAGGCAAAGCGTCCATACAGGACTAAGATCAAATCGTACTACACCGGCTCCGATGCTCGTCGGATGTGGCAGGGCTTGAAAATGATTAGACTACAAAGGGAAGCACAGCCGCCGCGAGCTGCTCAGTGACAATAGCCTACCAGTCAAGCTTAATAACTTCTATGCTCGCTTCGAGGCAAGTAACACTGAAAAATGCACGAGAGCATCAGCTATTCCGGATGACTGTGATCACGCTCTCCGTAGCCGATGCGAGTAATACCTTTTTAAACAGGTCAACATTCACAAGGCCGCAGTTCCAGACGGATTACCAGGACGTGTACTCCAGCACTCCCCAATGCTTCGTTTGCTGGCTGCTGCATTCTGTAAGAACCAACGCCGGAGATGAGAAGCAGGTACAGGAAGTTGAACATTTAATGTAGGCCAGACATGGGAACAGGACAAGAACAGTGTCAGAACCAGGTAACAAATGACATACGGAAGTTAATGCAGCAGCGGGGAACTTACAAATATATGCGAGGTAATTTACAGGTGATTCCAATAGATCACTGATGCGCGTGACGAGGGAAGGCAGGTGTGCGTAATGATGGTGGTGGGAGTGTGTAATGCAGGGCAGCCTGGCAGGAGAAGGCGTGACAATATGCGTAGTCACTTTAACTCTACCTACATGTACATATTACCTTGACTAACCGGTGCCCCCGCACATTGACTCTGTACCAGTGACCCCTGTATATAGCTTCGCTATTGTTATTTTACTGCTGCTCTTTAATTATTTGTTACTTTTATTTCTTATTTTTTTACTTAACGGCATTGTTGGTGTGCGGCAGGTAGCCTAGTGGTTAGAGCATTGGGCAAGTAACAGAAAGGTTGCTAGATCGAATCCCCGAGCTGACAAGGTCAAAATCTGTTGTTCTGCCCCTGAACCCACTGTTCCTAGACCCTCATTGTAAATGAGAATTTGTTCTTAACTGACTTGCCTAGTTAAATAAAGGTGGCGGCTCCCATGCACTTACCACAAATTCCTCGTTTGCTAAATTCACAGTATTGTACATTCCTCTCTTTTACTCTTAAATTTGTTGTATTTTTTTTGTATTGTCATTTGCACATGATCTCAATTTTAGCTAACACACCGGCATATTTGAAAAATGAAAAGTGTCATTGTGCTGCTGTATTAGTGCATTGAACCATATAGCGCGCTGTGGTTTCAAAACTCTGTGGATATTGCTAAAACAGTGACGTCATATCTGAAATCTTTACACACCTTCGTCATTAAATGTCCATTTGTCTCACGTGAAAAGTAATTTGTAATATCGTTTTTTAGGGCACCGAGTCTTGACTGTTTACATGTTGAGATTCAATTGGCACATCATAAGTTGCCATCTTAGAGCAACAGCAATGAGGAATCAGTCGTATTTATAATATGACAAAATACAGTTCCTATAGAAAGTCTACACCCCCCTTAGATTTCTTCACATTTTGTGTTACAAAGTGTGATTTAAAATGTATTTAATTGTCTTTTTTGTCAATGAACTACTCAAAATACTCTAATGTTAAAGTGGAAGAAAATGTGTAACATTTTTTAAAGATGAATGAAAAATAAAACACTCAAATACCTTGATTAGATAGGTATTCACCCCCTGAATTAATACATGCTAATGCCAAAAGTGTGCAAAGCTGTCTTCAAGGCAAAGGGTGTCTATTTGAAGAATCTCAAATATAAAATATATTTAGATTTGTTTAATACTTTCTTTGGTTACTACATGATTCCATATGTGTTATTTCATAGTTTTGATGTCTTCACTATTATTATACAATGTAGAAAATAGTACAAAATAACGAAAAACCCTTGAATAAGTATGTGTTCTAAAACTTTTGACATTTAGTGTATATAACCAATACATGACTTTCGAGGAGTAGGACAGTTGATACAAACCTATAACTAACTATAACTTTTCCATTATATGAAATTATATTATCACATTCACTTGCTCGTTTGCCATACTAGTCTGATGAGACCATATAGCAACTACGGGAACTAACCTGAAACAACCAAACTGATGGACAATGTTGATTGGCATGTGGAATTATGTCCAATGAGGTTGCAAAGTGAGAGGCGGGATTAGGTATTGTCCAATGAGGTTGCGGGTGAGCCCAACATGAAAACCAGTTTTTATTTTATTTTATTCTCTTTGAGCAAACCCGAGAACAATGCTGTGATGACGTTGTACATGTAATAGTATAACTTTAGACCGTCCCCTCGCCCCGACACGGGCGCGAACCAGGGACCCTCTGCACACATCAACAACAGTCACGCGCACACCACCGCTACCTAGCTAGCCATTTCACATCGGTTACATGCACATTTTTCAGGAACCCATTTTCGCTCGTGAGCTAATTTCAAAACTATTGTTTTTATAATTTCAGCCATTCTGGAAAATGTCTTTAAAGCTTAACTTTGGGGCTCTAACGCAAGTTTTTAGGTCTCAGGAAAGGTCATCACACTATTGTGATCACATCCATTAAACTGACACTGCCTAGTATAATACAGTGGATTTAGGTTGAAATCATCCTTTCTTGGTCTTAAGTGGATTCCCAATCACACTCATCCTTTTCTTTGTTCACTTTTCAGTCTCAGTGTCCGCAGCCCCTGTAGAGGATAATCAAATTGCCTACATATGTCAGGAGGGTCATGTCATACTTGAAGCACCGTTTAAAGAATTGGATGCCCAATGTGACGAGAGCTGGACCATTGGCAAAGAGGTAAACTATTGCATATATGCTTATGACAAGTAGATACAATGTGAGGTCAGGCATTTTCTATTAGCATTATTTTTTCGCATCTCACCATTTATAGTATCATCAACAGTATGCAGAGGGGCAGGGGCCATTTTAATTTAGACATGCCATGTGATAAGATATTTTTCTTTCTGCAGCCCATTGCCATTTATAAAAACGACAGGGGTAAAGTAAAGAAGGAATACATTTCTCCATGCAAGGACGTGTTCTTTGGAAAAGTCATCCTTAGTAAATGTGCCAATGTCACATTAACTATTGGTTGCACCAAGGTAGGTCAACTTTATGAATACAATTCACCTTCCTTTCCTCTGTTAGTGTCTGCCAAGTACCAACATAGTACAAAAAAAATGTATATTCACCCCTTCATTTTTTTAAAAACAGGATGGGTTACATGAAGAGACCAGGATCCACTTCTTAGGTATGGTTTCCCCTGAAGTTATTGGTGTATTACACAACATATCTACCATTGATATAAATATTAAGCATTGTTGTCATCATCATTGCTCATATCACTCTTTTTGCTACTTAGGGACAAACGTTATCACTGCCACCGCAATCGCTCAAATTGCTCATTATGGTAAATTATGCTTTTTTTAGACCATGCATTACATTTTGATTGTACTATTATCAAAATAAAATATACTTTACAAGTGCAGATGATCAATTTCTATAACTATCAGAACAAGTTTTGTTGCCACAGGGAAATTCTTGTTCTTTTAATTTTATTACAATGAGAGATTTTGAAATGAGTGTTAGACAATCAACATTTTTCAAATAATGCAAATAATTAATTTAACAACTATTTTCTTTTTTAAATTTTAGGACTTTGGGCATTGATGATGCTTTTGGTCTTTTTGATTGTACTTTAAATGTCATCTGAAGGAAGCTGAAGCAAGGGGACTCCAACGATGTTGGTCTCACCCAGATGACACCCCTCGACGTCGATCCAGCTGATAAAGAACAGTTAGGCCCATCTTTTCAAAGTTAATCTACTATAAACATGATGTAATTAATCTAAGGGAAACGTATGACTTCTACAGCTTTTAGTTGTATGGTTTTTGTCTCATTACTGTCTTCTACGCAATGTTACTTTCTTACCTTTTTTATGACCACCCATTTTTTAATTTTTTTTACCTGTACAGAACATAGTAAATCTCAACCAAGTAAACCAGTATGATGGGTGAAGTTCACATCTTTTTACCTAAGAGAGGAAGAAAGACATTGTGTTTTGTTTTAAATGAAAATTCAACAGAACATTTCTCGCTGCTGTCCACCTACAATTAACTGCACTGCAGAACCATGTAGCCAGAGGTATTTATAAAATATTTATTAAGCTATGTATTACCTAGTGAATATAAAATGCACGTATGAATGTACAATTAGCTAGAAAAACAAGCTGTAAACTTGTCCGTTACAATAAATTCATTATTACATTGCCATCTCTGCCTTGGGCAATTTAAGGCACGCAATGGTTTGTACTTCATCAAGATGCTTTGGAACCAGTGGCACATTTTAAGAATATATATTTTAAAGTAGTCTTATATAAGTACTCCTACTCACCCCTAGATCAGAGAATAAGCTTAGAGACAAGTGACTCGATTGATTGATTGATTTCACCAGAGAGATGTACTGTACAATAGTGTTTAACACTTGGTAATAATAATACTTCTTTACCTCCCTCCAGTCCATAAAACCAAACACTTTTATATGAACTGACAACCATCATTTTACACACATTAAGAGGAGCCCTTTTGAACACGAGCAGTGTTAAACAAACATTTTAATAAGGTTTATTTTCTTGTGTTGATTTCATGCATTTGTACTTTCGTAGCATAGTTGTATACCATAATGCTTTTGATGAGAGATAATCACCCATTTTCATGCTCTGCTCATTTTCTAATCTGTCCTGTGATGTGGTGGTGATGCATTAAAAATAATTGTCTCCAAACATTGTGACGCTTTTGTATCAGGGTTTTGATTGCCAACACATGTACACAAAAGTAAAAATGTTAAGAACACGTGTGTGATATGCTTGAGTTTACAGGGATATATTTCCACCTTGTAATGTGTTGGGATGATTCTCAATGAGGATTGACAATGACAAAAATATCAATTAAGAGGTGATAGAGTTTAACATCCTGTTCATGTGAAAGTTATTTATGCAAAATAAATCATGTACATGAAAATCTATTTAAAAATCAAAACCGCCATCCAATGAATATAGTAAATTCATTTAATCTACAGACATTTTGTGCTGTCCAACAAATCATTGCCAGATTATTTAACTATAGAAATTCCAAATACAATATACTGTATAACACATTTCAATGTATTATTTTTAATATGAAATAATATCAAATATTACGTTATTTTATATTGATCAGTGTTATCTTGACTGTGAACATCTGTTAATGGGGAAAAAATGAAGTTATTTAGATTAACCCGAATAACATGAGATGACTGAAAGAGACCACATTCTCAGAAACACGCTCAAAGTGTGGCGACTAAAAAAGTGAGGACTCATCTTAAGAAAAAGCAAGACAGAATTTATCTAAAACAGTGATATTTCAGAACACACAGTACATGTGCTTGTGATACTTTACAAAATTATTTACATCACTTTTTATTTTCAATGTATACACAGCATTGTTGATCATATCAAAAACAAAACCTGACTGGTAGCCAGAGACTCCTGCAAGTTTAATTTTTTGCCAATTTCGTCTAGCCAGTTTCTCAAGCCCCTTTACTTATGGTTTGCCTTTACTTATGGTTTGCATGGAGGAAGACAATTACATTTTTTGTTTCTGCATAAAAAATACATTTTGGCCTAACATAAAAGGTATCAATTATGCCTAAACAGAGTTAATTTGGAGCCTTGCTTGGCTCAGATGAAATGCGTCAAGGCTGGTTTCATCTCTTTGCAGAGTCCAGCGTGTCCCACCAAACCCTTCCATCACTGGTGAGCCCCATTGAACAGTGCTCGGATTAATTCCATTTCAATACCAGTCAATACAGGAATTGAATTAGGCTTGAAATTCAAAAAGACCAATGCTGTACACATTGGTCATTTCCCAGTTCAAAACTCTGTCAATTCCTGGTTTGGCTGAGATGTGAATGGAATTAACTTCAATGTTGCCATGGAGCGACCGTCCAGAGTGACCTCTCGTCGTGGACCATTCCTTCACCTTTTCCTGAAACTCCTTGTTGGGGTTAAATCTTGGGGCTTAGATCACGGGGTCCCTTCACTAGGCCCTGCTCCTTGCGCATCACAGGCGCGTGAATGCTGCAGTCCCGTGCCTCACAGAAGCCAGGCACTCCTGCGTTGCCTGCCATGCCAGGCTGGCCCAAAGCGCCTGTGAAACCACGGGGCCCTCTGGGACCTGCCATACCGTTCTTTGGCTCTGCTGGGTGTCCTGGCAGCCCTGTGTGGAATTAATTTAAACAATTGGAGTTGGTGTCTTAAAAGTTCACTTGAAAAGACTTCCTGCTAACATCAATGTTGAATAAAACCACACAATGCCTATTCCAGTAAATCTGGATGTGAGTTACAGATACTTTCCAACAAGTTACAGATACTTTCCAACTAAGACAAGCAATTTTGAGATAGACCTGAGAGTTTCACACCAGTGGAAACAGTGTCCTACCTCTGAGGCCTTGATGCCCATCGTGTCCTGGCAGACCTTTACCAGGCTCACCCCCCTTTCCTTTCAGACCTTTTGTTCCTGTGGAGTAGAACAGAGAGCTTGGGGGTGAACTCTGAAGCTATGCCACTACAAAGGAGCTCCACTCATTTTCACTTGAAATGAGCCTTACTGATCAGGGTTTAGTTTACCTGGAATCACGTTTGGTTGAAATAAGACATTTGGATTACATACCTCTTTCACCCTCTGCCCCCTTCTGACCATCCACTCCCGTGTCCCCTTGGATGCCCCTGCCTCCTATGACTCCAGCTTTGCCCGCTTTACCCTGAGAGAGAGCGAGAGGTCAACAGAACTTATCATCATTTGGACTAAAGGCCTTCCTTAGTAGATAGGGGTTGGTTTGGGGGATGTGTGACTCACGGGTTTGCCTGATTCTCCAGTTGGTCCCCTGGTTCCGGGCGGCCCAATAAGTGTGCGGTTGTTGATAGGGCAGCCTTGGGAACACTTGGCCCGGATGGAAGCTGCATACTGGGAGATCTGAGCTGTCACCACTCCTTTACACAGCTGCAATACCTGCTCATCTGTCAGCCCAGGGCCCTGAGGTAAAAAATCTGGCAATCAATCAATCAATCAATCAACCAAGCAAGTAAATAATCGATCAATCAATCAGTCAGCAAACGTTCTTGCTAGATATGGGTCAATGTAAAATAAAGGGGAGACCCTTCCTCCAGGCAGACTGGAGTTGGCTCCTGATACGCACAGGGGCACCTGGCACTCCTTTAGGTCCAGAGCCACCTTTGACGCCCAGGTCACCGCCTGGACCTGGCTCTCCTCTGGAGCCTGGGATGCCGGGGGGTCCATTTCGTCCAACAATGCCATCAGGGCCGATGGTACCTCTCTCCCCTTGCTGCCATTCAGAGATGAGGGGAAGGAAGGAGAGAGACAGACAGAGGGGGAACACTGTTCAGTCACTGAACACAAAAAGTCACGATTTAAACTCAATCTCAATACTTCTACCTAATCAAATCATTTAATTCTCAATACTTCTACCTAATTAAATCATTTAATTATCAATACTTCTACCTAATTAAAACAGTTATATTAGGATCTTATGACATAACAGGAACTCAACTCTTTACAGTATGTGCTGTTGTGTCTGCTGTCATCTAGGAACAACCTATGGTTTTTATGTGACATAGAATGGGTTACGGTGAAAAAAACACATACTTTCACAGAATGGAGTATACAAACCTGTCCTTTGTCACCACGTGCTCCAAAACTTCCCTGTTTGGAAAGAGGAACAGACATTATTTTGGTAAGAAGAAAAACAGACCCACTATATCAATGGCAACAGGAAGTAGATAGATGTGAGAGTGACGTGGCCTCTGCATTGTCATATGATTTACCTTGTCCTCTTTCTCTCCCTTCACACCAGTTCTTCCAACCCCGCCCTGAGGAAGGAACAATCAGCACATGAGATGAGTCAGTAAGATGCCATGGCAATGATAGGACTGCTTATTACAGCTTATCAGTCGCAAAGGAAAGACCTTTGTGTGTGTGTGTGTGTGTGTGTGTGTGTGTGTGTGTGTGTGTGTGTGTGTGTGTGTGTGTGTGTGTGTGTGTGTGTGTGTGTGTGTGTGTGTGTGTGTGTGTGTGTGTGTGTGTGTGTGTGTGTGCTTGATTAACTGTGAGAAATTGACTGGTAATTTAGCAGTGTGATGGGGAACGTAAATAAAAGGTTACCTTCTCACCATCAGGTCCTGTCTCCCCTTTGGCTCCCTAGAAACAAAGCATTAAATCAACAATTGCATAATCATCAAAAGACAATGATGATAACTGTAGTGATAATGACAATGTCTGTGTAATGACATATACACACAGGCTGGGCTTGCAGGCCTTTAGGTCCTGGTTTCCCTGGAACTCCTGCATCTCCTCTCGCTCCTTGAGGCCCCTGTAATATGAAACACACACATAGGTAAACTGCTGCAAATACACACACACACACACTTTAGAATGAGAACCCTTGTTCAAAAAGAGGGATTTAGTTCAATTCCAATGACAAATCCTTTTTAATTGTCTAAACTTATAGCAAGATACACGGTACTCTTGCCACAACCTCTCTGACAGTTAAGCTGTGTTTTTTAAACTAAAACCAGAATGACCATCTGTGTTTTTAACTGGCACTGAAACCTTTTCAGGGACTTTACCAACAGATCTGATGTTTTCAGGGACTTTACTAACATATCTGTTACCTTCCTTGTTTTGACTGTCAACAATATCACATGGGTGTCTGTCCACCCACACGAAACCCTTAAGCAACATGGCATTTACATCTGATTAACAACACTGAGGGGACTTTACTGAGGAATGTGGAAGTGACAGTGTCTGTATTGTGATCTGTAGTCTACTGTGCACATGTGATTGAGATTAGAGCACCTCATATAGTGGTTATAAAGCCTGTCTTACCCCAGCTCCTACTCTCCCAGGAGGTCCCCTCACACCACGATCCCCTCTCGCGCCCTAGGAGGGAAGAATGGCCATTATTTACAAAGTATTCATTTAAGTATTAAAAGTACATGTCCGCTTTTAGTTTATTTAGTAAATAGTTTCTTAAAACTGCATTGCTCGTTAAGTGCTTGTAAGTAAGCATTTCACGGCCATTTTGATGATGTCATCTTGATACCCAGCATGCAATTCTCCTTCACTTTACCTTTTGTCCAAACTCTCCAGGAAAGCCGATCACCCCAGGAACTCCAAGAGGACCCTGGAAAATAAACAGTAAATGTAGTTTGTTAGGAGAAATCCCATCGACAGATTCCTTGCCTATTTATTACTAATTTAGTGGTTATCATACTGATACTCACATCCTCTCCAGGCTCCCCATCACTGCCTGGCATGCCCCCTGGGCCTTGGTCACCCTGAGAGAGAGGAAAGAGAGAGATACAGAGAAAACAGAAAGTGGAAGAGAAGAGAGCAAGGGAGACATTGATACTACAGTATCAATCTAATCTCCCACGTGGAGAAGGTGCTATCGTTATGGCCAAAAGTGTTTAACAGCCACATGACTCACAAAATCAACAATAGCAAAACCTTCAGTGAAAATAACAGTATGCAGTTTAGGGAAAACACCCATGAACACACATACATCTTGGGGGAACCAGAGTAGTTTCTGTGAAGAGTAAGGGCCAATGACTTTTGAGAGCAACTAGAGTACTTTCTGTGAAAACATAACTCCTGTCCCCCTAAACATACCTTGTGACCAGTCTCTCCTCTGCCTCCTGGCTCTCCAGGATACCCCTATAAAACACAGAAAGAAAAAGCAAGTTAGGATTAATGGTCTCTCTCCATGTAGGGAATAGCATAGTCTTGGTAGAAAAGGACAAACAAGAGGTTCAAATGGAGAGATGAATGGTGTGACGGATAGACAGACATCCATCTTACATTATAGCCCATCTCCCCATGGTCTCCTGAGAATCCAGGTGCTCCAATCTGACCCTGTGGAAGAGAATGGATGAGATGGAAGACATTTTAGACAGGAAATGGAAGTTATACGATTTGTTTTAAATAATGAGTTATTCAACCTTGGTTTAATTAACCTTGGTCACAAAGCAAGGTTGAAAGGCGCTACCTTTTCCCCTTCTGTTCCCTCAGGACCCTGTTTCCCTTCTGCTCCAGTTGATCCCTGAGAAGGTCGGAAAAAAATATGTCTCAACATGGCCAGAACAAACTACAATAGTTTGTATGTTGTTTGTATGTTAAATGGAAATGATCACATCACATAGCCTGTTTGAGGCTTTCACATCATAAAGTCTTAGTATTGCTTCTAGTGAGAGCTGTGTAAGGAGCTGAGTGAAGAATTGATTTGAGCATGTTGAGAATTTGCTGAGTTGTGGTAGCCACCATGTTTACCTTGATACCTCCAGTTCCATCAGGCCCACCAGGCCCTGCCTCACCAATTGGACCCTAGAAAATTACAAAGAACTAAACACATGAGTAGGGCCAGACTGAAACATGCTGGGGATTTAGTATCACATTTCCTTACACTCATTTGAGGAAGAACTTTATTTTACGCTACAGAAATGACCAGGTAGTGGATTTCTTTAGAAAATCCAACGGTAATTGGTAATTACACAATAATAACCTATGGATTGTTTCTTTGTTTCTTTGTGATTAATTGAAATTAAATCCCTCCTATCAAACCAAATATGGTTATCTACAAAACATAACAGCTACATTGTGTCAATACTCACAGTTTCACCCGTTACCCCCACTCCTCCGCGTGGCCCCTCCATACCGATGTCACCCTGTTGAGGATAAGGAAGACAACTTCAAATTGTCAATTAAGATTTTTTGGGGGTGTAATTTGCGGATACTTGTGATGGCATAGTGGTATTCTATGATGCCATGCTGGTACTCTGTGATGTCTCTGTTGAACAGTGGGGGTTTGTAATGTCATACCTTTTTGCAGGTTTTGGGGTCTACCTGATGGATGCGGTAAAGGAGTCAATGAAACGCAGACCGTTCCATTGACCATATCTGTGGTGTCTTTCAATACAACTCGGAAACTCAGAACCTATGAGTTAAAATGTACCTACGTTTTTGCGTAGAGCTTCCTGTTGGTCAATTCTGATATTTTCCAAGTGGATAACTTGGACCCCATCTTTCTACAATACCTTTTTAAGAGTTTCTGAGTTCCGAGTTGTCTTGACCGTGGCAATACTGGATCTCTGTAATGTCACACTGGTTCCCTGTGATGTCATACTGGTCCTATGTGATGTCATATTGGTTCTCGGTGGTACAGCAGGGGTTTTATGTGATGTCATGCTGTTTCTTGTTGGTTTAAACTTTAGATGAACATTATGGTGGCTTGGGCTGTTATTAGTGAACATTCAAATAAGATTTTGTGAAGGGTCACACTGTTTTTGATATGGGGTTATAATGGCTTTTTAGGTAAAGGGTGATTTTGTTTGATGTGATACATATTTTGTAGAATGCCGGACTGGTTTTGAGGAAGGGTCTTTACCTTCAGTCCTAGCACCCCTGTCTCACCTGGATCTCCAGGAAGACCAGGCAAGCCCTGTAGGAGAGAGAAAGAATGAGAGACAAGGTGCAAAAGAATGGAATAAAATATAGACCAAGAGAGAGAATGAGAAAGAGAAAGGGCGATCCTAGTTGTTGAAGCTCAGCCTTTCATCTCAACTACACAACATAGCCACTCTCCAGTTCTGAATAATAAAGAGATCGCCATCTACTGTCCATAATCAATATAGAAAAACGTTACATTGCCTGTGCCATGTCGCAGAATTTAGACCAGAGCATAGAAACAGATCAGAGCAAAACAATGAAAGAGAGATACATTACATCTGTGATATCCTTTGGAGGCCTATTATTACCTGGGCTCCAGAGAAACCAGAGGCACCGTCCTCCCCATCAGGCCCGGAGTCACCCTGTAGAGATGGCAAAGGTCAATACTTGTTGAGTCAAGTTCAAGGGTAATGTTGACGCCATACTTTTTAAGTTACAAATATTCCTCCCAGGGAGATACTGTTTCTCTTTTGAGGTTGTGGCAAGCCTGTTTGCAGTGGGGTTGGGCCACCTGGGTTCAAGCCTCGCTTAGGGAGTTGGATAGTGTCTAAGGCTGATTTGGGTGAGGTCTTTGATTGTACTTTTTTCACTTCCTCACCTCAGGCCCTGTGTCTCCTCCTCTTCCTAGAACTCCTTTGAATCCTTTGTACCCCTGAACACAACACACAGGAACAATATCAACAGCATTACTCCAATAAGGATATGAGCACTATGAATTTGATATAGTGATAATACAGTGATTAACACTCACCTCCCGTCCCTGAGCCCCAGGGAAGCCATCTTTACCTTGCAGTCCTCTGGCTCCCTAGATGGACAGACAGATAGACAGACAGATATTTTGTTTAGTCCAGAAAACAGAAGGATACCACAGGATGGTGGTGGATGGGGTGAGTTACCCCCATACAACGCAAATCACTTAAGGACCCAGTGAAGGCTATATAAATGCCATTTAATCAGTATTAATCAGCAAAGTACATGGATGCTTGCTGTTTATAAGGTTCTAAATTACATTTGCACCTTCGTCCTACCTTGGGCCCTGCAAACCCAGCGAACCCTGGCTCTCCAGGCTCACAGTTACAGTCTGTTGGCCCCTCCTCCCCCAGAGAAGCCTCCCCACCACCAGGGGCCTGGAGCGACTCTTCGTAGGGATCCTGCTCGTATGGTACCTGCAGTTATAACATGAAATCAACTTACATGACAGAACACAATGTTACATGACATGCCATTACTAAACATTACACATAACATACTTTCCCCCTTGACTTCCCCTCACCTGTGTGGTGGTGGTGTAGGGGTAGGAGTCCTCTGTGATCATGCTCACACTGGTGGGGGCTGGTGCATAGGGGTCATATCCAGATGAGGTTTGCTGCTCCTCATAACTGTGAGTGGGCTCCGGTGGGTATTCCTCTGCCAGCGAGGAATGGGGAGCGGTGGAGGGGTTTAAGTGAGGGAAATGTTTGCATTCTGGCTTTTGACTAGAGGGAGGGACTTTGCTATGTTGTAGTTATTACCTGGTTGTGGGTATCCTGAATGCTCATAGTTGTCGACCAAGGAGCCCTCATAGGTGTGTTCATCACCTAACATGACACAAAACAATAATTGAACAAGCTTGAAACAATAATTGAACAAGCCTAAAACCTCCCCAGTAAAATGATAGTCTGTTTACAGAACAAAATAGCCTGTTATTAGATAGATAAACCAATGTAATATTTGTATGCAAATATCAAAAAATTTTCATTGTGGTGACATGAGAATATAGGTCTATACATTTTAACTGCAATCTAGGTCAACTGAAATAAAATCAAGATATAGCCTACTGTTTTAGCTTACCTCTAGAAATGTGGATAATTAGCTAACATCAAACAGTAGTTATTGGCGCGAAGGCTAATGGCACTAACAATGCACGTCAGGCAGCTCACCTGAGTGGTAACCAGAGTACTCGTCCTGCGCGTGGGAGGGGAGGATGCACAATAGGAGCACGAGCAGCGGCGAGATAACGGACACCTGTAGAAAAGGCGGGAAAACAAAGCAAGGTTAAACGAACATGTGGCTGTAGCCTATTTCTTCGCCACTATAACGATAAACAAAAGACAATGGTTGGAAGACCTACCTTTGTCGGAAGATGGAAGACCTCTCAGCTCAAAATGAATAGCCTGCGGGCGCTCTTATTTCGTTATACTTTTAACTCCTTCTTAATTTCATAACTGTTTTGAGGACGAAAAATTAGGTGGCTGTAGACGTCTAGGCTAATGAAGGCTAATGGATCACTAAGAACATTTTATACCAAATTATCATGGCCATTTTAAAATGTCAGATATATCTCCCTCTGGTGGTGGTTACGCACATTATAACAACTCATTCAACTCAAGCCCCTGTTTTCTTGTATAGGCATTCCAGACATGTATTAATTGCCCACTTGTAGGTTATGTAACATATATGAATAATATTCAACATTCATATGGTCTATATTTGACTAAGTCCTTGACAAACATCAGATTTCATATCAATCATAATATGACATCTGTAAGATCATAGGTCTATAGTCATATATCATATAGGCCTGCAGTAAGCCTAGGCTACAGTTGGAGTAGGCTAAATGTCTACATTTAGGCCTACCTACTAGGCCTATGATGAATCTGCTAAATAAGAAAAATGCAAACTTTATTTTCAAAAAACTGTATATACTGTATGACAAGCAGCAAGAGTGTGTATCCTACTTCAAAATTAATTCACAAAAAGCAACAGTTTGTGGAGTTGAAATAAAAATTGCGCTGCAAGGTGGCCTATCAGACCATCACTAGAAAAGGCTATATGTTATTAGGGGAGATGACCAAAGATGGTCTGTGGTTGGGTAGTTGGCCGGAATATTTGGTAAATATTTGTTAAATGACACGCTGGACATGTCACGAAGCCTACATTTCTGGTATTGAGCCATATGGCTAAATCATGTCCAAAAATAGAGTAGCTTCTTTTTATTTTCCAGAGAGAAAATGGGACAATAAACTGACATCCTATTGGATGTCATATGACATGAGAGATGTGGAAGGAGATTCTGCAGGGATCAGCCATCCAGGTGATAGGGTTGTATTATGCTCTGTAGATTTAGGCAAGAGCTCATCTGCACCTTGAACAAGATAGAGATGAGAAATACAGGCTCAAATAGCGCTTTGTTAGGGTGAAACCACAAGGTGAGCCACAGCAGTTCTCAGGCCCTTCTCACATTCCAGGGCACTTTCTCTGTACTCTAAAGGCTCTCTTCATCCCACTCCTCTGAGACGGTAAAAGGCCTTTTCTCTGTTTGCTGTGATGTCAAGCAGCTGTCTGTCCAGCATGAGTCCACCACTTTTCATCCATGCCATTTCCAGCTTTTTATTCAAAACTTCAGAGGACATCAATAAAACACTTGTGCAGTAGTCTATAATGGACCTAAATCAATTATTAAAAGACAACGAATAAGAGCACCTGAGCAATAAATAAATGTCAGTGTATACATGAAAAATGGTGCTCAATGATAATGCAGATAACTGAGTCTATCTGTTGAAATAAACCAATTGATTTGGAGTATTCCATACATTACCTGGGCAAGTACCCAGAATGCTTTGCAATGTAGAGTTGATGCCATACGTCTGCCTGGTGGTGTAAATCGGTGCTCACCACCGACCTCCAGGCCCCCTGGGACACTGAGGTGCAGTGTGGGATATAGACTGCTCACCTCCACTAACCCTAATCCTTCCATTTGAACAGTTAGTAGTCATGAAAAAGCTTCCTTTGACTAATTCTCCAATATAATCACTGTTCATTGGATAGTAATACACTATCCACAAAGAATTGCTGCAAAAAATAAGAAATGTAACTGCTTCCATCTGTACCCAGAGTGTAAACTGAGATCCTGGACTTCTTGATTGATGCAAATTTGATATTGTTCATTTATATTTAGCTACCGTTAACAAAAAAACATACATTTATCCAAACTGTCAAACAACAAAATCACCTCTCAAAGTTGCAAAGTGCAATGTTTCAAACCTTGTCGGTTGACTTGCTGTTGTGTGTAGTGGAGTGCTCTGTAAGATAAATAAAGTCAAATCGGCACATTCCTGAGAAACGTACAAACTAAAGTAATTACCTCCTAACTACCCTTAATTCAGAGGGAACTCACACACTGTTAGGGGCTGCATGTGAACCACTAGGCTAATCATACTGAAAATAGGTCACATAGTATTTCATTTAAACGCCAATGTATATTTAGGTTTCTTTATGCTCACAACACACCAGCTAAATCAGTCCATGTCAAATACACTCTCACACAGTACCAAAAATAAACCCTCATTACCGCATCATTACACAATCAGTAGTTAGATTAGGTTCCTCAATCCAGCATCACTGAGTACACCACCTGCGGACCAGAGAACCTAGGCCCAAGAACCACACTACACTATTGGACCAAACACAGCATTCACATCCAGAATCTGGCGTAGCAACATCCCAGAAACCTTCTTAGACCATGATGCCTGCTCAGCTTGCTTACCTTCACCCTGGGGGCTCCCATGGTGCTGGTTCTGTCTGTTTGGTTCTGTCTAATCCACTGAGACCAGACCCTCACTCAACGTATCGGATAGTCCACAGGTTTTTAAAAAAGAAAGACAGAAAAGTCCAGTTTATTTCCTCCCTGAACTGTGCTCCTTACAGCATTCTCACTCCCCACTCACAGCACTGGTCCCCCTTCCTCTCTCTCTCTCCCTTGCTCTCCCTCTCTCAGGGATCCATAAGGTTCTCAGGCAGCCACGGGCTCAGCTCCCTCTTCTCCTCGACAGGGTGAGAAATACCTGAGTCTAACCTTAACCCCAAATACACACAGGGGCAGAGACACAGACAGAAGAGAAAAGAGAGGGATGAGCGAGTAAGGAGAATATGATAAATACAGAATTAGAGAGGGAGGGTTTAAAACAGATGAGACTAGTGCAGGGTCCATTTTGTTGTGAGCATTTCAGTATACTGACACAGTTGTGCAGGTCGTGAATACCCCAATAACTAAAAACATTCAAACATTGACATTTGGAGCTGTTCAAGTAGTACAGTTAAGGTTAGGGTCAATCTATAGTCATTCACAAAAAAAATCAATTGACATTCTGATTATGAATTGAATACCCATTTAAAGTAACGGCTTAACAGGTGATCAACCTCAGTACCAATTGAATAGTGTTGTGACAGATATTGAAAAGTATTTTTATCCCATCATTAAAAGAATGCAGATGCACATTGACCCCAGGCCTGACCTTTTGACCTGCTGGTAAAAGTGTGCCAATTATGGACACTCCTGTCCAACATTCAATACAGTACATTGAGAAATGCACAAACTGCCCTGAGGGGTCTCAACCAATAGGGTTGGCCTGGGAGGGGCCATTTACACCTAAATGATTACATTAATATACATATCTGATAGAAATGTGTAGATATTTCTGACCCTTTCTAGTCGCAACATGGAAAGACACTGACAATTGTTAATGCAGTTCTATTGTTTAAAAGGAAGTAATCCATGAATTCTAAAGCAATTGTGGCTTTACAACTGATAATGGAATTTATATGTTTAAAGTAATGACTAAAGAATTCCACCCTGAAACCATATAATTGTATGAAATTTATTAGAATCATAAAACTATAATCTGATGATGTGTGTAGTTTTAGTCAGAATTAGAACAAGGACCTTTTGTTCCTTTTTAGTATGTAAGCAGGGTGCAAGTGTGAAACAAATGATAAGAGGATGATTACAGGACATTCATTACAAATGATTACAGGACATTCTGTCCCCACCTGTGGAGTGAAGAAACTGTTAGGCTTGCAGAAGATTATGAAACATGTTGCAGATTAAAGAAACAATTTATCTGTGTAGTGGAAAAACACTGACTGTCTGAGCAAGGCGTAGCTTAAGATTTGAACTTGTTTGTGTGTGTTAAAGACTGTGTTTGCATTTTTGATTTCAGAACGTTCTCGTGAATAAAGAACCAACCTTTTGCATAAACTGAGTCTTTGCCTAATTATTATTAAACCCAGGGTCTTACAAACCTTGGGGTTTGGGCAAAGCTTAAATAATTGTTTAGTTATCATTGGGATTGAAAATTCTCGTGACAACAACATAAGTCATTTTTGTGAGAATGAAAAGGTAACCTTACTGAAGTAAGACTTTTCTCTGAATACTTCTAAATAAGGGCCATCATACACACGAAAGCTTTTACACAGATTATGACCATGATCATTAAAGTACACATATGAAGCTTTTATTCCCTATTCAAAGTTCAAACACAATGCTGTTTTAACTTTAAACATCAAACCGTTTTTTTGGAAGTGAATCAAATACAGGGGTAATTATGAATGTACAACAGAATTCTGAGAATCGTGTTCTAACAGTTTATTTACATTCTGTAATCTAATACAACAGGCATTTAATAACCTCTCAGTTTAAGACAAATGTTTAAAGCTGCACTGTTGCTTTAAAATATCATCATTAGATTACATTAAAGAAAGATTTGTCTGTGAGTCAAACTACAATTTCTATACATGCATACCACTTAGTATGAAGCCATGAATTGGGCACTTAGTATAAAGGCGTGCATTCTAAGTGGTACGCTATTATGAACATTGGAACGTAGCTGTGGTTGGCTCCTTGACCCAATCTCTGGTTTTCCAAGCCAAAGTACTAAACTTGAAAATCACTTCTCTTCCTTTTTCTTCTTCTTTTTCTTCTTTCGATCATGAGGTCTCTCATCCGGCGAGCAGGAATCCCTGTAAATGTCCACACACATTCAATTCACCAAACATGTATACAGCCAAGGCATTCATCAACCACTAAATGTCTGCAACCAGCCTTGATGGTGACTTCATACAATTAAACACTGTCAGATTTGAATGCATGAGACAATAATATTCAGTCAATCCACTACTCTCTGACTCACCTCTTTCTCTTCTTCTTGCGCTCCTTCTCTCGGCTGCGCCCCTGGCTCTGCTCTGGGCTGGGGTCTTTTCTGCGCTCTTCACTGATGTGGCGTTTGTGGTGGGAGACGTGTCCATCCCTGGAGCTGACGTGAGATTGGCGGGACTCTATGGAGGCAGACCACCTGTCCTCAGACCTTCTCCTGAGAGACAAACGGTTCAGGGGAGTCAATTTTTATTTTTTAAATGCTCCTTAAATAAGTATTACAGTACTAATTGGATTTTGTATGAGCCATCATGTAGGTAAGAAGACAATGGTTGGATTACCTGTGAGGGCCGTGTTTGGACTCTCTAACCTCTTCCTTCCTCTCCTCCTCTTTCCACTGACTGGACAGTTCAACAGAGTGGACATTAATCACCTCCCGAATCACCTGCAGGATTCATGAAAAACATATCCAGATATAACACACACACACATCAAAGTAAAGTACATCCATTAACATTCTATTGAAACAGTCACACACCCACACACCTCAGTGTAGGACTTCTTGGTGTTGTGGACGTTCTTGGCTCTGTAAGACTGCCGCCGTCTCTTGTAGTCCCTCATCTCAGCCATTAGCTCCAGGTGAGACTTGTGCTCGTTCTGATCGTTACCTAAAGAACAAAAATAAACACAACAGACTCACTGGAATGGATTTAGAGGAGCAATTCATAAGAAAAGTGGCGTAAACCACACTACTGATCTCAATAGTTAATGTTTATAGGCCTACCCTTTTTGAGCTTGGCCACCAAATCAACATAAAGGTCCTCATTGTTGGTTGCAACAGCTTGATCCTTCTGTTTGATGCCCTCTCTTGTCACGTGATCAAAAAGAGCCAATCGGTCTGCCACAGTAAGGTCACAGATAGCTCGCTTCTGGTTCTGAGGAACTTCTGAAGGGTCTGTGGAGTATTCACCTGCAGCACAATGAAAAGGGCTTTACACACACTCACATGCTACAACAGTTTCACACAGAGTAGAGAGTCATGAGAAGTCCTTAATTCAAAAGCTTTTAAGAACACATTGAGATGATCACTCACACCTTCAGTATGAAAGGTTTAAAAAAAGAGTAAAGGCCTTTCCCCAACACGTACAGGGAAAACGTGTGTGTGTAATGCCCCCAACAGAGGCAGCATGTTTGAAAGGATATGGCATTAAAAGGATACTGCACGTAATCAGTAAGCCTGAACGAGGGAAGAACCTCCTGTAATTACTCACCCCTGTCACTGAAAACAAAACACAGAACAAGTACAGATGACAAACTCAAAGAAACTATATCATAAAATAAAAAACCATAGCCACCATATTTAGCAGTGTTTATAATGAATTAATGCATGTTAATTGAGACCTTTTTAGACATGGGCAAGGCACTGAAGACGTACGAGCTTGGTAAAAAATTATCTAAGCATTGGTTGCTCTTTGGTGAAATGACCATTAATTGCTTCTCCAGAATAAAAGCATAAATATTTTGTGGGGCATGTCTACCACAGAGTCGAACTAATGCTGATGGCCATGAATACAAGCATAGGGTTTGATCAGTGACCTAACACTAATGTAAGGGTGTAAAGATCTTACTTTGGCTGTACAGTCCCTCTGTCCTAATTGGCGGTGCACTTGCTCTTGCTTGAATAATCACTTGTTGCTGTGTGTGTTTGTCTACAGGTGAGGCAAAACACAAAGAAAGATGTGAGACAAGCAGTGGGCTTCCCCAACCCAGGGTCAGTCCAGGGAATTTTGACTACTACATTAAGTTGAGATTCACTTTGCAGTGGAATAGTGTGACACTCACCCATTGTGAAGCTGGTAATGCTGGTATTCTCATAACACAGAGAGTGGTCATACATCTCAGCCTTGGGAAAGGAATTTTACTTTTTTATAAAAGCTTTTAAGAACATAATAACAGATAAGGTTGTTGTATAATTAGGATGGAGAGTTTTTCCTGATCATTTGACCTCACCACTTTGGTCCGCTCTAGTTATAGGGTCCAGTTTTTCTAGGTCTGGCCCTATGGTCAGGAAAAACTCCTTACCCTAATGACAAGCTACACCAGAAAGTGTTGATGGCTCAGTTGATATTTCAGTCGAGTATGTGTGTGAGTATGTGATACTGTATAGCTCTTTAACCTGTTCCTCATGGGAGTATCCAATCTGGCTGAGTTGGCAAGTGGCTTTGTGTCTCTCCATGCTCCTGCTTGGCACTCTGTGGTTCGGGTCATAGGGGCACACCTCCATCGGCTCCTGTGGAAGGTCATTTACAAGTTATAATCTCATCTCTACTTGTTGTAGCATGCATGTCATGTATACAGAGACGTAATGAATCGCCCATCATCTAGGCTTTTCCCATTTATTTGGAGGCCTCATATCTAGCTAGCTACACATACACAACAGATGGTGCACATTTTAAATATGGATATATGGATATTAGCTCAGGTAACGTAATGAAAACATTGATTATGGGGTGAACTAGTCCTATAAAGAACGCCGCGCTTTCAGGGCTAGGAGAACCACCCATCGTATCTGAGCAGTTGAATAAATATAGCTAACTAGCTTCCTGACCTACCTGAACTGAGCAGTTGTCCTGGTCCTGTCTCCATCCCAGCGTCTCGAACAGCTCATTCAGTTGTCTCTGGCAGTTCTCGGTGAACTCCGTCAACTCTTCCAAACTTCGCAGACGAGCCTGGTGATTTTCTGGTGAGTCGCACATGTCATAGTCAGGTAAAATCTAAATAGTGTTTACATTAAAAGGGGATTCCTTATATTTTACTCCAACCCATATATGCAGATTTTCGAACGCTGTTCAGCACCACTGTCGCATTTTAAAAGCGTAGGCAGTGTGGCGCATGTAGATGACGTAAGCCCAACTGAGGTGCATTCGTGGTAATTGAAGAATAAAAATAAATGTAAGGTTTAGTTTTTAATTGTATACATTTGCCGCTAAAAGCTGAATTGCAGCATACGTAGGCCTACGTAAGTAAGTAAATCAAATACAACATATGAGATGTAGTATACAATATTACAGTTAAACAGCTTCACAAAGTAAGGCATTGGGCTGTTGTAGTATCTGTCAGTCCGAATAGGGGGAAGGACTCGATGGGTAGATCTGACACTGACATGTCCTATCGTCTGAGGCAGCTAACGTTATTTGTTGCTGGGATTTTGCGAGCTTCTGGACAAAGGATCTGCAGTGGTGGGTGCGGTGGGACTCCAAGGACTGCAAGCGCAGGTCATTGCATGCAGAAGGTGTAGGTGGTGCCCATGATGATTTTGGTTGCATGTCGTTGGATCTTCTCAAGTTGGTTGTGTTGGTGGGCTGTGAGACCTGGGTGCCATACTGGAGCACTGGACGACAAAGCAGGTGTAGACTGTCAGAAGGTCTTGGAAGTTACATACACTACATCTTCATTAGAAGTTCAAATCAAGACAACAAGCAAAGGTTTTCTTATTTTATTGGGTAAATGTTTTTTTAATTAATGTAACGTCACTTACATAACACTGACATATAAAAGGCCTTTAAATGGTATTTAAAATACATTTTAATATTTAAACTACATTTAAATACATTTAAAATACATTCAAACGACAAGGCTGACATTTAAAAACACAGAAAGTTCCCTTGCAAACAACTTTTGAAGGAATGCAGGTTTAGGTGGGGAAAAGCTGGTCATCGTGCAGCAATATGGTTTCCATCAAATAATTTGGATAGACTCCTGATCTAAAAAGAAAGACATACAAACATTATCTACTGCATACTTTGTTTATGTGCTTCAGCAATGTGTAAATAAACCATGACCTTGAATCATTTAACTACTTACATTACTTCAAGTGTCTCTGTGTCCTCATAGGCTACTTCCTCCACTATTTCCACCTCGACTCCTACCATTATTGTCTTCCTCACTGGGAAACAGAAGTATTTGATTAGAGAAAAATACTACATAGCAGCCATACTGGATCACCATAGAGAATTACCCTCTTTCACATAAACAGACACATACTCTTACTTCCGAAATTGAAGAGAGGGGAACCAGCCCAACTGTGGCAACATCTTCCTGGTTCACTTGGTCCATGCACACAAACACAGCCATGGCCCTCTGTCCTGTGGCTCCCCCATTGACTGTCTAAACAATGCTGGGATGATTCTTCTCCATCAGCCCCACCCAAGGAAGGCTGGTGTGGGGGGACATCCATCCACATTTCAGAGGCATCTAGCCCTGTGTCACTCTGGCGTTGGATGCTAACTAGGTCTGTGTGGACAGGGCCAAAGGGACTCTCGGTACCAGCCCAGCCCCAGTGGTTCTGAACACACTCTTGGGTGAGGCCATGGCCATCTGAAGACACAGGGGACAGAGGAGAGAAGGAGAGAACCTAAGAACATTTGACAAAAATATATTCTGTTCATACCACTAATGATGTCTAAAGGGATTCATGTGAATGGAGAAACCAAGCAAATGGCATTATGTCTATATGTTCGATTGCACTTTAATGAGCATACAAAGAAATGGGAATAGGGGAGATGAAGACTGAAACGTGGAGAAAGATGCAAGGAGAGGAGATAGAAGGCTGAGAGAGGAGGGGAAGGGATGAGATGGAGGAGTGATAACAGTGAGGTGTGGTGAGAAGGGATGAAGTAAGGTAGGATGGAAGGTTGGGTGCTGTTCTGTTGCGGTCTGTCGTTGTATCACGTGTTTGGTCCTGCTGTCTCTTTGGCCTGCCAATGGGCCTGCTGAGTTTGGGCAAGGCTCTTAGTCACAAGTCATCTGGCCACACTGGCAAGCACTGAGGGAGTGGTAGGTAAGCAAAACCAGAATAGCAGCATTGGGAAAACATAATGTTAATTGATACAAACCAGCATAAACCCTGTTTACCCCAAGACAACAAGGCATGCCACTTGAAAACAAACCTAAAACAGGAAAAACAGGGTTGAAACAGACAAGCAATGAAAGATTCCCCTGTACTATTTTGCAATGAGCCTGCAATATTCTCTCACAGTTACCTCATACACCTCACTCTTACTTGTAGTATAGCAACAGATTGCTGGATGCTCCCTGGTCCAAATAGCATGTTCTTCCTCTTTTCCTTCTTCCTCATCCTCCCATTGCCTCAGGGTTGCTGAGCCAAGTCTGCCCAGGTGCCCTTGGTGGCGTAGAGGCGCCCCGTTCGGCCACAACCAGTTAGGGTTCTGTCCATACATCTCAGTCAGGGCTTCTACTGTATACCAAGGCAAAGAAGAATCACTTTGCGTGTTTGATTCCCTAGTCGATAATGGCAGGTCTATAGGCTAGAGATGAGCCAGATTTGTCCATGGACTGGAGCTGCATCGGCTCCGCAGCAGTGCCCTATGATCCTGTCAGCCGCAGAACAGCTTTTCAGTGGAGGCACGATTCAGCGTTTCCTGTCCAGAAAGGAAGTGCACCCTAATGGTTCTGAGACGAGAGTGTTTCTGATCTTGTGTAATGATGTAATGATGACTCTTGGTGGTCTTACTGTATTACAATACAACACAAATACAATACAACATTATTAGCCTGTGGGACAGTTAATGCTGTGCAGTATCATTAGGAACATGCACACTCACACATAATATATACACAAAAGACAATACACAATGCAATGGCTGGCCTGGTGAAAGTAATGTTTAGCACAATAGTAAGACACAGTAACAATTGAGACAACTCACAATTTGGCATAAAATTCACTTGTTTAAAAATGTGAGAAAAATCTATATGCAAATCTATTACTATAAGTACTACTACTATCCATAGTATTACTTTATTAGTCAGCGTTGCATTTATCTTCGTTGACAAGTATTATTGTCACATGATTGGCAGGCAGATGGTCACATGTTAATGCAAGGCCAATCAGGGACTAGTGCGTTGAGGTGATGAGCGTGAAGGAAACATAAAAGCAGGACATCCGACACTCCCCTTGTGTGTCAAGAAGGGCAAGTCAGGGAAGTTTTACTTTATTGCCAGTTGGTATCACAGTGTTATTCTTTTCATTCATAGAAATGAGTTATCCTGGATATGGTGCTCCCGCAGGCGGATACCCAGGAGGGGTAAGATCTTACAGACAAGTGTCTTCTACACAAATATAAAAATAAATGGGTATCGGCAGGACCGTTTAGTTGTCCGGAAGTAGAACTGCAAATCGACGTAATATAACAAGCGTATATTGCACAGTGTTTTCCGAATACAGTAGAGTATTTGTTGTATCTAATACAATTTGTAGGCCTCCCTGCCAACGAATCTCTACCATTGACAAGCCGTAGCAGAGCTTTTATGATTTATGCGTTTTAGCCTCCAGGGAGGCCTGTTGTTCCCGAAGTGAAGAGGATTGTTGGATACAACCGAGACATTCTTACAATGTAACAATCTGAGCTGATCAAAAGATAACATGAAGTGCAAATGTTAGCTCTACTATGATGGATTATAGGGCCTATACTTTGTATAAAAAGTTCAGTAGTGTATAGGTCTATAGAAATACTGGTTTAGAATTAACTCAGTTCACCCAACCCTGGGAGTGGTCAGGTTCACATAGCTGGGACTCACTGTCCTGGTGTTGCTGGCCAAAGTACAGTTTGACACTCTTACTGATTGGAATAAATAATCTATATGAAATAATTCTCAGCATCTTGCACTGATTTGAGACATCATTGTGTTCTATAGACTATTGGTTAGGTGGCTCAGAGTGAGTCATTGGGATGTTCAACTTTGGACACTTTCATGGCACTTGACCTATGTTGTCACTAACTGTTTCATAGTAACCTTATGGTGTTTACTGTTTCTCTCTCTCTCTATAAATCATTCTGTCTGCCTTGCAGTATGGAGGTGCCCCTGCTGGTGGCCACCCTCCTGGTGGCCCTGGCTTTGGAGGATACCCTGGTCAGCAGCAAGACCCTCTCTATGGATATTTTGCTGCTGTTGCAGGCCAGGTAATAAGATGTACAGCTTGACATATTGAGCTATCTGCTAGCCTCAACACAGTCAAAACAGCTTACTGTCGTCTAAAAATGTATAGCATTGTTTCGGTCTCAATAAGTATTTGTTCCCCTCTATCTTTTGACGTTGGAAGGATGGGCACATATCAGCAGAAGAGCTCCAGCAATGCCTCACACAGGCTAACTTCTCTGGTGGCTACAAACGTAAGCGTGACACCATGTACAAGACCGACGGGAACCGCAAACTCCCAGCCACTTCAATGCAGTATTTTGTTTTATTCTATTCTTTACACTGTATGAAGAGATGACTGTGGTTTGATTAACTTATCTTATCTCTGACAGCTTTTAACCTGGAGACCTGCAGACTGATGATCAACATGCTGGATGTATCCTTGACTAACCAGTCAGTACACACACAGGTTTTTAAAATACTATGGTCCCACTAGCTACCAGTACAATAATATGAGATGAAATATGTGTAAGTGACTGTTGTGCATTAAGAGTTTGCAGAAAGTCCTCTCACATTGTATGACTGTTCCATGGATTTTTCTTGATTGGGAAAAAACAACTAGATATATCAGGACAACAATCTAAATATTGAAATTATTCAGGAAACTTTTAGCCGTCTATATTCATGTTTGAGGTAAGGTTGAGGTCACTGCTGTTCCTTGACTGAAGCGACCCCTCAGAGAGACATGTCATGTACTATGGGCTTCAATGAGTTCAAGGAGCTGTGGACCGTGCTCAATGGCTGGAAGCAGCACTTCATGTCCATTGACCGTGACCAGAGTGGGACCGTGGACCCCCAGGAGATGCACCAGGCAGTTACTTCCATGGGTACGTACAAGCACAAAGGGTGTATTCGTTTATGTGTATACACAATAAGTGATGACCGAAAGTCAATATGAGAGCGAAATGTTCATTTGACATGTATGTTTGTGTGTTACAGGCTACAGACTGAGCCCACAAGCCATGAACGGCATCATCAAGAGATTCAGTTCTCAGGGGAAGATCACCTTTGATGACTACGTAGCTTGTTGTGTGAAACTCAGAACCCTGACTGGTGAGTGAACTGTTTTGATCACTTGTCCATTATCAGTATGACTATTGTATGTGTGGTTGTTTAGTAATAGTTTATCTCTGTATGTTTGCTACAGATCTGTTCCGAAAGCGGGACCAAGCTGGACAGGGAATGGCCACATTTCCATACGATGATGTAAGTCTTTCAAATCTCTTACAACATTTTTTCAGATCCTCTTCCTTGTTGTACGCACTTACTGTAAATGGCCCCTTAAATGTAAAGTATTATAATCACTCTTTCTCTCTCTCAGTTCATCCAGTGCACAATGAGCACATGAAGAGACAGAGCAGAAAAAAATGAGGGACTACCTCTTAACTCCCATAATATTTACAATTTAGCATGTGTAAATTTATTCTGACATGTATTTTTGATACTCACAAATCACTTGCTTTTTTGATTGCTTTTATACAAACATGACTAAAACCTAATTGTCACATTCCACATGAATGGTTTTGAAATAGGAAGTTAGTATAAAATCGTAACATTACCTTGGGAAACTGGAATATTAGCCAACTTTAACCACTAGGTGTGCCTATAAACCCGTGTCACCACTGCATGTTCTGTATGTTATGTCACTGAATGTCTAATATTCATCAAGATATCCCTAAATATAGCTGGGAGTAATCTTGTCTGTGTGTAATAAACACGACCATATATGTGGAATACACCTCTGATCTGTTTTCTTCGTAGGTCTTGGTGACAGTTCAATAAAATCTAGTGAGCATTATCAGAATTTCACACTAGGTCCACATGCACTCTCCATGGGATAACAAGAGTACTAGAACAAGGTATGAATCAAGAAAATAATTGATTTAACTTGAGTGATTTTATGGTTTCTAAAATGTCAACATCACTCACTTCTGACCGTCACTCTTGTCCACTTGGAGAGAGACTGAGGCAATGACTTGAGCAGGCAGAACCTCCAATCTGTCGTTTCCTGGAGGTCCAGTCTGCCCACTCCTCACATCCAAAGTGGAAAGACTGGGTCCTCCATTGAGCTAGATGTAAAGACCATTTTTGTTCTTTACAGGAGAAATTGCAGACCAAGATGTAGAGCTTTTCCTAAACCTGTACTGTGAAATTATACAACCTGTCTTCAAGCCACTAGACAAGTTTGGGATCTGGTATGGGGTCAGAAGGTACATTTGTGGAAAATCAGCAGATTTCTAGTACAGATCCTTAACTCAAATGCAATGGGTCCCTACATTGGGAAAGTCAGTTATCAAGGTCAGACCCATCTCTGCTACATCTGTCAGTCTGGACCATCAGGTCAGAGATTGTCATAATGTTGGCAATGCGCTGGACTGGGCCGCAAAGCAAAATACTTTACTGAAGAAGCCATGTACAGCCTATGTGGAGGTGAAGGTCACACCTTCCAATGTCCAGTGTCCTACGCGGGCATGGTAAGAAGAGGTCCAGCCTCTAATCCAAGGCTTGAGAAAGTGAGCCCGCAGCATTAGACCCAGCACCATAGACTGTCAGTAAGACTACAACTCGCGCTGTGGCACTGTGTGCCGTCACCGCTGCTTCTCCAGGAGCTGTGACAGAGTGAGCCCGGGAGAGAGAGAGTCGAGATGGCATAAGAAAGAAATGGAACTAGTAAGGTCGTCCAGAGCGCTGAAGTAGACGTCACCCACCAGTCTTCCAACTTCATCCCAAGCGACGGTGAAGAGTGACAGCAGTGAGAGCGAGGCTGAAAGAGAACATGAGAGAGACGATACCGATGAAAGTGCAGTGAATACCCTGCCCCTCTTCCCCTCCATCCCTACCTCCCAATGATGGCCCTTAATGTGAAATGTCTAGAAAACAAAGATATGATAAATGAATTGAAGTTTGAAATATGTGAACTCAAAATTATATTGAACTGACATTGACTTGTTGGAAATTATGAAGTCAAGAATAACAGGATAAAAAAAAAAAAAATGTAAGTATTTAGATAGGCCTACACGGAAATATTTAAATTACACTGAACAAAACTATAAATGCAACATGCAACAATTTCAAAGATTTTACCCAGTTTCAGTTCATGTAAGGAAATCATTAGGCCCTAATCTATGGATTTCACATGACTGGGAATACAGATATGCATCTGTTGGTCACAGATACCTTCAAAAGAAGGTAGGGGCATGGACCAGAACCTGTCAGTTTCTGGTGTGCAGCGCAGCACATCTCCTTCGCATACAGTTGATCAGTCTGTTGATTGTGGAATATTGTCCCGCTCTTCTTGGATGGCTGTGCGAAGTTCCTGGATATCGGCGGAAACCGGAACACGCTGTTGTACACGTCGATCCAGAACATCCCAAACACGTTCAATGGGTAACATGTCTGGTGTGTATGCAGACCATTGGAAAAAAATTGACATTTTCAGCTTCCAAGGATGATCAAATTTTGTTGGTCACATACACATCTTTAGCAGACGTTATTGCGGGTGTAGCGAAATGCTTGTGTTACTAGCTACAACAGTGCATTAGTATCTAACAATTCACAATAATACACACAAATGTAAAAGAATGGAATTAAGAAATATATAAATACTAAGATGAGCAATGTCTGAGTGGCATTGACTAAAATACAGTAGAATACAGTATATGAAATGAGTTCAACAGTATTTAAACATTAAAGTGACTAGTGTTCAATTTAAAGTGACCAGTGATTCCATGTCTATGTAGTACTGTAGGGCAGCAGCCTCTTAAGGTGCAGGGTTGAGTAACCGGGTGGTAGCCGGCTAGTCATGGCTATTTAACAGTGTGATGGCCTTGAGATACTGTAGAAGCTGTTTTTCAGTCTCTTGGTCCCAGCTTTGATGCACCTGTACTGACCTCGCCTTCTGGATGATAACGGGGTGAACAGGTAGTGGCTCGAGTGGTTGATGTCCTTGATGATCTTCTTGGTCTTCCTGTTACATCGGGTGCTGTAGGTGTCCTGCAGGGCAGGCAGTGTCCGCGGTGATGCGTTGGACATACCCAGTGGCGACCAGTCATTTAGATTTTTTGGGGCTTGCCTGTTTTAAATGTTATTTTGGCATTAGTATGTGTCACATATCAGTTTGCAAACAATTAAAAATATATATAAATCATTGAGTTAATAAAGCTGCATACAAACACGGCCTCTTTTTTGTTTTCTTGAGTAAGGCAGCTCCAAAATACAGGTGTTTCAGCCCAGCTCAGTGCTCTCTGTGGTGGTGGGGCAAGCCAGCAGAAAATTCGGAGCTTTGCGCCGTGATTGGATCAGTGTTCTGTCACTCATGAGGAAACTACGCCACCGCATAGTCTAAGGGGAGACCACGAAAATTCTAGCCCTTTGGGTATTGATATAGAGATACATTAGAATTGCCCATCCAAGAAGGCTCAAGGTCATTGGCCACAGATAACATGACGTCAAATCTCGTTATATGTATAGTAGCTTTGATTGGACTGATCATGTCAACATCATACTTTCAAAATCTTAGCTAGAAGTCATCATGAATCAAGTCGACAATCTACTGGCAAATCCTTTTCAACCCTTGCCATATGAAGAGAAATAATGAGGAGAAATTATAGATAAAACGAATCGGTGCTTATCGGCCATTGGATATAAACATTACACAACAAGTTGTAAATTGCAAATTCAACATTGAGTGGTTTGGAAGGAAGTGAGCACAACAAGATGAGTCCAAAAATGTATTGTATGCTGCTGCATAAATTATGTAATATGCCAGGGAGATATGCATACTGTAGCTAAGAAAGTAATACTAATGTTGTGTATGTTGTCTATGTTGTGTAGTAAGCTGTTAGTAGCCCATGTGCCTCGCGCTAATAATTTGATCCCTTTTCCCCTCTTTTGCCTACTGTTCTGACTTGGTGGTGCACGTGCACATGTAGCCTATAGCCTGTTTTAGAGAAATGTAATCATCGAATATTGTAAGAGCTTTCATTGTCTGCTTATATGGCCCCGTTATTTATCCTACGGTTCTGACTTGGTGTACAGGGAGAATACAGTAAGAACAGCCCATGTTCTGAATTCTATCGCTGTACATTTCAAAAGTGCTGAACAAATAGTTATATTGACAACATCCGTTCTAGTTCGCTCATTAATGTCTCAATTGAAATTACGGATTGTCCTTCCCTTATGTCATAGTTTGTACTTCTCAATTGTCAGTAGAAACCACCATTTTTTAACAAGTCTGCCATATCAGCTATGTTTTTTAAAAAGGCAGTAAATGAGGCTGAATGAACTGTTTTGCTGCCAGACAAGGCTCCGCTGAAAGCCAGGTGTAGCAGTGGTAAGGTGTTAGGACTGCTTTTGGGACAGCTTTATGTAGGTCCTAACACCTTGTGGGCACCGTTTGTCACCGTTATAGTACAATTAATGTATTGTTTAGTGTTGTGTAGTGCCTTTGCTGGCATGCATACATTTATTTATAATTTTTTTTGCCCCACCAAAATTGATATGCTAAAATCGCCACTGGGTAGACCGTACCATCCTCTGGAGAGCCCTGTGGTTGCGGCAGTGCAGTTGTCGTACAAGGCGGTGATACAGTCCGACAGGATGCTCTCAATTGTACATCTATAAAAGTTTGTGAGGGCCTTAGAGGCCAAGCCGAATTTCTTCAGCCTCCTGAGGTTGAAGAGGCGCTGTTGCGCCTTCTTCACCACACTGTCTTCTCCACTGCCGTCCCATCGTTGTGAATAGGGGCGTGCTCTCTCTGTTGTCTCCTGAAGTTCACGATCAGCTCCTTCGTTTTGTGGAGGGAGAGGTTATTTTCCTGGCACCACTCCGCTAGGACCCTCACCTCCTCCCTGTAGGCTGTCTCGTCATTGTTGTAATCAGGCCTAATACTATTGTGTCGTCTGCAAACTTGATGATTGAGTTAGAGGCGTGCGTTGCCATGGAGTCATGGTTGAACAGGGAGTACAGGAGGGGGCTGAGCACCCCTGTGTTGAGGATAAGCGTAGTGGAGGTGTTGTTTCCTACCTTCACCACCTGGGGGCGGCCTATCAGGAATTCCAGGACCCAGTTGCGCAGGGCGGGGTTCAGACCCTGGGCCCCGAGTTTAATGATGAGCTTGGAGGGTACTATGGTGTTGAAGGTTGAGCTGTAGTCAATGAACAGCAATCGTGCATAGGTATTCCTCTTGTCCAGATGGGATAGGGCAGTGTGTAGGGCAATGGCAATTGCATCATCTGTGGATCTATTGGGGCAGTATGCAAATTACAGTGGGTCTAGGGTGTCAGATAAGATGGAAGTGATATGATCCTTAAATAGCCTCTCAAAGCACTTCATGATGACAGAAGTGAGTGCTACGGGGCGATAGTCATTTAGTTCAGTTACCTTTGCTTTCTTGAGTACAGGAACTATGGTGAACATCTTGACGCAAGTGGAGACAGCAAACTGGGATAGGGAGAGATTGAATATGTCCGTAACAACTCCAGCCAGCTGGTCTGCGCATGCTCTGAGAAGTGGCTAAGAATACCGTCTGAGCCAGTAGCCTTGCGAGGGTCAACACGCTTAAATGTCTTACTCAAGTCGGCCACGGAGAACGAGAGCCCACAGTCCTTGGGAGCGGGCCGCGTCGGTGGCACTGTGTTATACTCAAAGCTGGCGAAGAAGGTGTTTAGCTTGTGTACAAATCCTTGCGACATGGGGTAGTGCATTATGCTGAAACATGAGGTGATGGTGGTGGATGAATGGCACGACAATGGACCTCAGGATCTCATCATGGTATCTCTGTGCATTCAAATTGCCATTGATAAAATAACCCCATAACCCCACCTCGCTCTGTTCACAACGTTGACATCAGCAAAACGCTTACCCACACAACGCCATACATGTGGTCTGCGGTTGTGAGCTACGTTGGATGTACTGCCAAATTCTCTAAGAAGACGTTGGAGGCGGCTTATGGTAGAGAAATTAGCATTCAATTCTCTGACAACCGCTCTGGTGGACATTCCTGCAGTCGGCATGTCAATTGCACGCTCCCTCAACTTGGGACATCTGTGGTATTGTTTTATGTGACAAAACTGCACAGTTGCCTTTTATTGTCCCAAGCACAAGGTGCACCTGTGTAATGATCATGTCGTTTAATCAGCTTCTTGATATGCCACACTTGTCAGGTGGATGGATTATCTTGGCAAAGGAGAAATGCTCACTAACAGGGATTTAAACACATTTGTGCACAACATTTGAGAGAAAAGCTTTTTGTGTGTATGGAACATTTCAGGGATATTTTATTTCAGCTCATGAAACATGGGACGAACACTTTACATGTTGCATTTATATTTTTGTTCATTATATATCTTAATCTGAATTTTAAAAGAAATACAGCTTCATTTGAAAAAATCTAATTTATATGAATGGGAAAATGAAATAAGCTGGATGGAGGATTCTTGACTTTTCAATTCCTTATAATCATTCTCTATCGTTTTGTACTGTAAATGTGATGTAATGTATTGTATGTTTGTTAATCACCTCTTTTTGATCCGAAACAACTAGCAAAATGTAATCAACAATATGAAATATGGAATAAAGATGTTATATTTTTTAAACAAAAATAAAAAAAATAAGCAACAAAACAAGAGATGATTCAAAACAAATGTCTGTAACTCATGAAAGAGAACAGGAACAGAGAGATGTAGTTTTTAAAGCAGATTGCTTAATAAGGAGGACTGGCAGTGGTCAGGCCCCTTAGCAACCCCCTAGCAACCTATCAGTGGCCTGGTCACTGAGGTCACTGAGATTTGAGTGGCAGGTTGGGGGATGGGTAGAGTGAGCTGCATGAAGTGATTCAACTGAATTTCACAGGAATCCATAACACAAACACAGTTCTAACAGTGTAATGCACATAATGATTGCTTGCCTTGTGTTAATAGTACATTGCAAGTAATCCTTTTGTTACTGTTTGTGTGTTTTTGTGGTTTTGATTCCTTGATTCAAGTTATTCTCCAGATATTACAAAACACACAAAAAGCTAGCACTCAATGTCCTAGGAGACACAATCATAATCAGTTCCTGATGTGGAGTTTCGCATAAATAAAGGTCTGGACTCAAAACAGTGAAAACACACCCACTTGAATATTCTACAGCAAAGCAGTGCACCCCAGAAATAATCATAGGTCGGCTCTCCAAACCATTTTGGATTAATTTGATCAGCATTTAGGAAACTTTGAGGTTAGTTACTACTGTCGTTGTTATTACAGCACAGGGTCATGGAGACTTGGGTCCTGTTGGTCTTCAGATTGTTGCTCTTTGTGCAGACTGGACACAGCAAGCAGTCCTGCCAGCCAGTGACCGTGGACTTTTGTCAAGATGTTGGTTACAACACGACCATCAATCCAACCCACCAAACCAGGGACTACAACCTGAGGCAGCTTCGTAAGATCGTGAAGACGGGCTGCTCTCCAGAGGTCACAGTTTTCCTATGTGGCGTTGTTTCACCTGAGTGTGTGTTGGATGACAAGATTCCACCCTGCAGTTGGCTCTGTGAGAGGGTGAAGAATGAATGTGAGCTTTTTCTGAGAGAGAAGGGTCTAAACTGGCCAGAGAAGATCAGATGTGAGGCTTACCCCAAACAATCCTGTGCCAACGTAAGTAGCCTTAGGAGGTGTTCATCTTATCATTATAGGGACAGATCTGATTCAGGACTGCTGTATGCCTGTAGGCTGTCCTGCTTAGATTAGCAGGAAGTTGATTTTTGAAGTATAATTCTGGTTCTATAACTGAAAACCTTCCCAGGTGTTGTGTCATTCCTCGCCATAATGCATATAGCATATGACAAAATGATGTTCATTGCTTTCAGGGCCAAGAGAGTATCCCTGCACCAAACCCTGCAGGAACCTGTGAGCCAATCATCATCCCTCTCTGCAAGGACCTGCCCTACAAGGACACTGTAATGCCCAACCTATTAAACCACTCCACACAGGAGGTCGCTGGTTTAGAATTGAATCAGTTTTACCCTCTGGTAAAGGTGCAGTGTTCTCCTCACCTTCAGGCCTTCCTGTGCTCCGTCTACACTTCAGAGTGTGTTTCAGGGAAAGCCCGCCCACCCTGCAGAGCTCTGTGTGAGCTAGCCAGAAAGGACTGTGAGGGGCTAATGAACAAGTTTGGTTTTCAGTGGCCCAGTCAGTTGGAGTGTGACACCCTCACAACGGAATCTTGTGAACATGTAAGTCACTTTCCAGCATGTACACTACATGACCAAAAGTATGTGGACACCTGCTCGTTTAGTATCTCATTCCAAAATCGTGGGCATTAATATGGAGTTGGTCCCCCCTTTGCTGCTATAACAGCCTTCACTCTTCTGGGAAGGTTTTCCACTAGATGTTGGAACATTGTTACAGGGACTTGCTTCCATTCAGCCACAAGAGCATTAGTGAGGTCGGGCACTGACGTTGGGCGATTAGGCCTTGCTCGCAGTCGACGTTCCAATTCATCCCAAAGGTGTTCAATGGGGTTGAGGTCAGGGCTCTGTGCAGGCCAGTCAAGTGCTTCCACACCAATCTCGACAAACCATTTCTGTATGGACTTCGCTTTGTGCACAGGGGCATTGTCATGTTGTTGTCATAAAGTTGGAAGCACAGAATTGTCTAGAATTTTTTTAAATTTAAATTTCACCTAAATTTAACCAGGTAGGCTAGTTGAGAACAAGTTCTCATTTACAACTAATTATATTCTGTAGCGTTAAGATTTCCGTTCACTAAGGGGCCTAGCCCAAATCATGAAAAACAGCCCCAGACCATTATTCCTCCTCCACCAAACTTTACAGTTGGCACTATGTATTGGAGCAGGTAGCATTCTCCTGGTATCCGCCAAACCCAGATTCATCTGTTGGACTGACAGATTGTGAAGCGTGATTCATCACTCCACAGACGAGTTTCCACTGCTCCAGAGTCCAATGGCAGTAAGCTTTTCACCACTCCAGCCGACGCTTGGCATTGCGCATGCTGATCTTAGGCTTGTGTGCGGCCATGCAAACCCATTTCATGAAGCCCCGAATGAACAGTTCTTGTGCTGACGTTGCACTTCAGCACTCAGAGTCCCGTTCTTTGAGGACAGATGATTTTTACGTGTTTCAAGCTTCAGCACTTGGAGTCCCATTCTGTGAGCTTGTGTGGACTACCACTTTGTGGCTGAGCCTTTGTTGCTGCTTCTAGAAGTTTCCACTTCACAATAACAGCACTTGCAGTTGACTGAGGCAGCTCTAGCAGGGCAGAAATTTGACGAACTGACTTGTTGGAAAGGTAGCATCCTATGACGGTGACACGTTGAAGGTCACTGAGCTCTTCAGTAAGGCCATTCTACTGCCAATGTTTGTCTATGGAGATGGCATGGCTGTGTGCTCAATTTTATACACTTGTCAGCAATTGGTGTATCTGAAATAGCTAAATCCACTATTTTGAAGGGGTGTCCACATACTTTTGTATACATAGTGTATCAACTTACAGATTCAATACCAGGCTCCAACCAGCACACCACTACACTGCATCGTTATTTAAACAACTATGATCAGGGCAGGCAAAGGTTAGGAAAATGTGTTTCAGTTTCCTTTGCCTGCTCACAGTTGGTCAAAGTCACATGATGCACACCAGATGATAAATTAGATGTTTCAAAAGGGTAAAGTGCCCCTTTAAACATAAATTGTCAACATCAAAATGTTTGGCGAGGGAAGGAAAGAAAGGAAACCTCAATCAGTTTTGCCTGGTGAAATAAAGGTAAACATCCTTGAATAATAATTATTGGTGATTGGTGAATATGAGGTATTTTGTTGTTTCCTTTTCAGTTTGGCGTGACCAGTGCTCCGTCCCCTGAGGGCCCCTGCCAGACAATCACCATGCCACTGTGCCAGGGCATCTCCTACAACCTGACGGCCATGCCAAATCTGCTGGGGCACAAAAAACAGGCGGAGGCGGCCGTTAAAATGGCTCGAATGGAGTATGTATTGAAATTGACTTGTTCTGTGGATATCCGCTTCTTTCTGTGTTCTGTCTACGCTCCCCAGTGTGTGGAAGGGGAGGTGCAGCGCCCTTGCAGATCCCTTTGTGAGAGAGCCAAACTGGGGTGTGACAGTGTGTTGAATACGTTTGGGATGTCCTGGCCTGATGATCTGAGCTGTGAATCCTTTCCAGAGGAGTCATGCGTGAGAGTAGGTACCGATACTCTTGTCATTTTTTAACCCTTATTAAGTCACCACTTTTAATAAATCAGTAGTTTCTCCAAGTTGTTTAATTCAGTAATACATTGGAAAAAGTACATGGGCCAGTAATGACTGCAACAATGATTTGGCTTTCATTATTTTTCTACAGACCCAGCAGGGTGCATGTTAGCGGTATTGTCACCTTAACCAAAAAAAGGTTACAAAAGCTAATTTCAGTACTGTTTGAGATGTGTACAAAACAATTTACTCTTAAACATTGTCTACTTCTTTTCACAGGGGGACAGTAATCCCGAGGTGTGTTTAAAATATTTTTCTCAGATGACTGAAGAGTAAATATTTATATGTAGCAAGTGAATGATACCTATAATGTGTTTAATGAGGAATGTATTAAGTGAAGTGGGACTAGGTGGATAGGTGGCAAGTGGAATTTGGAGAATATTACCGTTATCCTATCAAATGCTTGTGTGTTTTGGTCTCCACAGCAACTCACGGCTGAGGAACTCCTGGTCAAGCTGAATGAACTTGGTCACTCTGTTCGGGACCAATGTTAGTTGTGGTTTCTTGAATTTAAAGCATTATATATGATGTATGTGTGTATTTCATTTATACATGTATATTCTTGTCTACTTCAATTGTAGCACTAAGTCTTCAAACTGCCCACATATTGTTGGCTCTAGAAGATGTATCCTTCACCTGTTTCTGTTTTGAGTTCACTTTTATATGAGTTTATTCATTAATATTTCTTCCCCCGAAACCCTTTTTTTGTGCTTCCTGACAATACTTTGTATTTATTTACTACTTCCTGAGCTATATTGTGGATCCACTGAGGCCCCAGTAGGCTCCTTGGTTGACAATGGTTTCAATACTGTATCAGCCATCAATCCTTTCTCCTTAACCAGCTCCTTTCAGAAAGACAAATCAGGCAAACTGGATGTGAAAGAATTCCACAGCCTAAAGAACTATGTGTCTGTTACCAAGAGAGAGTACTCAGAGTCCTATGAGTGGCAGAACCCAGGGTTCGTCACAGAATACCAGATGAAGAATGCGCTTGATGTCCGTGGTTAGTCATGTATCACGGTTATGATCAAAGGATGTATTTACAGTGGCAAGAAAAAGTATGTGAACCCTTTGGAAATACCTGGATTTCTGCATAAATTGGTCATCAAATTTGATCTGATCTTCGTCTAGGTCACAACAATAGACAAACACAGTCTGCTTAAACTAATAACACACAAAGAATTATACGTCTTTATGTCTTTATTGAACACACCATATAAGCATTCACAGTGCAGGGTGGGAAAAGTATGTGAACCCTTGGATTTAATAACTGGTTGACCCTCCTTTGGCAGCAATAACCTCAACCTAACGTTTTCTGTAGTTGCGGATCAGACCTGCACAACGGTCAGGAAGAATGTTGAACCATTCCTCTTTACAAAACTGTTTTAGTTCAGCAATATTCTTGGGATGTCTGGTGTGAACCGCTCTCTTGAGGTCATATCACAGCATTTCAATTGGGTTGAGGTCAGGACTCTGACTGTGCCACTCCAGAAGGTGTATTTTCTTCTGTTGAAGCCATTGTTGTTGATTTACTTCTGTGTTTTGGGTCGTTGACCTGTTGCATCACCCAACTTCTGTTGAGCTTCAATTGGCGGACAGATAGCCTAACATTCTCCTGCAAAATGTCTTGATAAACTTGGGAATTCATTTTTCCGTTGGTGATAGAAAATTGTCCAGGCCCTGAGGCAGCAAAGCAGCCCCAAACCATGATGCTCCCTCCACCATACTTTACAGTTGTGATGAGGTTTTGATGTTGGTGTGCTGTGCCTTTTTCTCTCCAGTGTTGTGTGTTCCTTCCAAACAACTCAATTATAGTTTCATCTGTCCACAGAATATTTTGCCAGTAGCACTGTGGGACATCCCGGTGCACTTTTGCAAACTTCAGACGTGCAGCAATGTTTTTTTTGGACAGCAGTGGCTTCTTCTGTGGTGTCCTCCCATGAACACCATTCTTGTTTAGTGTTTTACATATCGTAGACTTGTCAAAGAGATGTTAGCATGTTCCAGAGATTTCTGTACATCTTTAGCTGACACTCTAGGATTCTTCTTAACCTCATTGAGCATTCTGCGCTGTGCTCTTGCAGTCATCTTTGCAGGACGGCTACTCCTAGGGAGAGTAGCAACAGTGCTGAAATTTCTCAATTTATAGACAATTTGTCTTACGGTGGATGGATGAATATCAAGGCTTTTAGAAATACTTTTGTAACCCTTTCCAGCTTTATGCAAGTCAACAATTCTTAATCTTAAGTCTTCTGAGATCTCTTTTGTTCGAGGCATGGTTCACATCAGGCAATGCTTCTTGTGAATAGCAAACTCAAATTTTGTGAGTGTTTTTTTATAGTTTTTTATAGCTGCAAGGTAGCTCTAACCAACATCTCCAACCTTGTCTCATTGATTGGACTCCAGGTTAGCTGACTCCTGACTCCAATTAGCTTTTGGAGAAGTCATTAGCCTAGGGGTTCACATACTTTTTCCAACCTACACCGTGAATGTTTAAATTATGTATTCAATATAGACAAGAAAAATCCAATAATTTGTGTGTTATTAGTTTAAGATCACTATGTTTGTCTATTGTTGTGACTTAGATGAAGATCAGATCAAATTTGATGACCAATTTATGCAGAAATCCAGGTAATTCCAAAGGGTTCACATACTTTTTCTTGCCACTGTATGTTTTGTTGATTTTCTCTTAATTTACGACACAATGATTTGGTTTTGATTGTGAACATCCTGACCTGATAGTGAAACTGAACTCTTGGTAGAGTATATTTGCAGATAAAAAAAGTAAATGATAAAAATCCTCTGTCATATAGATCTCAGTTTGGACGATGAAACGTTCAAAACACTATGGGACCGGTACAGCTCTGGTGGAGGGATCAAATACGATGACTTTATGGCCATTCTCACAAGGCTCAAGATCCTGAAGGGTAACTCTTTACTCACTATATAACAAATTCCTGACTTTCCAATCAATCTACTACATCTAAATATATATACAGTGGGGAGAACAAGTATTTGATACACTGCCGATTTTGCAGGTTTTCCTATCATAGGTACACTTCGACTGTGAGAGACGGAATCTAAAACAAAAATCGAGAAAAATCACATTGTATGACATAAGTATTTGATAAATCAGAAAAGCAGAACTTAATATTTGGTAAAGAAACCTTTGTTTGCACTTACAGAGATCATACGTTTCCTGTAGTTCTTGACCAAGTTCGCACACACTGCAGCAGGGATTTTGGCCCATTCCTCCATACAGACCTTCTCCAGATCCTTCAGGTTTCGGGGCTGTCGCTGGGCAATACGGACTTTCAGTTCCCTCCAAAGATTTTCTATTGGGTTCAGGTCTGGAGACTGGCAGGCCACTCCAGGACCTTGAGATGCTTCTTACGGAGCCACTCCTTAGTTGCCCTGGCTGTGTGTTTCGGGTCGTTGTCATGCTGGAAGACCCAGCCACGACCCATCTTCAACGCTCTTACTGAGGGAAGGAGGTTGTTGGCCAAGATCTCGCGATACATGGCCCCATCCATCCTGATCCTGATCCTCAATACGGTGCAGTCGTCCTGTCCCCTTTGGAGAAAAGCATCCCCAAAGATTTCCATCGCCATGCTTCACGGTTGGGATGGTGTTCTTCTTCTTCCTCCAAACATGACGAGTGGAGTTTTGACCAAAAAGCTCTATTTTTGTCTCATCAGACCACATGACCTTCTCCCATTCCTCCTCTGGATCATCCAGATGGTCATTGGCAAACTTCAGACGGGCCTGGACATGCGCTGGCTTGAGCAGGGGGACCTTGCGTGCACTGCAGGATTTTAATCCATGACGACGTAGTGTGTTTCTAATGGTTTTCTTTGAGACTGTGGTCCCAGCTCTCTTCAGGTCATTGACCAGGTCCTGCTGTGTAGTTCTGGGCTGATCCCTCACCTTCCTCATGATCATTGATGCCCCACGAGGTGAGATCTTGCATGGAGCCCCAGACCGAGGGTGATTGACCGTCATCTTGAACTTCTTCCATTTTCTAATAATTGCGCCAACAGTTGTTGCCTTCTCACCAAGCTGCTTGCCTATTGTCCTGTAGCCCATCCCAGCCTTGTGCAGGTCTACAATTTTATCCCTGATGTCCTTACACAGCTCTCTGGTCTTGGCCATTGTGGAGAGGTTGGAGTCTGTTTGATTGAGTGTGTGGACAGGTGTCTTTTATACAGGTAACGAGTTCAAACAGGTGCAGTTAATACAGGTAATGAGTGGAGAACAGGAGAGCTTCTTAAAGAAAAACTAACAGGTCTGTGAGAGCCGGAATTCTTACTGGTTGGTAGGTTTTCAAATACTTATGTCATGCAATAAAATGCAAATTAATTACTTAAAAATCATACAATGTGATTTTCTGGATTTTTGTTTTAGATTCCGTCTCTGACAGTTGAAGCGTATCTATGATAAAAATTACAGACCTCTACATGCTTTGTAAGTAGGAAAACCTGCAAAATCGGCAGTGTATCAAATACTTGTTCTCCCCACTGTATATATATATATATATATATAGTCACATATTGTACACCAAATAGGTGCATTAAAATGTGTTGTTTTACAATGTTTACAATGTATATGTTACAATGTTTTACAATCTACAATGTTGCATAGTGCCTTGAGAACAAGTGCTTTATGAATACAATGTATTATTATTATGATCAGTGTTGCAATGATCTATAAACAAATAGAACACAGTGAGATTTGTATATCGTTTTTGTTCTCCTGCTCCAGGTCGCTTTAAATCCCGACTCATTTCACCTGTGATGCTGCAACAGACTGTGAGGTAGCCAGTTTCTCCTTCAGTCAGGTGAGTTTGCTCTGGCAGAGTTATCAAGCTTTGAAGCTTTGTCTTTAGCCACAGTGATTACGTCTATCTCTACCTAAAGAAGAACAGAATATGAATAAGTAATCACCACTGAGAAGCTTTTTTTGTGGAAGATGATACTCATGTCAAGTGTTTCTCCTCCTGCTACAGTTGATCCAAGTAACCATTATGTAAGCTGGCGGCAGCTGTCCAGTCACCAGCAAGAGTTCAATTGACCTGGAATGCAATGCAATGCAGTAACCTGTTATGGACCAAAAAAACAATATTCTGCTGCTTTTTAGTACATGCCTGTCAAAAATGATTGTCATAGTGCTGTACAATTTGTGACTGATGTCCACCTGAATATGATGGCTGTTTCCTCCTGGTTTGTTTGAATCTCTTTCTGTACATTTTCTTGCTACATTGTTTATAACACATTTACACACATATTTTTGGGGACTCAGTATTCTATCGTGTTTTTCAGTTATACGACAAGACTAGAGACTTTATTCTCCATATCGTCATTTTTTCTTAAACTTTTATGTCATGTTTCTTTTGTCTGTATACTGTCATTCTGCTTTTAGCTGCAAAGTTGTACAAGACAGACTAACTAATAGTAATAAAACCTTTATAAATATATGCCCTGGCGGATATTCGTGTGTGTGTGTGTGTGTGTGTGTGTGTGTGTGTGTGTGTGTGTGTGTGTGTGTGTGTGTGTGTGTGTGTGTGTGTGTGTGTGTGTGTGTGTGTGTGTGTGTGTGTGTGTAAAATTCTGAATCACCTATAGAGGCCCAATTATAATACGATTTTGCCAACCTATCCTCTCATCTTTTCAGTAAACAGTAGCTACTATCCTGTGTGCGCGTGTGTGTGTGCGCGTGTGTGTGTAAAATTCTGAATCACCTATAGAGGCCCAATTATAATACAATTTTGCCAACCTATCCTCTCATCTTTTCAGTAAACAGTAGCTACTATCATGTGTGTGTGTGTGTGTGTGCGCGTGTGGGTCTGTGTGTGTGTGTGTAAAATTCTGAATCACCTATAGAGGCCCAATTATAATACGATTTTGCCAACCTATCCTCTCATCTTTTCAGTAAACAGTAGCTACTATCCTGTGTGTGTGTGTGTGTGCGCGTGTGGGTCTGTGTGTGTGTGTGTAAAATTCTGAATCACCTATAGAGGCCCAATTATAATACGATTTTGCCAACCTATCCTCTCATCTGTTCAGTAAACAGTAGCTACTATCCTCCATCATACCACTTCACCAGTATAATGTATCCAGTTGTTTTCCTGTTGATAGAGAGTAGCATGTTATTTATCATTCAGACCACCTCCCTCAATACACTTCACAATATCCCCTTTTCTTAAGTAATTATGTTTATTATGTTCATGAATAGCCATTAATTTACTCAAAGACTCATATATTTAAATGCAAACGAGAAGCTAGATAGTGTTTAGTACTATTGGAATCTGTGTTGTGTTCTTGAGGATTCGAGTGGTGTCATCTGTTAATAGCAGACTGGCTGATAGCCAATGGACTTTCCATTTCAAGGGAGGAATTTGAAAGAAAGTCACAGGCACAGGACTCACTTCCCGAATAACAGTGAGAGTAGTGATAATGTGGCAATAATATTGAAAGTCGAGTTCAACTTTTGGACCAAATTCACTGCATTATCCTCCCTCTGGAAGTGCATACCTTTGTTTTAACTTTCTTTTAAGCTCCTCATCCACCAACATCTCTCATGGCCGCACACGATAATGACATAAGACTTCTGATAACAACGCAACACATTTGGGGTGATAATGGGCCACAACATTGTGAAGTGCTATAAAAAATGGTAGATAAGTACAGTGAGCTCCAAAAGTATTGGGACAGTGACACATGTTTTGTTGTGCAGACTGTCAGCTTTAATTTGAGGGTATTTCGATCCATATCGGGAAATAACAGCACTTTTTGTACATAGTCCCCCCATTTTATTGTAGCAAAAGTATTGGGACAAATTCCCTTTGGTCCCATATTCATAGCACACAACGTCTACATCAAGCTTGTGACTCTACAAATTTGTTGGATGCATTTGCTGTTTGTTTTGGTTGTGTTTCAGATTATTTTGTGTCCAATAGAAATGAATTGTAAATAACGTATCGTGTCATTTTTTGTCACTTTTATTGTAAATAAGCAGTGGTGGAAAAAGTAACCAATTGTCATACTTGAGTGAAAGTAAAGATACCTTAATAGAAAATGACTTGAGTAAAAGTGAAAATCACCCAGAAAAATACTACTTTAGTAAAAGTCTAAAAGTATTTGGTTTTAAATATACTTAAGTATCAAAAGTAAAAGTACAAGTATAAATAGTATTTCAAATTCCTTATATTAAGCAAAGCAGACAGACACATTTTCTAGTTATTTACAGATAGCCAGGGGCACACTCCAACACTTAGACATCATTTACAAACTAAGCATGTGTTTAGTGAGTCCGCCAGATCAGAGGCAGTAGTTATGACCAGGGATAGTCTCTTGATAAGTGTGGGAATTAGATCATATTCCTGTCCTGCTAATAAGCATTCAACATGTAACGAACACTTTTGGGTGTCAGGGAAAGCGTATGTAGTAAAAAGTACATAATTTTCTTTAGGAATGTAGTGTAAAAGTTGTCAAAAATATAAATAGTAAAGTGAAGTACAGATACCCAAAAAAACGACTTAAGTAGTACTTTTACTTAAGTACTTTACACCACTGTAAATAAGAGCATAATATGTTTCTAAACACTTCTACATTAATGTGGCTGGTACCATGATTACGGATAATTCTGAATGAATTGTGAATAATGATGAGTGAGAAAGTTACAGATGCACAAATATCATACCCCCCACCCTGATAACAACTTCCTCTTCCTCATCACTGCTGTCATCAATGATGATAATTTGTCTTAAGACCTGAGGAATACAAATTAGACAAAAAAATCACGACAGTCATGACAGTCCTATTCCCTGGTGGACAGACTACGTAAACATAAAGTCTGACCAAATTACACAAGATTTTGGTTCTGGGTTAACTGAGATTATGACAGTCCACAAAACACCTTTAATCAGTTCTGTATTGTTTACACCTAAGTAAATCCATGATATAATTGTCAACATAGAGTACATCAAAATAACAGTCACCAGGACGGTTCAACCTAGGCCAAGGTTTATAACGTGAAGGGATTATTTTATCGAATGACACGTTACGGAATTCAAAACCAAATGTAGGCTATTGGGCTCCTGAGTGGCTCAGCGGTCTAAGGCACTGCATCTCAATGCAAGAGGCGTCACTACAGTCCCTGGTTCAAATCCAGGGTGTATCACATCTGGCCGTGATTGGGAGTCCCATAGGATGGCGTACAATTGGCCCAGCGCCGTCTGGGTTTGGCCGGGGTAGGCTGTCATTGTAGATAAGAATTTGTTCTTAACTGACTTGCCTAGTTAAATAGAAGTTAAATAAAATACAAAATATCTCAACAGTCCTCTCTGAAGGTGGATATGTCAATGAAGGTAGTTCTGTCATTGGAGTGACTTCTATCATTGTTGCCAATGATTATGTAACTGATGGATTCCATGATGATGGTTTTGTGACATCATAACACATGCTGTTACAGGCATATGACTACATTCCATTTGAAAAGGATATGGTTACAGGGCTCTTTTTGGCTGATACATTTCCCACTGTTGCTATGGCACCTGTACTTGCACCATATGAAAAAGAGCACTGAAGTGTATGAATGCACTCAGTTACTACCAAAATATGCGTATGGGTTTGTCCACTGAGCAGTGCCACGCGACACGTTTCCCCTGCATCTGACATTGACCGCATGAAAAATAGAAAGAATCTGCCAGGATATGCGTGCCTTGTTGAACTTTTTAAAAGCACCGATCCAGCCTGTAGGTCTACTGAGAACCACTCCGTCTCAGAGGACACCGACAAAGCCCTAGCATTCACTGATCACCCACAGACAGCTAAACAGTATCGTTCTAAAATCACAAGCTTTTTTTATTTTATTTACAATGGCACCACCTGCAGGCCAATTAGAGAACCTCTCTCAAGTGTCATTCAATTGAACCAATCAAATCAAACCAAATCAAATTATATTAGTCACATGCGCCGAATACAACAGGTGTAGACCTTACAGTGAAATGCTTACTTACAAGCCCCTAACCGACAGTGCAGTTAAAAAAATATATGGATAAGAATAAGAGATAAAAGTAACAAGTAATTAAAGAGGAGCAGTAAAAAATATCAATATATACAGGGGGGTGCCGGTACAGAGTCAATGTGCAGGGGCACCGGTTAGTTGAGGTAGCATGTACATGTAGGTAGAGTTAATTAAAGTGACTATGCATAGATGACAACAGAGAGTGGTGTGGAGAGGTGGTGTGGAGAGGGGGCAATGTGAATAGTCTGGGTAGCCATTTGACTAGATGTTCAGGAGTCTTATGGCTTGGGGGTAGAAGCTGTTTAGAAACCTCTTGGACCTAGACTTGGCGCTCCGCTACCGCTTGCTGTGTGGTAGCAGAGATAACAGTCTCTGACTAGGGTGGCTGGAGTCTTTGACAATTTTCAGGTCCTTCCTCTGACACCGCCTGGTATATATGTCCTGGATGGCAGGAAGCTTGGCCCCAATGATGTACTGGGCCGTTCGCACTACCCCTGTAGTGCCTTGCGGTCGGAGGCCGAGCAGTTGCCATACCAGGCAGTGATGCAACCAGTCAGGATGCTCTCGATGGTGCAGCTGTAGAACCTTTTGAGGATCTGAGGACCCATGCCAAATCTTTTCAGTCTCCTGAGGGGGAATAGGCTTTGTCGTGTCCGCTTCATGACTGTCATGGTGTGCTTGGACCATGTTAGTTTGTTGGTGATGTGGACACCAAGGAACTTGAAGCTCTCAACCTGCTCCACTGCAGACCCGTCGATGAGAATGGTGGCGTTCTCTGTCCTCTTTTTCCTGTAGTCCACAATCATCTCCTTTGTCTTGATTACGTTGAGGGAGAGGTTGTTGTCCTTGCACCACACAGTCAGGTCTCTGACCTCCCTATAGGCTGTCTCGTTGTCGTCGGTGATCAGGCCTACAACTGTTGTGTCATCGGCAAATTGAATGATGGTGTTGGAGTCGTGCAGTCATGAGTGAACAGGGAGTACAGGAGTGGGCTGAGCACGCACCCCAGAGGGCCCTCTGTGTTGAGGATCAACGTGGCAGATGTGTTGTTACCTACCCTTATCACCTGGGGGCGGCCCGGCAGGAAGTCCAGGATCCAGTTGCAGAGGGAGGTGTTTAGTCCCAGGGTCCTTAGCTTATTGATGAGCTTTGACGGCACTATGGTGTTGAACGCTGAGTTGTAGTCAATGAATAGCATTCTCACGTTGGTATTCCTTTTGTCCAGGTGGGAAAGGGCAGTGTGGAGTGCAATAGTGACTGCATCATCTGTGGATCTGTTGGGGCAGTATGCAAATTGGATCTAATTGGGTCTAGGGTTTCACCCTCAGAATTTAGAATACGTCACAAGCATAGCCACAGGAAGTAGGGGTGCTGCTGCACCCCCTGAAAAAGCAGAATTTAATAATTTTTATTCACAAAAGTAGTGCACTGGGCCTTTGCTAGTCCTCTATTAGCAGACCGAGATAGCCATTTGTAATGTGGGCAAAAATGTTTTTCAAGCACCTAATCTCTGAACTGATCAATTAGCTCAGTTGGTCAGGTGTGGTGCCTAGTTGGAACAAAATCCTGCAGTACCTGCAGCACTCCAGGAACAGGGTTGCCTACCCCTGTCATGGAGGTTAAGGTGGCTAGAGGTTTCTTCAGTTTCCAGAGACCCAGGCGGTGGTCTCAAAAAAGGCCTCAGAATCCGTTAGGGATTCTAGGTTGAAGTAACCACCATCATGCCATAGGTTCTCACGTTCCTCCTGCTGCTGCTCCTCTACTTTAACATCATAGAGCCTGTTGGCACTGCACTGTTGGAGCAAGAAACACAAGCATTTCTCTGCACCTGCGATAACACCTGCAAACCTGTGTATGCAACCAATAAACTTAGATTTGAGTAGTCATCAAGCAGCCATCTTGGAGAATGAAGTAGAATTCCTGAGTTAATATAAGCTGTATCATGCATAGAATACTCAATATAGGATATCTATGGTTACAGGGCTTTGAATGGATGATTCAATCCCACTATGTCAACTGCACCAGATGAAAAAGAGCACCAACTTCCACTTAGTGACTCCCAAATACAGTAAATCAAATAGAAAACATCTCACTTGTCCTTCAATTGAACCAATCATAGAAGACAGTTCACACACACATGAAACCACAAGGCTTTTAATCAAAAACGCATTTTGTCAGGAATTAAGATGTATATATTTATATGTAAATAGATAATGCTCATATACACAGAGATAAACATATGTCCTAGAGTCATTGCAATATTCATACACATTTAGGTGTGTATGTCCTTTCATCTATTCTCCAAAACGATAAATGCAATGGCTGTATCACTGCTTAAAATGGACGACCTTTCGAGGCCTTTCAATGCCACCAAAATCTGAATGAGCAGACATGATCAAAGGAAATAAAGTGTGTGTGTACCGGTTTGTATGCTGAAATCAGAGAAGCCTCTGGAATATAAAGCATTGTTAGCTTGTTTAACATGGCATAACATGTTAGTTTGTTCGATGTTCATTGATTTATTCAAGACTTCCCCCACACTGCAGCACTTTTTACAGTCTGGTAGTTGGCAGTATGGGAGGTTGTTGCTGGGGGGGGCGGGGGGGGTCTCCCTCCCTGATTTAGTTTGCGGGTTGGGGGGGTCCCTCTGGGATGAGGGAGGTGAAGAAGGTGCTGATGAAGGACCAGGCGGCGGCCAGGAAGCCGTGGTGGCGGGGGGCAGCGGGAGCTGCCGGGTCCTCTGGGCCTTCCTCTCCACTGTCGCCCTCCTCATCCTCCAGCCCTTCATCCATGATCCGCTCCTGAGATGGAGAGAAACAGGACGAGAAAACGAGAGAATAAGAGAAGGACCATCGGTTTAAAAAGCAGAGATGGAGAAAGAATGTGGCAGAGAGAAAGGAGCAGCTTGGACACAGACAGAAAAACAACCACACAGACAAAGACAGATCAGACAGAAAAACATAACCACACAGACAGGAATGGAGTCCATCTTAAACAAGGAGCACCCACCATCTCCTGGATGTCCTGGTGTCTCTCTGCCTCGTCCTGATGAGCTAACCCCGCTCCTCCTCCTCCGGGGTTCTGCAGCTCTGGCCTAAAGGGGAACCAACCAGCCCTGTGCCTAGTTAACACCACAAAATTAGTATCTCACACACAGATACAGTGGGCTCCAAAATTACTGTCACCCCTGACTGGCAATGCACAAACAATACTTAAACAAATATAAACAATATAATTATAGAGATAAACTCAAAATACCAACATGTGAGAAATACTGTACTTTATTAATGTTTTAATGGAACTAACCAAAATCATACAATTATTTAATACAAATACATTTCATCAAAATCAAGGTTTCATAATTATTGGCACTCCTCATTTAGTACTTAGTGCATCCACCTCTGGCAAGGATAACAGCATGGTCTTTTCCTGTAATGTTGACACGGTTAAGGAACACATTTGGAGGGATTTTGAACCATTCCTCTACGCAGATCCTTTCAAGATCCTTCACATTCTTGGGTTTGCACTTATCAACTTCCCTCTTCAACTAATCCCACAGGTTTTCAATTGGATTGAGGTCCGGCGACTGAGATGGCCATGGCAGAACATTGATTTTGCTGTCACAGAAGCATTTCTGTGTGGATCTTGAGGTATGTTTTGGTCATTGTCTTGTTGGAAAGTCCACCTACGGCCAAGTCCAAGCCTTCTGGCAGAGGCAACCAGAATGTCAGCCAAAATTGCCTGATTCTTGGTGGAATTCATTATGCCATCAATCTTAACCTCTGGACCTCTGGAATTAAAACAGCCCCAAAACATCACTGACCCCCCTCCATATTTCAACGTGAGTATGAGGTGCCTCTCCTTGTATGCATCTCTGTTCCGACACCAAACATGCCGATGCTGTATCTGATCAAAACGTTCAATTTTGGTCTCATCTGACCAGAGCACCTTCTTCCAGTCATAATTTAAATGACGTTTGGCTCCAAGCACTTGCGTCTGTGTCTTGGGGTCAGAAAGGGCTTTCTTATGACAACCCTTCCAAAGAGGTTGTGGAGGTGGCGTCTGATGGTGCTTTTTGAAACCTGGTGACCCCAAGACACCACCAAGGCCTGCAATTCTTTCACAGTGATTCTTGGGGATTTTGTTGCTTCTCTCACCATCCTCCTCCCTATCCTGGGGGGCAAAATGCTTTTGCGTCCTCTACCCGTGAGGTTTTCAACTGTTCCATATCTTTTGAATTGTTTAATAATTGCCCTGACCGTGCTCAGTGGTATATTCAATTGTTTGTGGATCTTCTTGTAGCCATTAACAGACTCAAAGCTTATCACTAAGCTAAGGATCCTGGGACTAAACACCTTCCTCTGCAACTGGATCCTGGACTTCCTGACGGGCCGCCCCCAGGTGGTGAGGGTAGGTAGCAACACATCCGCCACTCTGATCCTCAACACTGGAGCCCCTCAGGGGTGCGTGCTCAGTCCCCTCCTGTACTCCCTGTTCACACACGACTGCGTGGCCAAGCATGACTCCAACACCATCAATAACTTTGCAGACGACACAACAGTGGTAGGCCTGATCACCGACAACGACGAGACAGCCTCACTGTAAGGTTGTATTCAGCGCACGTGACAAATAAACGTTGATTTGCTTTATGAAGGTCTACGACCATCTGTCTCTTTTGAACTGCCAGTTCTTTTGTTTTCTTCATAGTGTTGGATGACAAAGGGATATTGCATGCGTGTTACCTCATTTTTACACCCGAGTGAAACAGGATGTGATGTAATGGCTCAATATAGTTCCTTAAGACTTAGATAAGTGGAATTTAATTCCTGGTTTAATTTTGGTAGATGTTATTTACAATAATCTTTAAGGGAGCCATTAATTGTGAAACCTTGATTTGGAGGACATTGATTTTTTTATTAAATCAATAAATGATTTTGGTGGGTTCCATTGAAACATTAATAAAGTACAGTATTTCTCACATGTTGGTTTTTTGAGTTTCTCTATAATTATATTGTTTATATTTTTTCAAGTATTGTTTGTGCATTGCCAGTCAGGTTTGCCAGTCATTTTGGAGCCCACTGTACAAAGTAAACAGGGTCCTTCAAAAGTATCCATTCTAATGTCAAACTGATAGTGTACAGACGAGAACTCACAAAAAGACGAGCAGCATGGCGCCTATCACCATGACGAAGCGGCCAAAGGAGGAGTAGAAATACACAATGCTGAGCAAGATGGCGGCGCGGGAGACCGCGTACATCCAGTCCAGCCAATCACGGTTCAGTTCATCCTCATTTAGCACGGCCCCGCCTTGGGCATTCATCTGGATATTGGGATTGGCCGGCCTGTCCTCTTGGATGGGGTTAGGGGCGGGGTTAGGCCCCAGGGGAGGTGGAGCTTCATTGGGCTGTGCGGGTTGGGGGGAGTGGGTGGGACTGGTGGAGGGGGGCTGTGAGGCTGCCACTGCTGCTTGACTGGAAGATGGAGAGAAAGAAAGACATAAATAAGTATTAGCGGATAGAAGCAAGTGAATATAACTCATTCCAACGTAGAGAAGTCTGTGGTCCTTATGGGTTGTTAGGATTGGACTCTAAGTGCAGACGACTCTGACTTACTATTGCATGTAGTAGTGGCGTGCATACATCTGCTGCCACCAGAGGACCTGCATGGGCATGTACATGGGGTGGGGGGGCACACCTGCAGCCATACCCCCCTGTATCGGGACCTGCGTCCCATCTGGCCTATGGAGGAAAAACAGTCACACATGCAATCAAAAATTATGCGCACACAATATTTTCTTCATTTTTCCCACCATTTAAAAAAAATCTAAATTGAATTTCACTTATTTTCCTGACTAGGTAGAAACTGAAGTAGAATTGATCCCAATACACGAGAACAGTGCTTACCATTGCATTATACCAGTAGAGGTAGGATTTTGAGGGTTAAATTGGGGGAAGCCTCCACGATGCCTTAGTCCATCATAACTTCCTGCTACTGAGGAGGCGGCGGACTGACCGTCCTGATTTGGTGTTGTGGCTTGGGGGGTGGAGCCAGCATTGTCTGAACTCTGTGTGACAAGACATACACCAATCATAAACCGTATAGAGTATTTTACTATATACACACACCGGTATTGATGCACAGACATGCGTGGGTTTTTACTTTACCTTGTATAACGGTATTTCAATGTTTAGTTTGTTAAATGTGTTATGCCACTATGTGTAATGTCAGTTGGTTCCTACCCCGTCACAACCTCTCCCTCGCTTTTTCATTCACTGTGTCAATCACTGGATTCAAAGTGCCCACTATATTCCAACTTTTGGTTGAAGTTTCATTGAATGTCCAAAGCCCTATTAAAAACCCCTTAGAATGTATGTGTTGCCACCCCAGGGTCATGCACTATTAATAAAGCATATTTAGAACTTGTAATGTTAAAAAAACTCAAATACCGTAAGAAATTTGAAAAATATTGTGATATTTGTCATGTCGACCAGCCCTACCGTAAAGACAACAAACAGATACGTTCCAAGTCACCGAGTAGAAATGTAATGTATAGACCACACCCTACTCTCCATTCCAAATGACAGAACATTCTGTTATGTGTTCTAGACATTTCATTTCTATCAGATTGAATTGTTGAGCTCCACAGAATGACTCCACACCATTAGACGTACCCCAGAGCTGGAGCTGGGGTCAGAGGTCACAGAGCTGGGGGTGGAGCAGTGGGGCGTGGGCGAGGCTGGTGGGCTACGGGAGGCACACACCAGGTGCATCATGTGATAACCCTCCTGCTGTAGGCGGAAATAGAGGGTTGGATGTGGGAGAAAAGGAGAAGGGCGTAATTAATCATTTGATTCTGTTTTGGTGATTGGAGGGCGTGAGAGTGAGAGCGAGTGAGCGAGGGAGGAATTTCAGGGAACAGGCTAGAATTAAGGGACAAAGCCAACCTCAACAATGTTGCTTACTACATCAGATCAGCTATTGTTACACCGTCACAATCTCTGCCTCACGCTCACCCTCTCTCTCAGACACACAACGGGGTGGGCCCTATTCAATAAAGGCTCAGCAGTCAGTTGTCTGTTATGTTGAGTGAGGTTTCTGTGATATTGCATACCAATTCTAACATTTCAGATATAGTGTTAGTCCACCATACTCCAAACTTCTCGACCATATGCCACAGCAGAAAAACAGAGACAAGGTTGAGAGTGGTCTTTACCTTCCTGAGGACATCCCTCAGCTGCAGGTGGTCCTGGAGGAGATGGCCCGAGTATACCAGCCGCTGATCCTTGGATGACTAAAATAACACAACTGTCATTCTGAGAAAGCCTATGTTGCAGAATACGCTACTAGATCATTTAAAAATCACATAGTTTGGGTTGATAAACCCTAAATGCAAAAAGTATGGAAATGTTACATGCAAGAACAATGGTGCTGAAAGTATATCAACAAGGTGGTAGGGCAATATTACGTTTATTAATACAGAAGTACTATTGCAACCATAGACATAAATGTTTGATTGATCCGATACAGTGACAGTACATGACATTAGTAATATCTCTGGTTGGAAAACGTGCGCATTGTTTTTATGTAGATTTTAGAATATTTGCATGAAAATCTGGCACCAATTGGATGGAAACCTAGCTTGTGTTCCAGAAGAGACTAAGCATCTTCAGATTAGATTAGGGTAGATTACACACTTGAAAGCATACCTGCAGCGTCACAAGACAACGCCTTACAGAATTATTTCACATGATGTACAGTACCCGTCAAAAATTGGGACACCATCTCATTCAAGGTTTTATTTTTTGCTGACAGGACAACTGATTGGCTCAAATGCATTAAGGAAAGAAATTCCACATATTCACTTTAAAACAAGGCACACCTGTTAATTGAAATGCAATCCAGTGAAAGCTTTAACTTCCTGACTGATGTCTTGAGATGTTGCTTCAATATATCCACATAATTTTCCCACCTCATGATGCCATCTATTTTGTGCACCAGTCCCTCCTGCAGCAAAGCACCCAAACAACATGATGCTGCTACCCCCGTGTTTCACGGTTGGGATGGTGTTCTTTGGCTTACAAGCCTCCCTCTTTTCCCTCCAAACATAACGATGGTCATTATGGCCAAACAGTTACATTTTTGTTTCATCAGACCAGAGGACATTTCTCCAAAAAGTACAATCTTTGTCCCCATGTGCAGTTGCAAACCGTAGTCTGGCTTTTTTATGGCGGTTTTGGAGCAGTGACTTCTTCCTTGCCAAGTGGCCTTTCAGGTTATGTCGATATTAGAGGTCGACCGATTATGATTTTTCAACGCCGATACCGATTATTGGAGGACAAAAAAAAGCCGATAACGATTTATATAAAAATTTGAAAAAAATAATAATATATATACAGTGGGGCAAAAAAGTATTTAGTCAGCCACCAATTGTGCAAGTTCTCCCACTTAAAAAGATGAGAGAGGCCTGTAATTTTCATCATAGGTACACTTCAACTATGACAGACAAAATGAGAAAAAAAAAATCCAGAAAATCACATTGTAGGAATTTATTTTTATTTTTTATTATTTTTTAAATGTTATCCCCTTTTCTCCCCAATTTTCGTGGTATCCAATCGCTAGTAATTACTATCTTGTCTCATCGTTACAACTCCCGTACGGGCTCGGGAGAGACGAAGATCGAAAGCCATGCGTCCTCCGAAGCACAACCCAACCAAGCCGCACTGCTTCTTAACACAGCGCGCCTCCAACCCGGAACCAGCCGCACCAATGTGTCGGAGGAAACACCGTGCACCCGGTCCCCTCGGTTAGCGCGCACTGCGCCCGGCCCGCCACAGGAGTCGCTGGAGCGCGATGAGACAAGGATATCCCTACCGGCCAAACCCTCCCTAACCCGGACGACGCTAGGCCAATTGTGCGTCGCCCCACGGACCTCCCGGTCGCGGCCGGCTGCGACAGAGCCTGGGCGCTCATTGTAGGATTTTTAATGAATTTATTTGCAAATTATGGTGGAAAATAAGTATTTGGTCAATAACAAAAGTTTCTCAATACTTTGTTATATACCCTTTGTTGGCAATGACAGAGGTCAAACGTTTTCTGTAAGTCTTCACAAGGTTTTCACACACTGTTGCTGGTATTTTGGCCCATTCCTTCATGCAGATCTCCTCTAGAGCAGTGATGTTTTGGGGCTGTTGCTGGGCAACACGGACTTTCAACTACCTCCAAAGATTTTCTATGGGGTTGAGATCTGGAGACTGGCTAGGCCACTCCAGGACCTTGAAATGCTTCTTACGAAGCCACTCCTTCGTTGCCCGGGCGGTGTGTTTGGGATCATTGTCATGCTGAAAGACCCAGCCACGTTTCATCTTCAATGCCCTTGCTGATGGAAGGAGGTTTCACTCAAAATCTCACGATACATGGCCCCATTCATTCTTTCCTTTACACGGATCAGTCGTCCTGGTCCCTTTGCAGAAAAACAGCCCCAAAGCATGATGTTTCTACCCCCATGCTTCACAGTAGGTATGGTGTTCTTTGGATGCAACTCAGCATTCTTTGTCCTCCAAACACGACGAGTTGAGTTTTTACCAAAAAGTTCTATTTTGGTTTATCTGACCATATGACATTCTCCCAATCTTCTTCTGGATCATCCAAATGTACTGTCTTAAGCAGGGGGACACGTCTGGCACTGCAGGATTTGAGTCCCTGGCGGCGTAGTGTGTTACTGATGGTAGGCTTTGTTACTTTGGTCCCAGCTCTCTGCAGGTCATTCATTAGGTCCCCCCGTGTGGTTCTGGGATTTTTGCTCACCGTTCTTGTGATCATTTTGACCCCACGGGGTGAGATCTTGCGTGGAGCCCCAGATCGAGGGAGATTATCAGTTGTCTTGTATGTCTTCCATTTCATTATAATTGCTCCCACAGTTGATTTCTTCAAACCAAGCTGCTTACCTATTGCAGATTCAGTCTTCCCAGCCTGGTGCAGGTCTACAATTTTGTTTCTGGTGTCCTTTGACAGCTCTTTGGTCTTGGCCATAGTGGAGTTTGGAGTGTGACTGTTTGAGGTTGTGGACAGGTGTCTTTTATACTGATAACAAGTTCAAACAGGTGCCATTAATACAGGTAACGAGTGGAGGACAGAGGAGCCTCTTAATGACTTGTGTCAAACAAAGTAGATGTCCTAACCTACTTGCCAAAACTATAGTTTGTTAACAAGACATTTGTGGAGTGGTTGAAAAATGAGTTTTAATGACTCCAACCTAAGTGTAAGTAAACTTCCGACTTCAACTGTAGGTGGGGGCTTAGTGACTATGCATAGGTAACAAACAAACAGCGAGTAGCAGCAGTGTACAAGGGGGGGTGAATGTAAATTTTCCGGTGGCGATTTTTATGAATTGTTCAACAGTCTAATGGCTTGGGGGTAGAAGCTTTTGAGGAGCCTTTTGGTCCTAGACTTGGCGCTCCGGTACCGCTTGCCGTGCGGTAGCAGAGAAAACAGTCTATAGCTTGGGTGACTGGAGTCTCTGACAATTTTATGGGCTTTCCTCTGACACTGCCTATTTATAGGTCCTGGATGGCAGGAAGTTTGGCCCCAGTGATGTACTGGGCCATTCGCACTACCCTCTGTAGCGCCTCACGGTCAGATGCCAGGCAGTTGCCATACCAGGCGGGGATGCAACCGGTCAGGATGCTCTTGATGGTGTAGAACCTTTTGATGATCTGGGGGCCCATGCCAAATCTTTTCTGTCTCCTGAGGGGGAAAAGGTTTTGTCGTGCCCTCTTCATGACTGTCTTGGTATGTTTGGACCATGATAGTTCATTGGTGATGTGGACACCAAGGAACTTGAAACTCTCGACCGGCTCCACTAATGGGGGCCTGTTCGGCCCGCCTTTTCCTGTAGTCCACGATCAGCTCCTTTGTCTTGCTCACGTTGAGGGAGAGGTTGTTGTCCTGGCACCATACTGCCAGTTCTCTGACCTCCTCCCTATAGGCCATCTCATCATCTCATCGTCCTGTCAGCAAACTTTATGATGGTGTTGAAGTCGTGTTTGGCCACGCAGTCATGGGTGAACAGGGAATACAGGAGGGGACTAAGTACACACTCCTGAGGGGCCCCAGTGTTAAGGATCAGCGTGGCAGACGTGTTGTTGCCTACTCTTACCACCTGGGGGTGGCCCATCAGGAAGTCCAGGATCCAGTTGCAGAGGGAGGTGTTTAGTACCAGAGTCCTTAGCTTAGTGATGAGCTTCGTGGGCACTATGGTGATGAACGCAGAGCTGGAGTCGATGAACATCATTCTCACATAGGTGTTCCTTTTGTCCAGGTGAGAAAGGGCGGTGTGGAGTGCGATTGCGTCATCTGTGGATCTGTTGGGGCGGTATGCCAATTGGAGTGGGTCTAGGGTGTCCGGGAGGATGCTGTTGATGTGAGCCATGAAAAACCTTTCAAAGCACCTCATGGCTACCGACGTGAGTGCCAGGGGGCGGTAATCATTTAGGCAGGTTACCTTCGTTTCCTTGGGCACAGGGACTATGGTGGTCTGCTTGAAACATGTAAGCATTACAGACTCAGTCAGGGAGATGTTGAAAATGTGAGTGAAGGGGGCCTCCCGGGTGGCGCAGTAGTCTAGGGCACTGCATCGCAGTGCTAACTGCGCCACCAGAGTCTCTGGGTTCGCGCCCAGGCTCTGTCGCAGCCGGCCGCGACTGGGAGGTCCGTGGGGCGACGCACAATTGGCATAGCGTCGTCCGGGTTAGGGAGGGTTTGGCCGGTAGGGATATCCTTGTCTCATCGCGCTCCAGCGACTCCTGTGGCGGGCCGGGCGCAGTGCGCGCTAACCAAGGGGGCCAGGTACACGGTGTTTCCTCCGACACATTGGTGCGGCTGGCTTCCGGGTTGGAGGCGCGCTGTGTTAAGAAGCAGTGCGGCTTGGTTGGGTTGTGCTTCGGAGGACGCATGGCTTTCGACCTTCGTCTCTCCCGAGCCCGTACGGGAGTTGTAGCGATGAGACAAGATAGTAATTACTAGCGATTGGATACCACGAAAATTGGGGAGAAAATGGGATAAAAAAATTTAAAAAAAGAAAGAAAATGTGAGTGAAGACACTTGACAGTTGGTCCGCTCATGCTTTGAGTATACACATCCTGGTAATCTGTCTGGCCCAGAGGCTTTGTGAATGTTGACCTGTTTAAAGGTTTTGTTCACATTGGCTACCGAGAGTGTTATCACACAGTCATCCAAAACAGCTGGTGCTCTCGTGCATGCTTCAGTGTTGCTTGCCTCGAAGCGAGCATAAACGGCATTTAGCTTGTCTGGTAGGCTCGCGTCACTGGGCAGCTCGCGTCTGGGTTTCCCTTTGTAGTCCGTAATAGTGTTTGAGATGCTCTGGATCGACATGTATTATTGCATGTTCCAGTTCCCACCAATATCCAACAACTTTGCACAGCCATTGAAGAGGAGTTGGACAACATTCCACAGGCCCTAATCAACAGCCTGATCAACTCTATGCAAAGGAGATGTGTCGCCCTGCATGAGGAAAATGGTGGTAACACCAGATACTGACTAGTTTTCTGATCCACACCCCTACTTTTTTTTAAAGGTATCTGTATTCCCAGTCATGTAAAATCCATAGATTAGGGCCTAATTTATTTATTTCAATTGACTGATTATATGAACTGCAACTCAGTAAAATATTTGAAATTGTTGCATTTATAGTTTTGTTCAGTATACTTTGCAGATACTTTTACTGTGGTTATTCCTTTGAGAGTTAGACCTAGAGCTGAGCTGGAGCAAAAGCCTGCACACCCAGTAGCTCTCCAGGCGGACGGTTCCACCTGCCCTATCCACTCCCCTTAGTTAATGGAATGGTGGGGATGAGGAACAAAAAAATGGCAGTACCAACTCACCGGCTTGCTTGGGTACACATTCGAGATGTGACTCTTCAGTTTCTCTACCGTCCAGTTGAGAAAACAGTTTATTGTCTGGTCGTCATACTTCTGGTTTGGGGCCTTGATGACTAAGGTGACGGGACTGTCAACTGCTCCTGGGTCCATGGTTCATATTAATGGGTGTGTCAAGGGGATGGGAAAGGACAGGGCGTGCCTCCTACACCTGAGGAGGAAGACTCCCTCAGATCCTCTTCATCATTGTGATCTCAAGTCCAGCTCAGCCAATGACTGTGGTGGACAGGGTGTTTTCCCCTCTAAAGAGCTGTCATTGGCGTGGAGATGGTTCTGTGTCCAATCACGATGTAATCCTGGTGGAGAGTGAAGCAGCTATGTTTCTTGGGGTTCTGTCAAATAGAGAAAGTGATTAAAACAATGCTTCTCAAACAGTTATAAATCTGAACGTTTTGAATGTCCTTACTTGTGGTACTAACTAGGCTACTCAAATGTATTGACATGTCTCTGGAATTGTTTATGTTAATTTATCATTTAAAAAAACACTGGGATATTGGCTAGCTAGCTAATACTTTTAAATGCTTTTATAATGTAATTAATGAGTGAGACACAGCCAGTCCTGATGATCACTATTTAATCGTATGTATGGCCAGTTGAAGAAAATATTATTGCTCAAGAGCTTAGTCAGCATGACTATATTCAACAGACAAGTCACGGATAAACATAAACACAGACACTGGACCTCTGACACCCTGACCCAGCCAGCAACAATTCAGGGGGAGACATTCGAGTCTTCAGAACACCTGTCGCGTTGCGTCATACAGCTGTCAAAACGAGCCATCCAGCCAGAGACTAGTTAGCTACCTACTTGTTTATTGTTTACACTAACCACCAAAACTAGTCTATGTAGAAAGTAATTGTATGATGTTAACTACTTTGGCATATCTGACAAATAGACGTTCGTTTTACGAGTGCTGTGCTATCAAAGCTCCAGAGATTAGTGTTGCTAGTTAGCTAGCTACCTATTAGCCAAGCTAACACTACGTTAGCATATCATGAAATGTTGGTTTGCTACTTCTCTTGATAATACGGACAACGTGACAGTATCGGGGACAGGAGGTTTATTCATACACAACGTTAACTTACTGTAGATTATTTGAGTATTTTCGACCCCTTTTGACTGCTCCTTCCCAGTTCGACAGTTTTTTTTGGTGAGTCGGGGCGTGATACCGGAAACTACGTCATAATATTCTACTGACAGCTAGTGGGTGCCAGTCATAGAGATAGATAGAGGGCACTATAATAACTCACAGGTGTTAGTCGTCCAACGAAAGTATGTGTAAATATATTAGAAATATTGATGAGAAATGTACATTTTGTCAATCTGGGAAATAATTACTTGAGCATTTGTTTTTCCAATGTGTGTATAAGACATGTTCTGGGTGGATCTTCTGATTTGGTAGGGACATCCATCTGCAAGCTTGTGCTGTTCTTTTTGTTTTTGACAGTGCAAGATTCTCAACTAACGACAAGTATGTGATGAATTTGATTATTATTCTTACTAATTCTTCTTAAATTGATTAAATTGTTTTTTTCCCCCCTCATCAATCTACACACAATACCCCATAATGGCAAAGCAGAAACAGGTTTTTAGAAATTTTTGCAAATGTAGAAAAACGATTTTTTTAAATGAAATATACATTTACATTATTCAGAACCTTTACTCAGTACTTTGTTGAAGCACCTTTGGAAGTGATTGCAATCTTGAGTCTTGCGTATGACGCTACAATCTTGGCACACCTGTATTTGGGGAGTTTCTCCCATTCTTCTCTGCAGATCATCTCAAGCTCTGTCAGGTTGGATGGGGAGCGTTGCTGCACAGCTATTTTCAGGTCTCTCCAAAGATGTTCGATTGGGTTCAAGTCCGGGCTCGGTCTGGGCCACTCAAGGACATTCCGAGACTTGTCCTGAAGCCACTCCTGTGTTGTCTTAGCTGTGTGTTTAGGGTAGTTGTCCTGTTGGAAGGTGAACGTATGGTGGCAGACATTTTTTTTGGTACCCTTCCCCAGATCTGTGACTCGACACAATCCTGTCTCAGAGCTATTATCCTCAGCATGAATGAAATATCTTATAGAATTCTACAGTCTGGCCACACAGCAATGTTGTTTGTGATTTACAGATTTTTTTACCATGTCAATGTTTTGACTGAACAGCTGAATAGGGCCATAAATTCACTCCATTGTTTTTGTGTGACAGTGCTCTCTTTCCAGGGGCTGAAATTAAATTTAAATTCCATCAAGTCAGGAGATAAATTGAAACGTAAGAATGAAAAGTGTCATTCCTTTTCAATGAGAAAGTTCTCCATTTTGGAACTAGAATTTAAATTTGCTTTCATCGGGTGTCATGGAGGACAGGTATGTTTGTCAGGAGGGGTGGAGGAGGTATTACTGAAATAGACCCCTGTAGTTAGTGGGAAAGTTTGTTGGTCAACGTGACTCCTGCAGGAGCTCTCCTCCCGATGTAGTGATGACCCCACCCTAGGGAAAATAACACAGCAGTGAAGAATAGATATTGGATATTGAGACAGAAATCCGATTTACACAGATTATTTTAGCGCAGACACAGCAAATTCGCATAGACAAGTGAGAGCTAAATCAAGCCCAGACAGGCAGACATGACAGACCGATAGACAGAGACCACAGACAGACAAGAAAAGAAAGACAGACTAAAAATAAAGACCTTGTGGAATTCAATGAGGTTGGCCAGCCAGAGTGACAAACCTGTTCTGGTCAAGCTTTCTCCAGAGACATCCACCAGGAAGTGTTTGAAGCCACAGGTGGTGCAGTAGCTCAGGGTGTAACCCATAGAGATTGATAGAGGACTCAACATAGATATTTATTTTCTTTTTAACCAGGCAAGTCAATTAAGAACAAATTCTTATTTACAATGACAGCCTACCACAGATGACACTGGGACAATTATGTGGTGCCCTATGGGACTCCCAACCACAGCCAGATGTGATGCAGCCTGGATTTGAACCATGGACTGTAGTGATGCCTCTTGCACTGAGATGCAATGCCTTAGACCACTGCGCCACTCGGGAGCCCTCACTTATAACTCGTTTTCGCATGGACATTGCCATTGAGGGCGTCCACCATTTTAAAGTAGTCAACTGGCTGGGGGTTCCTTCGGGTTGGGAGCAATCAGCCACTGACTTCCAATTTAAATTGGGTGCTATGGTTTGTAAATGGCTTTAAACTATATAACCACCATCTAGTGGCCACAATAAATGAATGACACACAAGATTTGGTTTCAGGACTAAATCAGCAATATTAGCTTTACACTTTATTTAAACACAAAATAAGAAGAAAATTGATTACTTTAAAATTGAGATAGTGTCAATGGCGCTGCCCATGCTGTTGCATACGCTATAATAGCAGGTATGCAAAGATGAGTCTTCTATCTATCTCTATGGTGTAACCCCAGATCTGCTCCCTGGTTCGAACCAGGAAGCATCTCTCTGAAGCATTCATCAGCAAAGACTCAGACTCCTGGCAAGAGATGACGCTTACAGAGAGAAAGAGACAGCCAGCTATGACCTTATATCTGTAGTTATAGGGCCAGATTACAGTCATTTCCATGTGTATCTTCTTGGGAGTGTACTGTCAAGGGTGGGTATCGGTGCCTTTCAAAGTGGTCCTATATAGGCTAATTAAGAACTAGTAGGCCTACACTACACATATGCAAAAACTTACACAGACATACATGCACACATATACATTTGTCTGATGTCTAGTGATGGCAGAAGAGTAGGGCTCATGTGAATATTGTTGAGAACTAAGGGGTGTGTTCAGGAGAGATCAATGTTACAGAATGTTCAGAGAAAAAAAGTTATAAAAAAAATAATATTCAGATTCAAATATTTTGTGTGGAGATACATGATTATCTTTCAGGTAGAATAGGGAATCATGTTAGCTCTATCCATTACCGTTCTACCTGAAACGTTCAAAACATTTCACCTCACTGAATAGACCCATGACTCCTTACCCAGTGGGCAAAACTGGTTCAAATTATGTCATAATGATGTCAAACCAAGACAGAGGAAGGAAGGAGGAAGCTGGGAGATGTTGGTTCATAGGTGAATGGTAATATGCAGAAGGAAAACCATGTGGATTCATCATACACCAATCACAGGAGTTAATCCATTTATTTTTGATTAAGACATCATTCATTTTGTTTAGAATTGTCACGTCTACACCCGCTCTATCCACCGGTCCTGGCAACCTATCTATATGCACACCTGCGCCTCATCATTAGGGACACCTGGACTTCCTCACCTCCTTGATTATTTCCCATTTATCTAGTACTCTATTGTTATCACCCACCAGGCAATATTGTTTATTTTTCCATGTTAGACGCATCTCTTGTTTTGTACTGTGCCATGGTCTTAGTCATTGAACTCACTAACTGCACTTGCTTTTTGACTCCCTGTGTCTACGTTACAAGCATTTAATCAATGAAGTAGCCCAGATGTATCCTGGCAAACAAGCTTTCAAAGTATTTTTTTGAATGTCATGAAACACTTGTGCTTAGATTTAAGTTATGATACTGACAAGTCTTCTTGCAAAGTTGTTTATACTGCTTTGTCATTATTTACTACTGTAAGTGTAACATTTTATATTATATAATATTATTCCAAACTTTTCCAAACCCACTTTTTCTGAAAGAAATTTAAAAATTCAAGAGTTGGCTAAACTGAATAAAAATGTCCTTCAAAATAAGCAATTAAGTTAAACTAAATTAGATTTATGTATTTAATTATTCCTTTTTACCCATGTCTTATGTAATGTATCTTGGCCCTCTTTTATATATTCCTTACCGGTGTCGTATCTTGTCTTATCTTGTGGACACTATTATGCCTCTTTGGGGGTTTAATTGAACATGTTTATAACTTGAACGAGTTTTGTAATAAGATCAAAATGAATAAAAACAAAAGTAATGTGACCTGTGACCTACCGATGAGGTGAATCAACCTGCTTGTCATGCTAATGTTGTGCGAATGACTGACAAAACATTACTTAAATTAAATGCACTAATCTTCTAAGCTTGTGAAATAGTCCATGATTCGCAGCAGGTACCACTTTTGTTGTAGCAAGATAAGAGCCTACCACTGCGATTAAGTACCTATCGGCAGTGATATTATAGGTGTGTTTAATGGTTTAAGTATTAAGGGTACTTCCAAAACATAAAGAACACACTACTAGGCTATTTGGGCTATATAACACCTCAAATGGCCCCCATTTCTGGCACACACATGTGATTGATAATAGCTGTCATTAAAATGTGATTGATAGGGTCTCTAATCAATAGGGTTCAAATCCAGGTTGCATTACAACTCTTATGAGGTGATAACTATCTTCAATTGCTGTCATCTGGCTACTGGAAATGTATCAAAAAGGTTTACAAGTTTATATGATTTTGGAATCTTGTTCAACTTTAATCTAATGAATTCTACACACAAGTGAGGTCAGTAAATATAAAGTATACATATGCACATGTATCTGTGCATTGTCCAAATCAATTTCAGTCAATAAATAACTAAATAGCCACATAAAACAAGTTTGCACTCTTTTTATATCACAATTACTAGTTTGAATTAATAACAATTGTCCTACTTGGGTGAGATTCAGTAAAACATTTTTTAAATGATCTCAATTCCTGAATGTGTTTTATAAATGTTGTTTATGACATTGACTTATTTACCATTGTGCCTATGTGACTCACCACCTGGATTCGGTCTTTATGTAGCAAAATTTGAAATAGTTTTTTACATGGTTTAAAAGTAGAGCTACAAAATAGTATATCATACACCACATTTGAGGAATGGGTAAGTAATTCTGCTTTGAAAGTTGATCAACTTGCAAACTCACTTTTGAGAAAATGGCCATTGAATATTTTGGTATCTAGTGAAGAGCTCTTCTTTGTCTACACCCTTTCAGCATCGTTCACACCCATCTAGTTTCGCTCTCCGAGCACACACTTGACGCTCTGGCCGATGATTTGTTTCCCTAGGATATCATGAAAACAGCCTAACCGGCTCTGCTTGCAACCATTTCATTAAGTTTTTTTTGCAGACGTTTACTAACACCGGCCATTTTCAAAGGGTGTTGTACATAAGTCACGTAACATTAGCTAACGAGCCAGCCAGCTAACGTTAGCTAGTTAAACAATGCCACAGTGCTGGGCATTTAAAAATGTATTCTGATTGTGAATTCATTCAGATATTGACCCTCATTTTCAGTCGTGGAAAAACTAATTTTACTCAAGTATGACAACTGAGTAACCATATCTTAATAGAAAAGTACTCAAGTAAAAGTCACTAAGTAAAATACTACTTGAGTAAAAGTCTAAATGTATCTGGTTTTAAATGTACTTAAGTACAGTTAAGTACAGTGGAGTAAAAAGTACTCAATCATCATAGTTTTGTAAAAGTAAAAATATTATACATTTAATTCCTTATATTAAGCAGTGGTGGATGTACTTAAGTATCAAAAAAGCAAAAAAGACAGACCTTTTATTCCGTTTGAGCTTTTCTAAAGGTAACAGTCTTACTTACGGATGCAAGAAGAGCTCAGAAAAAAAGTGGATTCTCAAATCGGAAACACTTCAAAATACATCTCTTACAGACAAAATAGAATTATGCCTTAATAATGACGGAAATATAGTCAGTACACGTAGTAGAACTTACAATCACTGACACTTTGCTTTAGAAAAAAACATTGTATAATAGAACCCTATACATAAAAATAAAATGTTTAGCTCATCCAAAGTACACACAACCTCACTGTAGGAATATAAGGACATCACCACTGATGGAACTGTATTAGAAATCAGTGTGTCAGGTCTTGCCTTTGTAACAAGGACACCTATAACTTGTGAATTTTAAACATAAATTAACAAAACGCATAAGGCATCCGTGTCCTTGGGCTTGCTAGTGTTAAGCTGTCATTACTTGAAGTTGAAGAATTTACAGTTCAGCTTCAGTAAAATATTATTTTCAAAGTTTCTGGAATCCAGCCTTGCTCTCCTGTGGCTGAAAACAAGTCCTGCAATGCTGAACAGCCTTTCACAGGCAGCTGATACAGGTAAGGGTGCGTTTAACCTCAGAGACAGCTTACAGACTGCCGGGAAGGACTTGAGCAACTCCATATGATCAGCTGAACAGGCCAGGTATCCGTCCAGCTGTTTGGAGCTTTTTTATGCTTGAGATGTTTTCATGGCAGAGAAGTCGTCCTCATCTGATGAACTGGTGCCATAACCTAGCTGCAGCAAGGGTTCTTCCAGGTGGTCCTTGATGTAGTCCATTCCTGAAATACAAGGAAGACAATAGAAATCACACTGTTATGAGCCTACATTAATCCATCCCCATCTATATAAACCAAGCAACAGGGCTAAATAGGCTACCCATTGGACTGAACCACAAAGTCAGGAATTTAGTTTAAAATGGGTGGTTCTCAAATCTATGAAGAGTCATTGTACACTATACACAGTTGTTTATGAAAAATAAAATACTGTTAATTAACCACATGTTCTCTTACCCATTTGAATGGTGGCGTCATCCTTTGTCCACGTTGTTTGAATTTGGGGAGAAGGATGTGGTGATTGACAGAGTCGAATGCCTTGGCCAGGTCAATGAATACGGCTGCACAGTATTGTTTCTTATCGATGGCGGTTAGGATATCGTTTAGGACCTTGAGCGTGGCTGAGGTGCACCCATGACCAGCTCTGAAACCAGATTGCATAGCGGAGAAGGTATGGTGGGATTCGAAATGGTCGGTAATCTGTTTGTTGACTTGGCTTTCGAAGACCTTAGAAAGGCAGGGTAGGATAGATATAGGTCTGTAGCAGTTTGGGTCAAGAGTGTCCCCCCTTTGAAGAGGGGGATGACCGCAGCTGCTTTCCAATCTTTGGGAATCTCAGACGACACGAAAGAGGTTGAACAGGCTAGTAATAGGGGTTGCAACAATTTCGGCAGATAATTTTAGAAAGAAAGGGTCCAGATTGTCTAGCCCGGCTGATTTGTAGGGATCCAGATTTTGCAGCTCTTTCAGAACATCAGCTGACTGGATTTGGGAGAAGGAGAAATGGGGAAGGCTTGGGCGAGTTGCTGTGGGGGGTCCAGTGCTGTTGACCGGGGTAGGGGTAGCCAGGTGGAAAGCATGGCCAGCCGTAGAAAAATGCTTATTGAAATTCTCAATTATAGTGGATTTATCGGTGGTGACAGTGTTTCCTGTCCTCAGTGCAGTGGGCAGCTGGGAGGAGGTGTTCTTATTCTCCATGGACTTTACAGTGTCCCAGAACTTTTTTGAATTTGTGTTGCAGGAAGCAAATTTCTGCTTGAAAAAGCTAGTCTTGGCTTTTCTAACTGCCTGTGTATATTGGTTTCTAGCTTCCCTGAAAAGTTGATCAGGTGTTTAGAGAACATGCATTTGGCTAGACTAATGTTAGCTGGCTAAAAATGTGCCCAGATTTGGAAACTACCAGTTAGCTAGCTTGTTAAGAAGTAGGCTCGTGTCAGTTTAGTTAGATTGCTTTAGCTAGCAAAGCTTTCGAATCTGGCCACATTTTAGCCAGCTAAAGTAGGTAGCTACTAGCTAGTGATCTATTTAGGTATATAATTAGTTAGCATCAACCAACACTGCTGGTTGCATTAGCAAATGTGGGTTAGCTATCATGCTAATTAGCATGCTAACAGTAGACTTACCTCAATGTGTTTTTTTGGTTCGAAGGCGAGTTCTTGAACGCTAGTATTTCCTGAACTTTTGGTAAACATAAGACCATTTTTTAATAAAAAAAATAATATTATAATAAAAAAAAATAAAAAAAATATTTTTATAAAGTCAATGAGCTGTAAACGTATGGACAGTACCTGAAATAAAAAAACATTAATGATGCAATGATTGTATCGAGGAGAGGGTGGGGTAAGTGTTAATTTTGTATGTGTGTCACATGGTTAAGGTGATTAGGCCAGGGGAGGGGGAAGTGTGTTGCAAATGACCTCCTTGAGAGATGAAAATGTCTTGTCTTCCAAGGGAACACCACATCCCACTATTCCAACTTTCTCTTTTTAGAGTTTGGTATAAAAACGGCACTGCTGACCTCCAGTGTCAGAGCTCTATAGCAAGAAACATATCTTAGATCCACAAGTTATTCAGTCACAGAGACAGGACCAGACCAAGACTAGAGCAACCGACACAGCTAAACAACAGAGAAATGTCAATGGACTGCAGCATTGGTGAGGATAAAATCAATGGATTTTGGGCTTCTGGATTTAGCCTTTTTACTTTTAAGATCACAGTTGTGCTGTTTTTACTTACATTCTCTAATATATTTTTGGGGGTCTAGTTAAAATCAGGTTTGCCTTGTTGCATGCATCTATGTCCTTGGGAAGACTTTTTGGCTAGTCCATCTGTAGATACTCTACAATCCATCTACAGCCTATCAGTAACATTTCTACTAACCCTAGCACTAACCCTTATCCTAACCCTGAACTTAACCCTTACCCTTATTCTAAACCTAATCGTAACCTTAGCAAGCAGTTGCTTATCAACAGATAGTTTGTTGATAGTATGACATAGTATTCAGACTATCCAAGTGTTTGTATTTCTGTCTATTCGTAGTATTACGTACTTAACATGTGAACTGTCCTCAATGACTTGTATGTATTTACTGTATTAACCGTCTCGACATGTTTTTCAATGTTTGATACTTACCACTGTTTGTCTTATACTTGTGATTCATTCATCCTTTACCTTTGTCTTGTTTGTTTGTTATCTCTTTGTACTGTTTGACGTGTGCGTCTATACCAGTAGGAGATTGGGCAGTGAGGAAGAGGATATTTCCCTCCCTGATACACTTCCCTTTGTTCCATTTCCATTGGCTCCTGCCTTGATGTAATCATTGGGATGCCAGAGGTATTTAGAGCTGTAGTTGCCGTTTCGTTCTATTATTCAAAATAAAATATATCTAAATCAATGTGAGTAACATTGGTACTGTTCTGCAGGTCAAGACAATGCCGCACAGACGGGTGCTAGGACCATGGGGCGCAGGAAGAGAACTATCTTCACCAAAAAGCACCTGAAGCTTCTGCGGGTGGATTTTGATGTTGATCCCTACCCAAGCATTGCCGTGAGGGAGCGCCTATCCCAGGCCACTGGCCTAACAGAATCCCGCATTCAGGTAAGTGGTTGTACACGCACACACCTTTCCCATTCAATTACGTTGTAAAAAGCACATTCTCATCTAGCTATCCCTGTCTGTTGCAGGTGTGGTTTCAGAACAGGAGAGCCAGAACAATGAATCACAGGGATCACAAACTCTCCCCTCAGCCAGAGTCGGCTCACCCTATCCCCAGTCCCTTTCTACCAACACATTCTTTCTCCAAACTCCTCCATGGGATCAAAGATGTGACCCACCAGGTCGACATAGAGGAAGTCTCTTATTACCAGCCGCTGAGCCACAGCCAGATGAACGAGGAGGACTGCTTCTACGGTCACTCATCTTGTCCCCCCACCTTCCCGCTCTCTCCAGGGGATGCCGGATACAGCAGTCCCTCATTCAGTGTGGGAGTGAGACATGACAGGTTCCTGGGCACTATCTCTCCAGGTGCTTTGCCAGAAGCTCAATGGTCCACCGTTGCCCAGGAGTTCACGTTCGGCTCCCAGGGGGAGGGCCAGGCCTTCCGCTACTCACCTCCATCTGGACTTCTTCATCCCCAGTACGCCCACGGCGGACTCCAGTCCGTTCGTGCCAGCAGTACCTTCGACCAGTTCTCAAATTGCCCTGCCACACCGGACTCGGCCTGCTGGGACATAGGACTTGAGAACACATATCCCATAGACCAGGGTTTCCTGTACAGGGAAGTCTCCGACGAGTACTCAAGTCCTTCTGGGCTCTTTGATGTTATGCAAGAAGCCCCACTACCTGAACTGTCTTCCCAGTGTGTGGAAGACTTCTTTGAGCAGATGGAGTAGAGTTCAGTGGCAGGACCAGTAAACACCCCTACCATATTCATAAGTCTTCAATGGAAAGGGTTGCCAACACTCCAGGTTTGAATAGGTCTAGCTCTTGTAAGAAGTAGTGCTGTTCCGGGACGGTTTCAATGAAACAAATAATGAACATTTTAATTATGTCGATGGACTTATAATCAATCCCAGAATGAGTTCGGCAACATTAAGGCAGACCTGAATGTATTTGCCATGTACAATAGGACTGTTGCATGAATGAACATAGCTGCTGTGTTATGTAGGGAGTTAATTTACTACTATAATATAGGGTTAATCTATTTATTTTTAAAACATGTAATTAACCAGGGGAGTCAGTTAAGAAAAACTCATATTTACTGGCTATAAAGGGTGTATAATAATACATTGACAATTTATTTTACATAATGTATCACTATTTACTCCAAATAAACACCTACTTTGTGAACTGCTGTTTTGATATTTTATTCTCTCATAATTGACAATGAAATAGGAATACCATACCCGCAGTAATTTGAGTCAAGTGTCCGGTAAGTAGTGACTCCCATTCAATTTTAGAAGAAGGCTTTTAAACCACTCTTCCTTTGTCATTGATAGATATCTGCAAAAATATATTAGATTACAACCAAATGGCGGAACGTGTTAGGAGGCGGAACGTTTAAATTGGTGGATGTTTCCTAGACGCCTGGAAATACAGATGGCCATCACTTCCGGATTCTCTGTACGCATGTGAGGCAGTTGGTAACACGTTTGTTTTGCAACTATTGTATTTGTCCAGATGAAGTAAACAAATGCACTTCATTAACTGACTGGAAATCAAGTCGTTTGGCGTAGCTATTTCGCAGGTAATGTGGCTTTATTTCTCCCTGCCTTCATAAATTGCAATTAGCTTTGACAAGTACAGAAAACGGGTCTAAGAATATTTCGTATTATTCTGTATGTAAATCCGACACTCCATGTATACTGAATACAAATATAAACTCAACATGCAACTATTTCAACGATTTTACTGAGTTAGTTCATATAAGGAAATCAGTCAATTTTAATTAGACCCTAATCAATGGTTTCACATTACTTGGCAGGGGCGCAGCCATGGTTGAGCTTGGAATAGCATAGGCCATAGGCCCACCCACTTGGGAGCCAGGCCCAGCCAATCAGAACGAGTTTTAACCCCACGAAGGGCTTTGTTACAGACAGAAATACTTCTGTTTCATCAGCTGTCCGGGTGGCTGGTCTTAGATCCTGCAGGTGAAGAGCCACGTGTGGAGGTCCAGGGCTGGCGTGGTCACACGTGGTCTGCGGTTCTGATGCCGGTTGGAAGTACTGCCAAATTCTCAAAAATGACATTGGAGGTGGCTTATGAACATTCTCAATTACCTGGCAACAGCTCGGGTGGACATTGCTGCTAGTGTAACGGATGTGAAATGGCTAGCTAGTTAGCGGTGGTGCGCGCTAATAGCCTTTCAATCGGGTTACGTCACTTGCTCTGAGACCTTGTAGTGGTTCCCCTTGCTCTGCAAGGGCCGCGGCTTTTGTGGAGCGATGGGTAACGATGCTTCGTGGGTAACTTGTCTGTGTGCAGAGGGACTGGACTAAAGTTAAACTGTTACACTGTCAGCATGCCAATTGCATGCCCCCCTAAAACGTGAGACTTCTGTGGCATTGTGTTATGTGACACAACTGCACATTTAAGAGTGGCCTTTTATTGGCCCCAGCGTTTATATTTTTATTCAGTGTATGTGTTACATTTCATAGGTATTCATTTGTGAATGTCCATCCATTTCTTATGATATATTACGAATTACAGCTTATGAATTGCTAAACTTACAACCTTCTAGGCTAGGGGTAAAGGTTAGGAGTTAGGTTAACATGCTAAATAGTTGCAAAGTAGCTAAAAAGTAGTAAGTAGTTGAAACATTGCTAAAATGCTGAAGTTGTCCATGATGAGATCGGTATCTATGGGTGAGCCATCCCTTTAAGTAGACTGGAACTGTGCCCATTTTTTTCAATGGTAAACTACCTGAGTAAAACATTTATTCACCAGCTTTGCCTCAACTCCTTCAAAGTTGAGTAGGCTACCTGCCGGCAGATGGCGCTAATATTCCTTTTAGGTTGTTTTTCCAACTGCATCCAACTAATCTATGCAGTCGGCTATACACTTGTCATGTCCCCCGGTGACCGGCTCGTACATAAAACATCCTCCATTCAGGCTGCAAGGGCGTCGATTTCTTCTTACGTAGCTTTAATGGCGAGAAGTACAAAAAGGGGTAAAATTGGCGTACTGTTAAAAAAATATATATCCACCACCATGCTAGTCACTAATGCTACTTCCTGATTTGGAAAAGTGTAGCGTGTTTTGTCGACATTTGGAAAGTTTACTGATAAATTTGCTGTTTCCATCAGGCATATCGTGATTAAAAAAAAATCCTACATGTACTTTACGTGCATAAAAGGTTGGATGGAAGCCTGGGCAGTGGCATATCCCATCCCTTTGAGGTTTGTTTTCCAACCCATCTCTTGCCGGCTCTGCAGTGTCTAAATCTAACCATGATGGCGTTCCGACTCCAGTGCAGCTCAGTGTAAACAAGTGTAATAGTCGAAATCTGCTGGCTAAGCCAGTTGCATAGATTCCAGTTGGACGCAGTTGACAAAAACAACGTAAAAGGAACAATGGCGCCATCTGCCAGCCAGTTGGGCTAGAGTTGACAGCAGGCTTGAGTTTTTGAAATGAACCTCCGACTCCTTTGAGTCACTATGCGTCAATACTTAAATGTACTTTCTTAAATACTTCCTGTGTACCCATTTTTGTCCTAAGTTACGTGCCTTAGTATTTCTCAGTCAGTGGTTGTATTTGATTGACGTTTTATTAAAATGTATTACTTTCAGCAAACAAAGGCACGCAACAACTATAGTTTGGTCTCAACTATGTTGAGGTACTTGGCAACAGTCGGCTACAATTTGTATGCCAGATGTCATATCTTAATGTGTTGGCATTACAGTTTAGCTTATACAAAACATTGCCATAGTCAGATTTTTCTTATCGCTACTTTTTCACTGAATCAAGAACAAAGAAATGATAGTCCAGTTGCAGGTGGTTCTCCAAAAAAGAGATTATTCAGATATATATTAAATCCACGTTTTGCACCGAGTGAGGTGTTCCCTCGCCATTTTAGCTGCCAGACATCTTGCATTTCCCAACATCTTTGCAGGAGCTAGTCATTTCTATGCGTTGTGGCCACTTGTAGTGGTAGATGGCAGCGCATCACACATTGCGACCAAAACAAAGATGTACACACATGCAAGATGCATTTCTCACTTGATATAAAACGTGGATGTAATATATTTCTGAATATTCTGTTGTTTTGGAGAACTATCTGTAACCGGACACGGACATTTCTAAGATACTTTCTTTGTTCTCGTTTCAGTGAAAAAAGTATCGCCAAGGACAGGTAAGTTGAAAAATCTATGGTGATGTTTTGTCTGGAGTTACATGCTGACCACACCGCTCGCGTGCATTGCAAAATAAATGTACATAAACAACAAATGTTATTCAATCATTGCACCCACACTGCTCGGGCGTCTGCATGGCCAGGCGCTAAAATAGAACTTGGTTCTATTTGTGATGCCCAACGCGCTCCAAGTCTTGCCTCTCCCATCCCCTCATTGGTTTTTAGGAGCATATACCCACGTGGGTGATTGAAAGATGAACTGAGGTCCATACTCAGTTCATCTTTGTGGTAATGCACTGTAAAGTTGTTTGCCAACCGCCAAAGTCCAAAGAAGAAAAATAACCCTGAAAGAGGAGAGAATTCGGCTTACCATTTTATCTGTGGATTAATTGTCGGAGTAGAGGACATTGTTCATTTCAGGTAAAATAACAAAGTAGCCTGCAACAGCAAGCTAGCTAGCTAAATTGCCATAATTGTTTAATGCTTTTTGACCTGTCTCCAAATTATATAATATAATTGGTTCAATGTTTTGATATTTCAACCTGTGTGTCCTGATCGCGTCTGGCGTGGGTGAACAAAATCAACTTGCCCACCATAGCGGACGGACGCACGGTTTGGTCAGCATGTAATGCCCAGTAATGGAAACGTATTATTAAGTTATCACGTTATCTGGCGTACAAACTGTAGCTTAGGTTGAAATGAGCTCCAAGCTAAATCTGTTTGCATGGTAGCTAGCTGGACATGCAGCAGTCAGGTTTTCTTTAAGAAGTACAAGAAGAGACTCAACACTTGAGTAAATGTTGTAATACAAAGACGACTAACTTAATGGTCGTCAAATGAGGCAAACAATTTATGATAATGTTGTTAAATGTAGTGGATTGTAGGTAGTGCTGCTCCCAAAACACCCACTAGCTATTAGGGCCGGGACGATACCAGTATCTCAATCTTTTTTCCATGGCAAAATGAAAACCCGAAGCTGGTAACTCTTTGCTCCTTTAAAAACCTGCTGTATGTAAAACAGTGTAATATTATAGCTTGTAAAATACATAAATATGACTCTGGATGACAACATGTTTGTTTCCAACATTAGGACTGTTTTCCGAAATATGTTAAATCTGCTTTTTGTTTCCTTGCTATGATACTGAGTATCGCTATACTGGTATTGTCCCGGTCCTACTAGCTATGTTGTGAGCTGTGTAAAATGCTTGTACAATGTGTAGCATAGACCAAGTTGCTGCAGTTACTTTTATATCAGACAAAGCCATCACCTCTTACTGATACTTATTTCAGATTTCCATGAGTTGAGTGACCCTGTTGTTACTAGTAAATGCACTACAACCATTATGGGCAAGTTTCTTGAGATACTGTAGGTAGTTCACTCGCATACACAGAGGTAGTTGGAACTATCTAAATGATTGTTACATGAAGCACCTAATTAAGTGGGATGTGCATAAGGCAAAGCTACATTTGATCCTCCAACTACAGTTTCTTTCCTGTGTGATTGTCAGATAGGAGAAGATGGAGGGGAAGGAGCCAAAGAAGGAACAGAAGCGGCACCAGCAGAAGCACAGCGGGCCCAAGGCGGAGAGGAAGAAGAGCAGGAAGCAGCTGGGAACTCCAGCCGGAGATGACGAGCGCAAGAGGAACCCCAAAGCGTTTGCGGTCCAGTCAGCAGTGCGCATGGCCAAAACCTTCCACAGGTCAGCAGCATTCGTATACATGCCCCACTATACTACACTACATGAAAAATCATCCCACCATCAGCTTTCATGTTTGTGTTTTTAGCATTTATTTTGTTTTGTTTCACAAGGTTTACATAGTATATTGTTGTCATTTTAGTTACTGTGACACTAATCTGTGGTTTACAAGTTCATAGAAATAACCATAAGAGTGAATGCTGTTAACATGTATCTTGAGTGGTTCAGACAGAAGGACAGACATTGAGATTTAGAAAAGCATTGTAGAGGAGGCGGCACAAAAAGTGCAGACAGACACAGTTCAACATTGTAGGAAACTATAAACACTTTTTCCCCCCCCTCTCCCAGAGCCCAGGACCTAAAGGCCAAGAAGCATCACATACCCCTGGTGGACCGCACCCCTTTAGAGCCTCCCCCGATAGTGGTGGTCGTGGTAGGACCCCCCAAGGTGGGCAAGAGCACCCTCATCCGCTGCCTGATCAAAAACTTCACACGGCAGAAACTAGGGGACATCTGCGGGCCTGTGACCATCGTCTCTGGTGAGCTGAGCTTGGATGTTTCTTACTGTATTACGATCAGTTAGGTCGTATTCATTAGTGCACACCATAGCAATGCAATTTGCAACCGAAAATGGAAACAAGCACTTCTTGGAAAAGTTAAGGTAGTCCCTCCCCGTTTAGTCACGTTTGCTTCCGTTTAGTTCCTAGTGAATACAACCTTGTGTGACCACAGAGCTGTCACTTAATGTGTTGTGTTTACCTTGTGTGACCACAGAGCTGTCACTTAATGTGTTGTGTTTACCTTGTGTGACCACAGAGCTGTCACTTAATGTGTTGTGTTTACCTTGTGTGCTAATGCCGCCGCACCACCATCTTCATTTTCCTTTCAGGAAAGAAGAGGCGTCTTACCTTCATCGAGTGTAGCAATGACATCAATACAATGATTGACTTGGCAAAGGTTGCTGACCTGGTAAGTTAATTTGTGTATGGTGGTTGAAGCCAAAATGTCAGAATTTTAAAGGGATTTATAACTAGATCGAATTATACTTCTTATGATATTGGAGTATGTACAGTGTCTGTTTTGATGCCTTATTGTTGGCTTTTTACTATATTTTATCATGCTACAAAAATGCGGTGTTGGCATAAACACTATTGTGAGTCCCAAATGACATCCTATTCACTATATAGTGCACTACTTTTGACCAGGGCCCATGGTGCACTACTTTTGACCAGGACCCATAGGGCTCTGGTCAAAAATAGTGCGTTATATAGCAAGTAGGGTGCCATTTGAGATGCACATTTCTGAGACAATTGAATTGAACCCAGACTTCCTTACCAGACAATAAAAATAGACTTGACGTGAGGCTATCAGTAAGTTAAAGACTGACATCCCTGTGGTCCACCAGGTGCTGATGCTCATTGACGCCAGCTTCGGCTTTGAGATGGAGACCTTTGAGTTCCTCAACATCTGCCAGGTGCACGGCTTCCCGCGCATCATGGGCGTGCTCACCCACCTGGACTCGTTCCGCAATAACAAGGCCCTTCGCAAGACCAAGAAGCGGCTCAAGCATCGCTTCTGGACTGAGGTCTACCAGGTCAGCACTGAATTAGAATGAGAAACTTTTTATCTTTGGCTTCACACCATAAATCGTATTAGCAATTGTGTGTAAGAGTGAGTGAGTCCGTGCAAATAGTCTCTTAAAATGCAGGTGAGTACAGGTAGACTGGTCTGTACAGGTAGATGGGTCCCTGCAGGTAGACAGCTTAGGGTTAGCTGCTCAACAGTCTTATGGACTGGAGGTAGAAGCTGTCTCGGAACCTGTTCGTCCGAGACCTGATGCTCAGGTACCGCCTGCCGAAAGGTAGCGGAGAGAGCAGTCTCTGGCTGGAATCCTTGGCGATCTTCCGAACTTCCTCAGAGACCGCCTGGTGTAGATGTCCTGCTGCCTGCATGACTGGGCAGTCTACCCTCTGTAGAGCCTTGTGGTTCAGGCCGGGTAGTTGCCGTACCAGGCGGTGATGCAGGCAGACAGAATGCTCTCAATGGTGCACCTGTAAAGGTCCCTGAGGTTCTGAGGGGCCAAGCCAAACCTCTTCAGCCGTCCTGTAGTATTCGATCACCTCTGTGGTTTTTCCGAGGTTGAGAGAGAGGTTATTGTCCTGGCACCACTCTGCCAGGGCTCTTACCACCTCTCTGTAGGCTTTCTCGCTCTGTAGGCTTTCTCGTCATTTTCAGTGATCAGCCCTATTGTGTCGTCAGCGAACTTGATGATGGAGTTGGTTTGACAGGTTTTTTTGTGAAGTATTTTTTATTGGTTTTCACAAATATATTCAAACGGTACAGAGCATCAACAACTGAACACCATACTGTAACTAAATATATACAATCTATATATACAATCTATAGCTAGCATATTTAATTTCTGGGCAAGAGCTGAGATATTTCTGATGTGCTAGATAAACCTTGGAGGTAAATTAGGAGAGTTGGCCAGTCTGTGCCAACCCTGCACTTCCCCTTCATACATCCTGCAACTCAGCTTTTTTCTCTTGTGCTATCGATGTGACAAGTTAACTTGTGATTTTCTTCGGTTTGTCATGATAAAACGTTTTAAAAAGTGTTCACTATCTGTCAGAGCTTGTAAATGTGTTATAGTTATAAAGGCTAACAATCTCATAAACATGGCCTCTGTTATTTTCTGAACCTAATCCAACACAAGTCCCTTTCCTGAACAGTGTTCCACGTTCCCTCTTTGTTCCCACAGGGTGCCAAACTCTTCTACCTGTCCGGAATGGTGTACGGAGAGTACCAGACCCAGGAGGTCAAGAACCTGGGCCGCTTCATCTCCGTCATGAAGTTCCGCCCGCTGGTGTGGCAGCAATCTCATCCCTACGTCGTGGCCGACCGGTGAGTGTCCAGACTAGAGGTCGACCGATTATGATTTTTCAATGCCGATACCGATTATTGGAGGACAAAAAAAGCCGATACCGATTAATCGGCCGATTTATTTAAAAAAGTTTTTTTAAGTGTTTAAAAAAAATTATATATATATATATCATACACACATTTTTGTAATAATGACAATTGCAACAATATTGAATGAACAATGAACACTTTTATTTTAACTTAATATAATACATAAATACACACAGCTCTGAAGTGACAATGATACTGAAGAGTCTGCTTAGGAGACAAATACTCTCAACTGTTTGAATAAAAATAGAGTTTAAGTTACCTGTGATGAATGTTGAAAACAAACTTTAATTTCTATATGCAGGAAATCCTATTTTAATAATGGGCATGGTAAGAATTGACAACCAAAGTGTGAGTCATAATTCCCATGACACCTAGCAAAATCTGAAAAGCGGTTCATTTATTCCATAGGATATTTTTAGATTCACTTAAAATAAGGTCTGTGTTTCGTGTAGGCTTACATCACCGTGACAATTTTATAACTGTGTAGATATCCATAGGACAAGGTAACTGATCAATATTGGCTAAATATAAGCGAAGATTAAAAAAAATTGTAGAGTGGATTTATGAAAATATGTTGACAAACGTTACCTTATCCTAGTGAGATTTACACGGGTATCAAAATGTCGAGGCGGTTTAAGCCTGCATGAAACAGACCTTATTTGAAGTAGATCAAGACATTCTCTATGGAAGACATGAACGGTAAAATAACGAAGGAACCCCTTTCAAATTCAGCCGCAAGTTATTACAGGAATTATAACGCGTCCACTATTTCTCTCTAAACCATATACCTTTGACTAATCAGGAAACTATCACCTCAAAAACAAAACGTTTATTCCATTCCGTATTTTATCTAACGGGTGGCATCCATGAGTCTAAATATTCCTGTTACATTGCACAACCTTCAATGTTGTCATAATTACGTAAAGTTCTGGCAAATTAGTTCGGAAAGAGCCAGGCGGCCCAAACTGTTGCATATACCCTGACTCTGCGTGCAATGAACGCAAGAGAAATGACACAATTTCACCTGGTTAATATTGCCTGCTAACCTGGGTTTCTTTTAGCTAAATATGCAGGTTTAAAAATATATACTTGTGTATTGATTTTAAGAAAGGCATTGATGTTTATGGTTAAGTACACATTGGAGCAATGACAGTCATTGATTGTTTTTTATAAGATAAGTTTAATGCTAGCTAGCAACTTACCATAGCTTACTGCATTCGCTAACAGGCAGGCTCCTCGTGGAGTGCAATGTAATCAATGCAAGATTGGATGCCCCGAGCTGACAAGGTTAAAAATCAGAACGTTCCTAGACCGTCATTGAAAATAAGAATGTGTTCTTAACTGACTTGCCTAGTTAAATAAAGATTAAATAAAGGTGTAAAAAAAAAAAATATAATAATAATAAAAAATAATAAAAATCGGCAAATCGGCGAGCAAAAATACCGATTTCCGATTGTTATGAAAACTTAAAATCGGCCCCGATTTTAAACGGCCATTCCGATTAATCGGTCGACCTCTAGTCCAGACTTTTTAGAGCAATGTGCTTGTAATGGAACGTAGCCAGAACTGATTCAGAGTAGGGAAAGTGACATGGATCAATTAACTACCAGGGAGAAGCAGTACCCGGACTTTGGGCAAATGGTGTGTACTGTATGTTGCTATTATTGTTTTGTAAATGCTACGCTGCTGTTGTATGGTGCCATGTATGGTTATTGTGTGTAACATAGCTGTTTTCTAATAGAAAGAATGTTTATGGTTTGTGCGTGTGTGTTGTGCACACTTGCGTGCCTGTGAGCGATGGATCCTAGCGCCCCGCTTTGGTTTTCACTCCGTTTTCAAATGTTCTTGTTGAACTGTACCCCTTCACTGTTCCTCGATCGCACTCGCCATCTACACAGCATGGAAGATTTGACGGACCCCGAGATGGTGAGGGTGGACCCCAAGTGTGATCGTACTGTATCTCTCTATGGCTACCTGAGGGGGACATACTTGAAGAGTAAAGGCCAGGTCCATATCCCTGGTAAGTATGCTCATTGGGTTCAGAGCAAATGAGAATCTGAGCCCTTTTGGGGAACACTAACTTGTAGAGATTTAATTTAATACTGCATCAATACTCTCAAACCTAGTACATATTGACATGCACTATTCACATTCAACTATGTATTTTGCAAATAAACATAGCATGTGGTTACTGAGGTGGTGTGTTTGGGAAATGTTTCACTCCTACGGTTGTACAAAAGTGGGGTTTTGAAAACATTGATTCTGAAAGCTATATTGTCTTAACATTGGGCAATTTGGTTTGAAACCTAACACATGATGGCACCCTCTGCAGGTGTGGGGGACTTTGCGGTGGCAGACATCAGCTTCCTGCCAGACCCCTGTGCTCTGCCTGAAGCGCAGAAGAAGAGAGCGCTGAACGAGAAGGAGCGGCTGCTCTACGCTCCCATGGCGGGGGTCGGGGGGGTCGTGTACGATAAGGATGCAGTGTACATCGACCTGCCCGGAGGCCACGTCAATCAAGAACAGGTCAGTTCCAACCCCTGGGACATGTTCAGTAAGACACAAAAAAGGAAAATGCTTTGAAACATTTAACAAAAAAGAAAAAACTATGTATTTTTATTGGTCAAAGTCAGATAGTTGATGGATGTTATATGGAAGTCCTCCTGAATATAATTGACTCCTGTTATATACAATGGCCTGAGACTGTTGAAATGAGTGTACTAAACCTAGTGTAATGGGCCATTGAAAATTCCCTCTCCCCTGAACCTAGATAATGTCCAGAGGATTTTGGTAATGTGTGTGCCTATGCTCCTATAATCAGTTATTTCTGTCCCGTGTCCACTAGGAGGAGGTCCGTCCCACCACAGAGTTGGTCCAATCCCTCATCGGTACACACACCACCCTGGATGTCAAGATGGCCGCCAGCAAAGTGTCACTATTCACAGGGGCGACTGCCCTGACCCCCGGGGAAGTGGAGGAGGAGGAGAATGGGTGAGTGACGCTCACGCAACAACGTCTTGGAAATCTCAAGTGATACCCTATTCCATACATTGTGCGCTACTTTTGAAAGCCACTATGGAATCATTTGAGACACAGCCTCATTGTTAAAATTGGTGAAAGACTAATAGTCAAGAGTCGCAGCCCTAAAATCTGTCAGTCTTTGCAATTTGAGAGTCGCTACATTTCTCTAGTCCTAATCCTCAGCTTTATAGCAAACCAAGTGGCTGCCGTTTTGTTCTTTTATGAAATAAAAAGTGGACCCTTAAATAAAGGATTAAAGAAAATGATATATATTTTTGCCTCTGACTTGTGTTGGTCTCCATCTTGTCTTACAGGCTGACGTCAGGACCCCAGGAGAGCCGAGTCTGGGACCCTGAGACACAGAGAGAGAGGAGGAAGGCTGTCTTCACTGAAGAGGAAGATGATGATGATGACAGCGAGGGTAGCAGTGACGAAGAGTGGGATGAGGAAGGAGAGTCTGAAGAAGAGGATGAGGGGGTAAACAAAGGGGAAGAAGAAGAAACTGTTTTGAAGAAAGAGGCTAAGGACAAAACTGAACCAAAAGAGAAGCAAGAAATAAAGACCATCCCTCCAGTGAAGAGACAGAAGATGGAGGAAAGGAAAGTGGAGAAAGAGCCAGTGGTGGAGGTACCTGCCTTTGCAGATAGTGAGGATGAGCTGGAAATGAGTGAGGAGGAGGAAGGGGGGAAGGGAGAGCAGGAGAGTGAAGGAGAGGAAAGTGATTCGGAGGGGGAAGAAGACGAAGAAGACGGTGCAGTGGAAAAGGGTGATCTCAAACCAATAGACTCGGGTCATTGCTCGGAGGAGGAGGATGCGAGTGATTCAATAGAAGATGACTGTGAAACCATTGTCTCGGGCAAAGAAAGCAAGAAGTCAAATGCCACCTCCAAAATGGAAGAGGAAGATGAGGAGATGGAGGGAGGAGAGCTGTGCTATGAAAGTGCAGGTAATATTTGGTCTATTCAGCGTATTTCCATTGTGGCCCGTCCCCCTTGTCTATACTACCTCTTCAGGGTCCACAGGTTTTTGTTCAATAATGCTGCTCTGAATTGAATACAAAGTTGAGTACTTGAATCAGGTGTGTTAGTGGCAGGCTGGAACAAAAACCTGCACACCCTGGTGTAAGCAATATTTTGATGGATGCACCTTACCCCAACAGTTGTCTGTTGAATTCAAAACCAACCTAGCCCTTACTCTCTAGGCACTCCTGTAGATCTGACGGGACTGGATAGGTTTCTTGCCTTGTGATAGGATAATCTAATGACCTATCCAATCGTATTACATTTACAGGAGTGCCTAGGAGCTACGGGTCGATTCAGAATGCGTGCTTCGGTCTGCCATATTGCTTTCACCTTGTGAATACTGATGGGGAGGGGAAGTGGCCAAATGGAACAAAAACTTAAGTTGGAATCAATAATTAATTTGACCTTTGACCCTAACCCACCTCATGTTTCTCAGGGGCACTGCGGTGGAAGGAGGGTCTGCAACAGAAAGCGTCGGAGGCGTTTCTACGGCAACAGCGCGCCGCCCCCAACCTGCGTAAACTGGTGTACGGCACAGGTAACGTCTCCTCCTGGATTTCAGTAACAATATTATACATTTTTGTTCTAAAGGAATTTTTTGCTATTCATTTTACTGACATTTTCCCTTTCATCCTAATGTCAAGGCGGTCTTGTTTGTTGAGCACTAGTGTATTCATTAATGCACACTATAGCAAAACGTTTAGCAATGAAAATGAGCATTTGTTATTGGACTATTTTGCCCCATTTTCTACTGTTTGTGCCTAGCCTTGATTTCTGACTGACTACACTTGTTTCCTTCAGTGGCAGAGGATGATGGTGATGGGGAGGAGGATGAGGAGCTGGGAGGGCTGTTTCGAGTCAGCCGCCCCGAGAAGGGCAAGAAGCATCGTACGGACGGTGTGGACTGCTCCCGTTTTGACCCCGATGCCGCTCACAATTGGGACCTGGAAGAGGTAAAATAAATCTACAAAACCATATTGTAGCGCCCCTTTCCTTTGTCCCATCTCTTTTACTACAGGGTTTATCTTCCTCTGGGACCCCAAGGGTTGCACATTTTTGTTTTAACCCAGCACTAGCACACCTTACTTGGTTCTGGACATTTTAAAGTGTGGAAAGACCAACAGTTGGAAGAAAGGCATTAAGTAAGATGTTAGAAGGAGCTATGGATGGAGGCATCCATACATTTCATATTCTTACCTGGGTTGGGGTCAATACAGTTTTGTTTCCGTCAATTCAAGAGATTAATTAAATTTAGAGAATATTTGTTTCTAATTAGTTATCTAGTTTCTAATTGACATAAATATTGTTTCCTCAGATGCTGGACTCGATACGGGACTGTTTTGTGACGGGGAAATGGGAAGACGATCAAGATGCTGCTACATTGCTGAAAGAGGATGGTAGGAGTTGCTGCTCATTGTTTAATAATGTTGGGATTGTTTTCATGACTTTCTTGGTCTTATCCTTAAGTGCTTTATAACTGCAATTTGTCCCATTTTTAAATGCAATCTGTAAAGGTCGACTCCTGTGTTCACATCGAATATGGTAAGCAGAGAGTAATTGAAATTAATCTTCCCCAATTTAAATTATTTTCATGTGCTCTGGATATGGGCTCATATTCCCAACAGAGTAGTCCCAATCCATCAGGGCTATGTACTGTATATCAGAAGTCCACTGTTCATTATCACCCCCTCGCTAACTCGCTTTTCTTTTCTCTTTTAGAGGAGCTGTATGGCGACTTTGAGGACTTGGAGACGGGGGCAGTGCACAAGGGGAAAGCTGGCAAGCAGAAGGACCAAGCCAAGGAAGAAAGTGATGAGGAGGAGGAGGAGGAGAAGCTGATGAAGGTGGACGACGAGACCCAGAAGAACAAGCGTCTGGAGAAGAAACGGCGGCTGAAGGACCGTTTCGACACGGAGTATGACGACGGAGACGCCACCTACTTTGACGACCTCAAGGAGGAGATGCAAAAACAGGCAGAGGTGAGGGGTTATGGGGTCATAGGTATGACCTTTGATATGACAGGAGGCTCTGGCCCTGTTTGAGTACTTCAGAAATGCCTCCTTTGTCCTTTCTTGATGTAATCACAGATAATTAAAAAAAAAAATGTTTTGTGTAAGTATTTTGACACTTAATTTAGACAGTTATGAAATGAGTGGGGGTTACAGTTAGGTGGGAGAAACAGTGGGAAGGGTGGATGCAGCCAATGTTCCCTAAAAAATGTAGTCACTGTGCAAATTTCAGGTCTGCTGAGTGTAAACTTGAACTTTGAACTTCTGGTGCATGTTTACTGTGCACACTGAGGCTGTACCTGCTTTAAGTTTGTTTTAACAGTGGCCAAGTAGCCTACTGTGGTTATTTGATCATAATGTAGGCCATACAAAAACAATGGAGAAAAACGCGTCACAGAACATTTTAGCATGGAAATAGCTGTTCTATCATTCGGCCTACAGTAGCAGCCAATATGTGGTGTTCAATGCCTACATTCCATTCGACTTAAAAAAAAAAAAACAGTTGAAGTTGGAAGTTTACATACACCTTAGCCAAATACATTTAAAGTTTAACAGTTTTTCACAATAAATGACATTTTATCCTAGTAAAAATTCACTGTCTTAGGTCAGGTACGATCACCACTATTTTAAGAATGTGAAATGTCAGAATAATAGGAGAGAATAATTTATTTCAGCTTGTACTTCTTTCATCACATTCCCAGTGGGTCAGAAGTTTACATACACTCAATTAGTATTTGGTAGCATTGCCTTAATTGTTTAACTTGGGTCAAATGTTTTGAGAAGCCTTCCACAAGCTTCCCACAATAAGTTGGGTGAATTTTGGCCCATTCCTCCTGACAGAGCTGGTGTAACTGAGTCAGGTTTGTAGGCCTCCTTGTTCGCACACACATTTTCAGTTCTGCCTACAAATGTTCTATAGGTTAGAGCTTTGTGATGGCCACTCCAATACCTTGACTTAGTTGTCCTTAAGCCATTTTGTCACAACTTTGGAAGTATGCTTGGGGTCATTGTCCATTTGGAAGACTCATTTGCGACCAAGCTTCAACTTCCTGACTGATGTCTTGATGTTGCTTCAATATATCCACATAATTTTCCTCCCTCATGATGCCATCTATTTTGTGAAGTGCACCAGTCCCTCCTGCAGAAAAGCACCCCCACAACATGATGCTGCCACCCCCGTGCTTCACGGTTGGGATGGTGTTCTTCGGCTTGCAAGCCTCCCCCTTTTTCCTCCAAACATAACGATGGTCATTATGACCAAACAGTTCTATTTTTGTTTCATCAGACCAGAGGACATTTTTCTAAAGTACGATCTTTGTCCCCATGTGCATTTGCAAACCGTAGTCTGGCTTTTTTATGGCGGTTTTGGAGCAGTGGCTTCTTCCTTGCTGAGCGTCCTTTCAGGTTCTGTCGATATAGGACTCGTTTTACTGTGGATATAGATACTTTTGTACCTGTTTCCTCCAACATCTTCACAAGGTCCTTTGCTGTTGTTCTGGGATTGATTTGCACTTTTCGCATCAAAGTACGTTCATCTCTAGGAGACAGAACCCGTCTCCTTCCTGAGCAGTATGATGGCTGCGTGGTCCCATGGTGTTTATACTTGCATACTATTGTTTGTACAGATGAACGTGGTACCTTCAGGTGTTTGGAAATTGCTCCCAAGGATGAACCAGACTTGTGGAGGTCTACAATTATTTTTCTGAAGTCTTGGCTGATTTCTTTTGATTTTCTCATGATGTCAAGCAAAGTGGCACTGAGTTTGAAGGTAGGCTTTGAAATACATCCACAGGTACACCACCAATTGACTCAAATGATGTCAATTAGCCTATCAGAAGCTTCTAAAGCCATTACATTATTTTCTGGAATTTTCCAAGCTGATTAGAGACACAGTCAACTTAGTGTATGTAAACTTCTGACCCACAGGAATTGTGATACAGTGAAATAATCTGTCTGTAAACAATTGTTGGAAAAATGACTTGTGTCATGCACAAAGTAGATGTCCTAACCGACTTGCCAAACTATAGTTTGTTAACAAGAACTTTGTGGAGTGGTTGAAAAACAAGTTTTAATTACTCCAACCTAAGTGTATGTAAACTTCCAACTTCAACTGTATAAATATGTTTTACGTGCAGGCTTGAAATTAACCTGTTTATCCAAGGAGGTGACTGAAAAATGTTTGATGCAAGAAACCACTTTACAAAATAAAATTCATTATTATTCCCATACCATTATTAGAGAATCATACAAATGCTACACTGCTTATTGGCTACTTATTCAAGACCGTCTCAAAATCCAACACTTCCCCGTTAAGAGATTAAAAAGCTCAGTACCTGACTTTCTTTTCAAAGATTGCAAGAAATGTACACGTTTTGTGCTCTTGTTGGAAGCAACCACTCCCCCATTGCTGACTAGAAATGAGCTATAACTGGGCTAATAACTCAAAGTAGCCAAGAATATTAACAACATGCAGCTCTCACTTTGATCTCAAAACAAGTGCATCTACTCAAGACCGCTCATACTGTAGCCTAAACACAGTCCAGTTCAAAGTGAATGGCACAGATCCATATGGCAATGTCTATTTGTATATAGGCCTACTGCAGCTCTGATTGGTTATGGCGCACCGGTCCGTGTAGAATACTGCGGAGTCATGCAAGTCAATGCAATAGAATCCTACTCCAAGAAAATCTCTTGCACATTTAGTTTTGCATACGAAATCTTGCATAATTAGTTTTGTTTCGGTACATTACATTGAAAGTGGCTAGTATTGCGTTGATGTGTTCACAATTGCCACAGTAGAGAGAAACGTTGATAGTGTTAACTAAAGGGGAAAACTGTAGAAAGTTGAGTGACGTTCAACCTCAAGCTTCTGTGCACGGCTGCGCACACACACAGCTTAGAGGGAACTTCGCATATGTGGAGAGCTTCGCATATGTGACATGGCGGGAGTGTTACCACTCAACCACTGCGTAATCACAGATTTGAATTGGGGAGTGAACAGGGTGGTAAACTTACTTGCACCTACCCAACCACCAGATCTGTGCTTACGTCTAAGAAACAAGGAAGGATGCATTTGGAAATTATTCAAACAGGGTCATGGTAACATCTTATTATGCCCAAAAGGAAACCAAAGTTGTCAGTGGTATTCCGATCAGACATTGGGTCATGTTCATCAGGCACAATGAGGGAAAATCAGTCTTAAAATGCAAAACAAAACTGTGCATGCTCTTTTTTTAAATGTTAAATCCACTTACAGGACTGTCAACCTTGGCACTGACACAAAGTATATTCAGTATGTGGCCCGTGTGGGATTCAAACAACCCTGGTGTTAACACCATGTTCTAACCCACTGAGCCTTTCATTTCACCACAATCTCTAAACCTTTCTCCTCTTCCTAGCTGAACCGGGCTGAGTTTGAGGACGTGGATGACGAGACACGGGTCCAGTACGAGGGCTTCCGGCCTGGCATGTATGTCCGTCTGGAGATCCCCTCCCTGCCCTGCGAGTTTGTCACCAACTTTGATCCCCACTATCCCATCATCCTCGGGGCTCTAGGTGCCAGCGAGGGGAATGTAGGCTACCTGCAGGTAAGTGAAGGGTTAACGAGTCAGACTCCGTTCCATTTCAATTGAAGTAGAATGAATTGGACTTCCAGTTCAATAACAAACTCTTTGGCTGTTTCTGAAATATCACTCTATTAAATACAGGGATGTCCCATTGAGACCGATGTCTCTTTTACAAGGGAGCCCCGATTCACAAAAATGCCTGACACAATTATAACAATCCAAGGCGGGAGCATGAAACATACAAAAAAAATTTTTTTTTTGGAAACGCATGCATTCCTCTGTAAAAAGGTAATTTACCAATACCCTGAAATGTCTGAAAGGCAATGGTGCGTCCAATTGTAGGGTATTCTAAAATGTGTTCCATGTATGTGGCAAGTAAAAACTAAATGCTGTTTTACCTAAATCAGTAATGAGAACAGGAATTTCGAGAATTACTGTGAGTGAGTAAGGTATTTGTACTTCTGTAGGTCAGGAGCGATGTAGTATGGTAGTTTCTGCACGAGCGCTTTATAAATGAACAGAAGGCAATGTTCTCTGCGTTGCCAATGATGGCCAGCCTACTTCCTGATACAGATCACAGTGACGGAAAGTCAACTGAACGATTTATTCTATCAAGCGAAAGGCACAATCTATTTCTGTAGAAGAAGCACATTTTAATTCTGTTTCTTCGTGAGCTCATCTACATGTTTTAAATGACTACTTGTCATCGATCCAAATGCCAAGGTATTTGAGTGGACTCGCTCCATTCAGCATGCAGATATGTCTGAGCTCTAGAGAACAGAATATACTTTTTTATCTGCATTCAGTACCAGTTCGTCGTCAACAAGTGGTTTTTGTATGACATTTTAAAGCAGTCTGCAGATCAGCTATAGCCTGGTTCGAAGAGGAGGCAGAGTACAGCACATTGTCATCAGCATAAGTGTAGCTTACAGTTTTTGACTAAGGAACCACTATCGTTTATGTACAGTGGGAATAGTATTGGCCGTAAATCAGTGATGTAGTGGTGCCTGGAGAAGTGGGTATACTAACATTTTGCTAAAAATATTTCTAAACAACCCCGCCCTGTGTTAAAAGTTAAATGAGTCACATAGGCCTAAACTCGCTCTCACACTTTCGTTTAAACAGCGTTTTAAGTCCACAACAATGCTTAAACCACATCAGGAGACCATTTTTGAGGTCTGGGGGGAAATTTAAGAAATGTTACATTTTGAGTGTAGTTACCCTTTAATTCAACTGCAGGCACCTAGCACTGTTTGGTTAGCGGTGTTTCTGTATTGCACATGAGATGGAGTTTGCAAAACAAATGGCCACTGGATTGATATCATGATATCATTCTGCTGGGTAGGAATAGGCTACTTTGTAGCTAGTTAACATTTAATTGAAGGTTTCTGGGAAAACCTTTCCATCTACCAGAAGATAGTTAGGCCCATCATTAGCGTCGCAAAAATTGTCCTGTTCCTTAATTGTTTGAAACCTTGAAATTTTACTAAGTACCTTGTTTCAAAGTAGAGTATAGCCAAAACATAAAAAAATATTTAACCTTTATTTAACGAGGCAAGTCAGTTAAGAACAAATTCTTATTTACAATGATGGCCTACAACGGCCAAACCCGGACGAGATGGGCCAGTTGTGCGCCGCCCTATGGGACTACCAATCACGGCGGTTGTGATACAGCCTGGATTCGAACCAGGGTGTCTGTAGTAATGCCTCTAGCACTGAGATGCAGTGCCTTAGACTGCTGCGTCACTCGGGAGCCCCAAACCCACTATAGAAATATGGAGGTAATTATTTTAAAGACTTCGCTCTCCTGTGGTATTGGTTTTAAAATCAACTTTCTTTCATTGTTTAGCAGCCAAAAGCATTATCCTAGTCATATTAGCAACCCCTGATAGTTGTTGCATCTTTAGATCTCCCCTCCTTCTAAATTTCTCATCCCTTCTGATAGTGCCTCTTTACTGCATCACATCGATGTAAAGAAGCTAGCTAGCTACATGGAAGTAAGAGGGAGAGTAAACAACATTGTTTCTAGTTGAGGTTAGTGACAAATGAAGTGTCCTGGCTTCGCATCAGTTCAAAAATATTGACGAGTGACTGAAAAGACCACCTAAGAGCTGTGTGTGCGAGCTGCAGAGGTCAGATTGCGCAACTGAAAGATGTAAATTCTGCTAATGAGAAGATGGCATAAAATATTCTGCATGCATCCTTAAAAAAAATTAAATGTCCTTTAGTCTCACTTGGAATTCTCGTCTCGTCACATTTTTGTCGACTAAAATAAAAAATAAATAATTTGTAATAATTATACTTTTATTAGGTTCTTGGTCACCACCCTGACAAAGGTCCTTCTTGCCTGGTTGCTCAGTTTGGTCGAATGGCCAGCTCTAAGCAGAGTATTTCCATATTTTTTTCAATTTCCCACTGATGGAGGCCGCTGTGCTCCTGGAAACATTAAACACATTTAACAGTTTTATACCTTTCTCCAGATATAGTGCCTTCGGAAAGTATTCAGACCCCTTTACTTTTTCTACATTGTTACGTAACAGCCTTATTCTAAAATGTATTAAATAGTTTCCCCCCCTCAATCTACACACAATATCCCATAATGACAAAGAAAAAACAGGTTTTTAGAAATGGTTGCTTATCTATAATAATACAAAAAAAAACAATCACATTTACATAAGTATTCAGACCCTTTACTCTGTACTTTGTTGAAGCACCTTTTGGCAGCGACTACAGCCTCAAGTCTTCTTGGGTATGACGCTACAAGCTTGGGAGACCTGTATTTTCTCCCATTCTTCTTTGCAGATCCTCTCAAAGCTCTGTCAGGTTGGATGGGGGAGCGTTGCTGCACAGCTATTTTCAGGTCTCTCCAGAGATGTTAAAGTCCAGGCTCTGGCTGCGACACTCAAGGACATTCGGAGACTTGTCCCGAAACCACTCCTGCGTTGTCTTGGCTGTGTGCTTAGGGTCATTGTCCTGTTGGAAAGTGAACCTTCGCCCCAGTCTCAGGTCCTGAGCGTTCTGGAGCAGGTTTTCATCACGGATCTCGGTACTTTGCTCCGTTCATCTTTCCCTCGATCCTGACTAGTCTTCCAATCCCTGCCGCTGAAAAACATCCCCACAGCATGATGCTGCCACCACCATGCCTCGTCGTAGAGATGGTGCCAGGTTTCCTCCAGACGTGACTCTTGGCATTCAGTCCAAAGAGTTAAATCTTGGTTTCATCAGACCAGAGAATCTTGTTTCTCATGGTCAGAGTCCTTTTAGGTGCCTTTTGGCAAACTCCAAGTGGGCTGTCTTGTGCCTTTTACTGAGGAGTTGCTTCTATCTGGCCACTCTATCATAAAGGCCTGTTTGGTGGAGTGCTGTAGAGATGGTTGTCCTTCTGGAAGGTTCTCCCATCTCCACAGAAGAACTCTGGAGCTCTGTCAGAGTGACCATCAAGTCTTGGTGGTTCCAAACGTCTTCCTTTTAAGAATAATGGAGGGCACTGTGTTCTTGGGAACCTTCAATGCTGCAGAAATTCGTTGGTACCCTTCTCCAGATCTGTGCCTTGACACAATCCTGTCTCGGAGCTCTACAGACATTCCTTCGACCTCATGACTTGGTTTTTTGCTCGGACATGCACTGTCAACTGTGGGACCTTATCTAGACAGGTGTGTGCCTTTCCAAATCATGTCCAATCAATTTAAATTTGCCACAGGTAGACTCCAATCAAATTGTAGAAACAACTCAAGGATGATCAATTGAAACAGGATGCACCCGAGCTCAATTTCGAGTCGCATAGCAAAGGGTCTGAATACTATGTAAATAAGCTATTTTTAATACATTTGGAAAAATGTCTTACCCCATAATGAGAGAGAACAGGTAAACCATTTTAGAATAAGGCTGTAACGTAACAACATTTGGTTAAAAGGTCTGAATACGTTCCGTAGGCACTGTATATGCCTCATCACAATAATAAACTCAGAAAAAAATAAACGTCCCATTGTCAGGACCCTGTCTTTCAAAGAGAGTTCGTAAAAATCCAAATAACTTCACAGATCTTCATTGTAAAGGGTTTAAACACTGTTTCCTGTGCTTGTTCAGTGAACCATAAACAATTAATGAACATGCACCTGTGGAACGGTCGTTAAGACACTAACAGCTTTCAGACAGTAGGCAATTAAGGTCACAGTTATGAAAACTTAGGACACTAAAGAGGCCTTTCTACTGACTGAAAAACACCAAAAGAAAGATGCTCATCTGCGTGAACGTGCCTTAGGCATGCTGCAAGGAGGCATGAGGACTGCAGATGTGGCCAGGGCAATAAATTGCAATGCCCGTACTGTGAGACGCCTAAGACAGCGCTACAGGGAGACAGGACGGACAGCTGATCGTCCTCGCAGTGGCAGACCACGTGTAACAACACCTGCACAGGATCGGTACATCCGAACATCATACCTGCAGGACAGGTACAGAATGACAAGAACAACTGCCTGAGTTACACCAGGAACGCACAATCCCTCCATCAGTGCTCAGACTGTCCGCAATAGGCTGAGAGAGGCTGGACTGAGGGCTTGTAGGCCTGTTGTAAGGCAGGTCCTCAGCAGACATCACCGGCAACAACGTCGCCTATGGGCACAAACCCACCGTTGCTGAACCAGACAGGACTGGCAAAAAGTGCTCTTCGCTGACGAGTCACAGTTTTGTCTCACCGGGGGTGATGGTCAGATTCACGTTTATCGTCGGAAGGAATGAGCGTTTGTCACAGCATCATTGTACTGAGCTTGTTGTCATTGCAGGCAATCTCAACGCTGTGCGTTACAGGGAAGACATCCTCCTCCCTCATGTGGTACCCTTCCTGCAGGCTCATCTTGACATGACCCTCCAGCATGACAATTTATTTATTTTATTTTATTTTATTTAACCTTTATTTAACCAGGTAGGCAAATTGAGAACACGTTCTCATTTACAATTGCGACCTGGCCAAGATAAAGCAAAGCAGTTCGACACATACAACAACACATAGTTACACATGGAGTAAAAACAAACATATAGTCAATAATACAGTGAAAAAAATAAAAAAATAAGTCTATATACAATGTGAGCAAGTGAGGTGAGATAAGGGAGGTGAAGGCAAACAGATATATGTATAAATAAATAAAAATATAAAAAGGCCATGGAGGCGAAGTGAGTACAACACAGCAAGTAAAATAAAAAATAAAAAAAACACTGGAATGGTTGATTTGCATTGGAAGAAAGTGCAAAGTAGAGACAGAAATAATGGGGTGCAAAGGAGCAAAATAAATTAATAAATAAATACAGTAGGTAAAGACAATGCCACCAGCCATACTGCTCATCCTGTGTGTGATTTCCTGCAAAACAGAAATGTCAGTGTTCTGCCATGGCCAGAAAAGAGCCCGGATCTCAATCCCATTGAGCACGTCTGGGACCTGTTGGATCGGAGGGTGAGGGCTAGGGCCATTCTACCCAGAAATGTCCGGGAACTTGCAGGTGCCTTGGTGGAAGAGTGGGGTAACATCTCACAGCAAGAACTGGCAAATCTGGTGCAGTACTTAATGCAGCTGGTGGCCACACCAGATACTGACCGTTGTTTTTTATTTTGACCCCCGCATTTGTTGAGGGACACATTATTCAATTTCTGTTAGTCACATGTCTGTGGAACTTGTTCAGTTTATGCCTCAGTTGTTGAATCTTATGTTCATGTAAAGTTTGCTAAAAATAAACGCAGTTGACAGTGAGAGGACGTTTATCATGGAGCTCTACGGAGAGTTTCTTGGACTTCATGGTATAGCTTCTGCTCTGACATGCACTGTCAACTGTGGGACCTTATATAGACAGGTGTGATTTTTTTTCTAAATCATATCCAAACAATTGAATTGGCCACAGGTGGACTCCCAAGTTGTACTGATATCTCAAGTATGATCAAAGGAATTTGGATGCACCTGAGCTAAATTCAGGCTGAAAAAAAAGTGGGGTATGAATACTTTCTGAAACTACTGTGGCTATCTTAGCTAGCTTCTTTACATCGATTTGATGCAGTCAAGACAGGCACTACCAGATGGGATGATAGATGACCTATGGAATCTACAAGTCTATCTAACTAGCGTCAGTCCGTATAGCCACTCTCTCCCTCCCATGTAAAACTCACCGGCCCCTACCCATCATACTGCTGCAAGCAAGCAGCACCTAAGTTGTGCAGCAAGCCAGTTCAAGTTGAAACAATGTTATTAAAAAAAGTGTACATGTAGTTTGACCATTCGGATATCTGAAGAAATGTCATCATATTCTAATCGAGAAATTATTTTAAATTCCCAACCCTAGAATAGGGTGCATTTTGGACGCATCCCTTGCTTCCAACTCTTTTATTTGAATTAAGTAATCTACTGAATTTGAATGGAATTGAACCCAACCCTGCAATGGGTGATGCAGTCCTTTTGAGAGCACTAAATGTAATGGAAGGTCTTGTTTGTTGAGTAGTAGATGTAAATCCCCTCTGATTTTTTTGGGGGTCAGCTAAGCTGCTTAACAGACTAGGCCTAAGTAATGGGCCAAGAACCATGCTTAGTCATGCTAACTGAACTTACCTAAGTTCATAATTTGTCAGAAAGCAAAATGATGCAACACGTCCCATTGTTGATTTATTTGATTGATAAAAGTATATTCATGTGTTATTTGCATCTGTCCCATTTATAAATTAAGATCGAAACAAATAGCAATAAACTATTGCTCAAAACACTGAACGTGTCATTGAGACTAATTGATAATGAGTAATTTGTGTATAACTTTCCCAAGTGCCTCAAGGTGATCTTTCTCTTGTCCCAGATGCGGTTAAAGAAACATCGATGGCACAACCGTATCCTGAAAACGCGCGACCCCCTCATCCTGTCCCTGGGCTGGCGTCGCTTCCAGACCATCCCCCTGTACCACATCGAGGACCACAACGGGCGCCACCGCCTGCTCAAGTACACACCGCAGCACATGCACTGTGGTGCCACCATCTGGGGTGAGAGCAGTAATGTGGCTGTAGTTTTAGTATTTGTTAGTTATTTGATTCAGGTGGCACCTTTTTCCTCCATTGCAACTATTCATCAGAGGGCTGTATCACATAGCAGGATCACTAAGTTAACCAGCTATCTTTGCACATTGAGATATATCTCTTGATTATCTGGTTCCTTAAAGAAGGTCAAGTTGTAAAATGTTGACGGCGTCGATCCGGTTATACCATGCCTATAGAACTACATATCTCTAGGAAGTCGGAAATATTAAGTTATTTCAGTAAACTAACTAAATGACATGCCCCCCTGGTTAGAATTACATGGATCCTAAATCAACTTACCTGTTAGAATATAGGTCAAAGAATTAATCAAATGTGAACCCTGTCCTTCTCTGCTGTGTTCCCAGGTCCCATCACACCTCAGGGCACTGGCTTCCTGGCTGTGCAGTCAGTCTCAGGAACTAAGGTAAGAATCACAGAGGCAGGCCACAAAGGAAATAATTACATGTAATCCTTTTACACTTGTGGGAATTGGGCTATATGTATAGGGCTAAATTGAAATGTTTCTTACAGAAGAAATATAAGATGCATATTGCATAACCATGGTAGAAATTGAAAGGGAACAGGTTGGAGATTGTGGAATTTATTAGACCAAAAGGTGAGGACACAACAGTTACCTGACACAAGACTGAATCCAAACATTACATTGTTGATACTGTTAGGTTCTAAAAAAAAAATGTGCGGACGCTTAGTAAAGCTCAAACCAAGTTTATTCACCCACTGGGTCATACAGCTGCATAAGACAAATAACATATTCACACAGCACTGGTATATAACCCTTTCTCCTATGCTGAGCCCCTCCTTACACATATGAACAGCCAATACACCTCTGTTGCTATCCAGAAGATTGGTGATCGGTTCTTCCTCATTTCATCTAACCTGACCTCTGCCCAAATTCCTCACTCCTCCCCAACTCATGGCTGACATGTTGACTTGTACCAGACCGTGGTTATTTTCCTCCCATAGGATCCCTGATGGCTAACAATAACATATCCTGACAGAATGTAAACGTTCTACATTCCCCTCTCCTTGTGATACGGTTAAGGCTATTTCATATTTTCAAGTTTAGAAGTCAGAACCCATCAATACTATGTGCATTTTACATATATTGTACTTTTTGCAGCATTTGTTGATAATGAAATCTGAAAATACTCGGCATACATTCAGTAACATAATAGCCCAAATTTACCATGAATATTCTTATCCGCCACATACAGTGCATTCGGAAAGTATTCAGACCCTTTGACTTTTTCCACATATTATTATGTAAAATGCCCATCAATCTACACACAATACCCCATAATGACAAAGGGAAAAAATGTTTTTTAGACATTTAAAAAAATAAATGAAATGACACATTTACATAAGTATTCAGACTCTTTACTCAGTACTTTGTTAAAGCACCTTTAGCAGCGATTACAGCCTCATGTCTTCTTCGGTATGACGCTACAAGCTTGGCTTACCTGTATTTGGGGAGTTTCTCCCTTCTCTGCAGATCCCCTCAAGCTCTGTCAGGTTGGATGGGGAGCGTTGCTGCACAGCTATTTTCAGGTTTCTCCAGAGAAGTTCGATCGGGTTCAAGTCTGGGCTCTGGCTGGGCCACTCAAGGACATTCAGAGACTTGTCCCGAAGCCACTTCTGCCTTGTCTTGGCTGTGTGCTTAGCGTCGTTGTCCTGTTGGAAGGTGAACCTTCACCCCAGTCTGACGTCCTGAGCGCTCTGGAGCAGGTTTTCATCAAGGATCTCTGTACTTTGCTCCATTAATCTTTTCCTCAATCCTGACTAGTCTTCCAGTCCCTGCCACTGAAAAACATCCCCATAGCATGAAGCTGCCACCACCACGCTTCACCTTAGGGATGGTGCCAGGTTTCCTCCAGACGTGACTCTTGGCATTCAGGCCAAAGAGTTGGTTTCATCAGACCAGAGAATCTTGTTTCTCATGGTCAGAGTCCGGCTGTCATGTGCCTTTTACTAAGGAGTGGCCTGATTGGTGGAGTGCTGCAGAGATGGTTGTCCTTCTGGAAGGTTCTCCCATCACCACAGAGGAACTCTGGAGCTCTGTCAAGAGTAACCATCAGGTTCACCAGTACCGTCACCTCCCTGACCAAAGCCCTTGTCCCCCGATTGATCAGGTGGCCAGCTCTAGGAAGAGTCTTGGTGGTTCCAAACTTCTTCCATTTAAGAATGATGGAGGCCACTGTTTTTTGGTACTCTTCTCCAAATCTGTGCCTCGACACAATCCTGTCTCTGGGCTCTATGGACCATTCCGTCGACCTCATGGCTTGGTTTTTGCATGCACTGTCAACTGTGGGACCTTATATAGACCGGTGTATGCCTTTCCAAATCATGTCCAATCAATTGAATTTACCACAGGTAGACTCCAATCAAGTTGGAGAAACATCTCAAGGATGATCAATGGAAACAGGATGCACCTGAACTCAATTTCGAGTCTCATAGCAAACGGTCTGAATACTATAAGTGTTTTATATTTTTTATAAATTTGCAAACATTTCTGATAACCTGTTCACTTTGTCATTTTGGGTTGTGTGTAGATTGAGATGTTTTATTTAATCCATTTTAGAATGAGGCTGTAATGTAACAACATTTTGAAAAAGTCAATGGGTCTGAATACTTTCTGAATGCACTGTTAGTCAAAACAATGACGAGGGTTTGAGTGAGAGGTGTAACTGGTGTCTCCAAGTGTGTAAAGTTCCTAAGTCATTTCAATGCACTTTCATTACTCAAGGAAAGAGCCTTTAACTATTAGGTGCTTTTTTTTGAGCTCTCCTAGCTGTGCTGTTGAGGAAGTGAAGTAAGCACACTTGTAGTTTTTTGTTTGGAACACAGCCTAGCATCATAAGCAACACACATTTACTGTTTATGCAATCCAAAACCGGTCCATTATAATTCCCAATCTGAGTCTGCTGGGCATCATTTGAAAGTGTATTCTATTGCCAACATGGCTAGCTAAGATACGATCTCAGTGTTAGGCTTTCACAAGGCACTTCAGAGAAACAATAATTTTGGTGAGGTTAATGGAGTGTGGTGCGTGTTCTGGGGCAAATTGTCTTCACAATACGTCAAACGGGCTCATTCTGTTCCAAACAACTCATGGTATTGATGCCTTGTCATTCTTGTAACTGTACATCAAACATGGCGATCATTGACGTTTGTAATGTAAATTACATGAGTTTTATAATATGTGAAGTGCACATTTGGACTCACAGGAGTGTGATTGGCTTGTATGACATCAGTGCGGTATTTATTATAACCCTCAACGTCTTTTAGAACAGATCGAGTCCCCTTCATTTACAGCATCCTCACTCAGACTTTTTGTGTGTGTGCAAAAGTAGCCCAGTTAGCTGCAGGGATAGGGACATCTTGTTTCAGGTGGTGCTCAAGTTTAGAACCATCTGTTAGGTGAATCCCGTAAAGCGGAGACCCTGAACTCTGACGTCATGTACAGCATATTACTGTACAGCCACTGCGTTACAATTATGTCTTATCGGTGTCCAAATCTAACATTTTACAACCCGTATATGGGCTAGAGGGTTAACATCCCTGACTTGGATGCACAACAGCAGTCAACCCCGAGGCTACGGCTGAGGACACAAATGCGTACGAGTAGTCCTGCTACGACCTCCAGAGCCATCAACTAGGCAAAAGGACAATATCGGAACAGGGTGGAATTCTATTATACCAGCTCCAACACATGTGACAGGGGCTACAGTACATAACGGACCACAAAGAAAGCCCTAGCTGTGATCTGCCCAACGATGCCTCTCTACAAGAAAAACTCAATGCATTTTATACAGGCTTCAACAAAAACAACAGAGCCCTTCACAAGAGCCCCCACTAATCCAGAGGACTCAGTGATCTCTCTCTCTCTCTCAGGGAATGACGTAAGGTTTTTAAACAGGTCAACACTCTTAAGGCCCTGGGCCAGACGGTATTCTGGGGCATGTCCTCAGGGAATGCACAGACCAGCTGGCAGGCATCTTCACTGACATTTTCATTCTCTCTTTGTCCCAGTCAGTAACCCCCACATGTTTCAAACCAACTGCCATCATTCCTGTTCCCAAAAACTAAGGCATCCTGACACAATGACTACTGCCAAGTAGCACTCACATCTGTAATAATGAAGTACTTTGAAAGGCTGGTCATGGTACACATTAACTCAATCATCTCAGACACCCAGGAAAAATTACAATTTACATAGTGCCCCAACAGATCCACTGACAACGCAATGTCAATTGCACTCCATTTTGCTCTTTCCAACTGCGAAAAAAGGAATGCATACTATGTGAGGATGTTGTTCATTGACTACAGCTCAGCGTTCAACACCATAGTGCCCTCCAAGCTCAGGACCTTGGAACTGAACACCCCCCTCTGCAATGAGGCGAAGAGACAGCCTACAGGGAGGTGGTCAGAGACTTGTCCGTGTGAGACCAGGACATAAACACCTCCGTCAACGTCAGCAAGACCAAGGAGCTGATCGTGGACTTCAGGAAGGAGGGGTGGGTGCAGATCCACATTGACGGGGCTGCAGTAAAGGGTCAAGAGCTCGGTGTCCACATCACTGAGGACTTAACTTGGTCCTCTCACACCAGCACAGTCGTGGAGAATGAACGGCATTGCCTCTTCTCCCTCAGGAGGCTGAAATGATTTTGCAAGCCTTGCTGTTCATTGATTATTGATTGCCACTACCTTTTATCTATCTATTTTATCCTGCTACAGGTTACTATTACTCTTGTTTACATGTATATATTGCCACTAGTATATTACCATAAGTATTTATATATTCTTGCTACCAGTCACTTTTCAGCCCTGTTTACATGTACAGTGCCTTCAAAGTATTCACACTCCTCTACTTTTTCCACATTTTGTTGTTACAGCCTGAATTTAAAATTGATCAAATTTAGATTTGTCATTGATCTACACAATACCCCATAATGTCAAAGTGGAATCTTTGTAGCTGAAATGTTTTGAGTCAATAAGTATTCAAACCCTTTTATGACAAGCCTAAATAAGTTCAGGAGTACAAACGTGCGTAACAAATCTCATAAACTAACATTGAGTGGCTGCTGCCAACATACTGACTCAACTCCAGCCACTTTAATAATGGAAAATTGATGTAATTTTTTTTTATCACCAGCCACTTTAAACAATGCCACTTAATAGAATGTTTACATACCCTACATTACTCATCTCATATGTATATACTGTAATCGACACCATCTACTGCATCTTGCCTATGCCGTTCTGTACTATGACTCATTCATATCTTTATGTACATATTCTTCATCCCTTTACACTTGTGTATAAGGTAGTTGTGAAATTGTTAGGTTAGATTACCCGTTGGTTATTACTGCATTGTCGGAACTAGAAGCACAAGCATTTCGCTACACTCGCATTAACATCTGCTAACCATGTGTATGTGACAAATAACATTTTATTTGATAAATTGCATCGGTTAAGATTTTTGAATGACTACCCAATCTCTATACCCCCCACACACAATTATCTTTCAAGTGCCTTAACTTCTTATGGCTGCATTCCCGTTAACGGGATGATATGACAACATCCAGTGAAAGTGCAGGGTGCCAAATTCAAACAACAGAAATCTCATAATTAAAATTCCTCAAATATACATGTATCTTATACCATTTTAAAGGTAATCTTGTTGTTAATCCCACCAAGTGTCTGATTTCAAATAGGCTTTTCAGCGAAAGCACCACAAACGATTGTTAGGTCACTGCAAAATCACAGAAAAACACAGCCATTTTTCCAGCCAAAGACAGGGATCACAAAAAGCAGAAATAGAGAAAATGAATCACTAACCTTTGATCTTCATCAGATGACACTCATAGGACTTCGTGTTACACAATACATATATGTTTTGTTCGATAAAGTTCATATTTATATCCAAAAACCTCAGTTTACATTGGTGCCATGTTCAGAAATGCTTCAAATATCCGGAGAAATTGCAGAGAGCCACGTCAAATAACAAATACTCATCAAAAACTTTGATGAAAGATACATGTTTTACATAGAATTAAAGATACACTTGTTCTTAATGCAACCGCTGTCAGATTTCAAAAAGCTTTACGCAAAAGCACAATATTCAATAATCTGAGAACAGCGTTCAGCCACAAAAGGAAGCCATACAGTTATCCGCCAAATTGTGCAGTCAACAAAACTCACAAATAGTATTATAAATCTTCACTTACCTTTGCTGATCTTCATCGGAATGCACTCCCAGGACTCCCACTTCCACAAGAAATGTTAATTTTGTTCGGTAATGTCCATAATTGATGTCCAAATAGCTATTTTTGTTAGCGTGTTTGGTAAACAAATCCAAAGTCAGGAAGCGCGTTCACTAGAAGCAGACGAAATGTCAAGAAGTTCCCGTAACAGTCAGAAACATGTCAAACGATGTATTGAATCAATCTTTAGAATGTTTTTAACATAAATCTTGAATAACGTTCCAACCGGAGAATACCATTTACTTCAGATGTGCGATGGAACAGAGCTCCCTCATGTGAACGCGCATGGTCAGGTCATGGTAGACCTGACTAATTCCTGTCTCCTTCAGCCCCACTTCACAGTAGAGGCATCAGACAAGGTTCTACAGACTGTTGACATTTACATTTAACATTTAAGTCATTTAGCAGACGCTCTTATCCAGGGCGACTTACAAATTGACATCTAGTGGAAGCTGTAGGAAGTGCAAACAGATCCATATCCCACTGTGTATTCAATAGGGGCTGGGTTGAAAATCGACCAACCTCAGAATTCCCACTTCCTGTTTGGATTTTTTCTCAGGTTTTTGCCTGCCATATGAGTTCTGTTATACTCACAGACATCATTCAAACAGTTTTAGAAACTTCAGAGTGTTTTCTATCCAATACTAATAACAATATGCATATATTAGCAACTGGGACAGAGGAGCAGGCAGTTTACTATGGGCACCTCTGGGCACATTTCATCCAAGCTACTCAATACTGCCCCTGCAGCCATAAGAAGTTAATTAAGTAGTGAATTTCAAACACAGATTGAACCACAAAGAACAGAGGTTTTTCAATGCCTCGCAATGAAGGATGGTGATTTGGTAGATGTGTGTGTAAATTTAAATTTAAAAAAAGCAGATGCTAAATATCCCTTTGAGTATGGTTAAGTTATTAATTATCATTTGGATGGCGTAACAATACACCCAGTCACTATAAATATACAGGTGTCCTCCTAACTCAGTTGCAGGAGAGGAAGGAAACTGCTCAGGGATATCATCATGAGCCCAATGGTGATTTTGAAACAGAGTAATGGTTGGGATATGAGAACTGAGGCTGGATCAACAACATTGTAGTTACTCCACATTACTAAAATAAATGACAGAGTGAAAATAAAGGAAGCCTGTACAGAAGAATAAAAAACATGCATCCTGTTTGCAACTAGGCACTTAAGTAATACTGCCAAAAATGTGGCAAAGCAATTCATCACATTTGCAAGCATGGTGGTGACTGAATCATGCAGTGTTGTATGCCTGTCATTGTTAAGGACTGGAATTTTTCCGGATAAAAAAAAATAATTGAATAGAGCTAAGCACAGGCAAAATCCTACAAGAAAACCTTGTTCAGTCTGTTTTCCACCAGACAGCGGGAGATTAATTCACCTTTCAGTAGGACAATAACCTAAACCACAAGGTCAAATCTATACTGGAGTTGCTTACCAAGAAGACTGGGAATGTTCCTGAGTGGCCGAGTTACATATTTGCCTTAAATTTACTAAAATCTATTGCGAGACCTGAAAAAGGTTGTTTAGCAATGATCAACAGCCAATTTAATAGAGCTTTGAAAAGAATAATATGTAAACGTTGCACAATCCATGTGTGGAAAGACTCTGCTGTAATCTCTGCCAAAGGTGCTTCTACAAAGTTTTGACTCGGGTGTGAATACTTATCTAAATGAGAGATTTCTGTATTGCATTTTCAATACATTTGCAGAAATGTCAAAAAACGTTTTCACTTGTTATTATGGGATATTGTGTGTAGAAAATATATTTAATCCATTTTGATTTCCGGCTGTAACACAAAAAAATGTTGAATAAGTCAAGGGGTATGAGTACTTTCTGAAGGCACTGCATGTCTCATTCTGAGATGCTGTGTGCTAATGCCTCAATTGGTCAACTCTGCTGTCTAAAGAAAAGAGCGGGTTGTAGGTTGACTCTGCTGCTGCGATTGGATAGCGTGCAGCTGTGCTGTAGGGTAACTCTGCTGCTGCGATTGGATAGCGTGCAGCTGTGCTGTAGGGTAACTCTGCTGCTACGATTGGATAGCGTGCAGCTGTGCTGTAGGGTAACTCTGCTGCTACGATTGGATAGCGTGCAGCTGTGCTGTAGGGTAACTCTGCTGCTACGATCGGGTCACATGTAGCCGTGCTCCGAATAAATAATTACTTGCTGCCAGCCTCAAATCTCCATTTTGGAACATATTGACTTTCTACCACTAACACTTTAGTAGATTTTGCAACTAGTACAATTGTTTACGACTCATATTGATGCAATATCTTTTTCAACCATAGAAGTTGTTTTGAGTTCAGCTCCTCTTTAAAATGTTACCATATTATGTAAATACCCAGTAAATGGTGAACTGGATATTTGTATTCATTTATTTGTCATTATTAGCACAATATGTACGTACACCTATTACACCAAAGATGGCTCATTTGCATTTGTCAAGAGTAACCTACAACCATACCAGTACACAGTATGGCTTACTTCCAGTAGGATCTTTTAAGTTTTCCGTTCTCTCTTACAGACCAGTTTCCGCATCGCAGCTACAGGAGTTGTCCTTGACCTGGACAAATCTGTGACCATAGTCAAAAAGCTCAAGCTGATTGGCTACCCATACAAGATCTACAAGAACACATCCTTCATCAAGGTAGGATGCACCTCATGGCACTACTGACATACCATAGTTCAGCTACAATATACAGTATTTACTTTTTGTGGTAGACATTTGTTTATCTGTTGTAGAACAGGATAACAGAAATAATCTAACACTATGGACCAACTGTGTAACTAATGGTTTATGAATGTATTAATATATAATTATTGGTTCACAGCAAAGCTGTGAAACCTATTCTATGAATTCTTCTTATATATTTTTTTCCTTGACGTGGTCAAATAACTAGATTTTTTTCCTTTTTCTAATTTGGCACACAGAATCTAGAGGCCATGAGTAACTTGGTCAAAAAGAATGGCACGATTGACCTCCATCACACTGTTTGACCTAGAGACTTGAAACGGTTGTTGTCTTCATGCTGAATTTTTTTTGCTTCAAGGACCCATAAGGTCTGTCGGGATAGATATCCCTCCATCTTGGACATTTTGGAAAAACGTATTCTCAAGAACCATAAATCCAAATAACACCAAATGATGTATGTATGCCCATGGTACATCTCGTAACTTAGTTTGAGAAAAGCTAAGGGATTGGTTAAGAAATGGCTGGGTTATTGATCAATTAGGAAATACTTTTAACTTTATGGTCATTACCATGATGAACCATGTTAAGTTTGGAATTTAGTTTCCTTATGTTTTTAAGATCTCATTTAACAATTCACTTTTTTAACTATGCTTAATCATAAAATAAATCTTAATGGACTAAGTCAGATTCACTCCAAATGTGGCCACACTATACCAGTAGGTGCATTTTAGCACTAATATGCTAAAAAATACTTTTTTATTTTTATTTTCATGAACCAGATTTTACGTGTCCATTTTAACCACTGTAAATCCACTCCGCAGTGGCCTATCAACTTGAAACTTGTAATCGCTATCATGGACTTCCCTAAGATGAAACACACTATTTGGTATTGATATCTCAAAAAACAAGGAAACTATTGACTTATTATTTGCATATGTAACGCTTATGTAACGCTAATACATTACATCAGTCTTCAATGGGTTAGAATTTTTGTTGTTGTTGCTGCATTCATATGGCTGCACTGTACCAATAGATGCACGTTAGCACATATGTGAATGCTAAAAATCCTTTAAAAATCTTATGAACCATAAATCAGATTGACTCCAGATTTGGTATATAGACGGGTTGGATGTTTAGCAACAAAACGGACACATACGCTGCTATGGGGCAAAACAGACTGGGTTGGCTTAGATTGTCGACAACATGTAAACTATATTTCTTATCCAATGTTTAGTCTCAGTTGTTGGTTAGCTAGCTAGTCAATTTTAGCCATATTAGTATTGACTTGAAGTCAGTCTAAACACCTCAAGACATGGTATCAAGAACAATATTAAACTAGCTGAAACGATCACTTACGATTCCCCACATGGCAGTTTGACATTGTTGGTAGCTATCTGGCCATCCAGAATCACAACTTAAGCTTCTGCCCCATTGATGCGTGCACATGGGTTAGCTGACAATGTCACAAACTATCTAATGAATTAGCCTCTAATGAATTTGAGAATGATTAGTTGCTGCATTCAAAGTCGACCACACTACATGGCCCTTATAGCCCTGGTGTGATAACTGAACCGATGAACATGGGGCCATGAAATTTGGTATGTAAACCTTATGTATATGTCCTTATAAGTTGTGTGAATATAAAGTCAGATCAGCCCTACTACTGAGTATAAATGAGACTCAGGTCCACCCCAAAAAATTCAGAAAAACGTGAGCTTTACACTTCTGTTTTGTTCCCAGGGGATGTTCAACACCGTGCTGGAGGTGGCGAAATTCGAAGGGGCTTCCATCCGAACTGTCAGTGGGGTCAGAGGTCAAATTAAGAAGGCCCTGTCAACACCGGCGGGAGCCTACAGAGCCACGTTCGAAGACAGGCTGCTGATGAGTGGTGAGCAACTGGCGCAGTCAAGAGCATTTCATAGTCCCAAAAACAACCCTTAGCCCCCTCACCCTACCCTCTATGCGCTTGTGGAGATCTGAAGGCTTGGATAGGCGAAAGTAATATGGTGAAAATTCCAGTAGTAGTAGGATTTACACAATTTGACAAACGTATGTATTGCCTGCAGCAGATTGCTCCTACTGTTTTGGTTGCACATTTCATGGGAACTTCTATGGCCGTTACAGTAATTTGCACGGAATACTGCCTTTATATTCCTAGCTAGTACTTCTGGGTGTGTTTACACATTGCGTCCCTGTGCTCCTGTTACATGTTGTTCATTACTCTTGTGTGTAGATATTGGTTACCTGTGCTCCTGGTATATGTTATTTAGGGTTGTCCCCGACTAAAAAAAATATATTGGTAGACCAAAAGTCGTCCGTTCTTTTCACCAATCGATTGGTCAAAATTTGAAACCGTGTATTTTTCCATATATACACACCCTATATGCTTTTATTAAAATCAACTACACTGCTCAAAAAAATAAAGGGAACACTTAAACAACACAATGTAACTCCAAGTCAATCACACTTCTGTGAAATCAAACTGTCCACTTAGGAAGCAACACTGATTGACAATAAATTCCACATGCTGTTGTGCAAATGGAATAGACAAAAGGTGGAAATTATAGGCAATTAGCAAGACACCCCCAAAAAAGGAGTGATTCTGCAGGTGGTGACCACAGACCACTTCTCAGTTCCTATGCTTCCTGGCTGATGTTTTGGTCACTTTTGAATGCTGGCGGTGCTCTCACTCTAGTGGTAGCATGAGACGGAGTCTACAACCCACACAAGTGGCTCAGGTAGTGCAGTTCATCCAGGATGGCACATCAATGCGAGCTGTGGCAAAAAGGTTTGCTGTGTCTGTCAGCGTAGTGTCCAGAGCATGGAGGCGCTACCAGGAGACAGGCCAGTACATCAGGAGACGTGGAGGAGGCCGTAGGAGGGCAACAACCCAGCAGCAGGACCGCTACCTCCGCCTTTGTGCAAGGAGGTGCACTGCCAGAGCCCTGCAAAATGACCTCCAGCAGGCCACAAATGTGCATGTGTCTGCTCAAACGGTCAGAAACAGACTCCATGAGGGTGGTATGAGGGCCCGACGTCCACAGGTGGGGGTTGTGCTTACAGCCCAACACCGTGCAGGACGTTTGGCATTTGCCAGAGAACACCAAGATTGGCAAATTCGCCACTGGCGCCCTGTGCTCTTCACAGATGAAAGCAGGTTCACACTGAGCACATGAGCACATGTGACAGACGTGACAGAGTCTGGAGACGCCGTGGAGAACGTTCTGCTGCCTGCAACATCCTCCAGCATGACCGGTTTGGCGATGGGTCAGTCATGGTGTGGGGTGGCATTTCTTTGTGGGGCCGCACAGCCCTCCATGTGCTCGCCAGAGGTAGCCTGACTGCCAATAGGTACCGAGATGAGATCCTCAGACCCCTTGTGAGACCATATGCTGACACATGCACATTTGTGGCCTGCTGGAGGTCATTTTGCAGGGCTCTGGCAGTGCACCTCCTTGCACAAAGGCGGAGGTAGCGGTCCTGCTGCTGGGTTGTTGCCCTCCTACGGCCTCCTCCACGTCTCCTGATGTACTGGCCTGTCTCCTGGTAGCGCCTCCATGCTCTGGACACTACGCTGACAGACACAGCAAACCTTTTTGCCACAGCTCGCATTGATGTGCCATCCTGGATGAACTGCACTACCTGAGCCACTTGTGTGGGTTGTAGACTCCGTCTCATGCTACCACTAGAGTGAGAGCACCGCCAGCATTCAAAAGTGACCAAAACATCAGCCAGGAAGCATAGGAACTGAGAAGTGGTCTGTGGTCACCACCTGCAGAATCACTCCTTTTTTGGGGGTGTCTTGCTAATTGCCTATAATTTCCACCTTTTGTCTATTCCATTTGCACAACAGCATGTGAAATTTATTGTCAATCAGTGTTGCTTCCTAAGTGGACAGTTTGATTTCACAGAAGTGTGATTGACTTGGAGTTACATTGTGTTGTTTAAGTGTTCCCTTTATTTTTTTGAGCAGTGTATATATGCATTGAGCTTGTCTGATGCTTTAAACTCACTGTTTGATGAAATAAGACACATGACTCGAGGGAGCCAGAGATCAAGATAACCAGAAGAAAAAACCTTAACCTGACCCGATCATCCTCCTCCCGCTCCTACTGGCTTTTACAGATCCCGCTGTTACTCATCTGAAGTTGCCGGTAATGGGCTGTACGAGGAGTTAGCAAACTTTCTCATGTGGAATGCAAATGTATCATACCATTTCTACTGATCTGCATGCCAGTTATGGTTTTCATATGTACATTTTCGTGGAACAGTTTCATTTTATTTATAATGTCTTCGTATCTCTAAATCATTGTCATGTGGTTAATCAAAATTCTATCCAAATGAAAATTATGAACCTAAAAAGTAACTTCTGCCATTGACAATTATGTAAAAATAGCCTATAAAGGCAACAAATAAAAACCTTGCAGCCTGCAGGTAGAAAATAATCCTGATAAAAATAAATATCCTATAAATCACATTGGCTACACGTGGCCTTTCTGCAACAAACTTGAAACATTGTATTAACTTAGGTCCGGCCTGAAGTGCCTTGCAATTTTTTATAAAATATTCTGGGCCCAGAGGTCGTGTCTAGACTTGACAGTTCACGCAGCTTTAGTATTCTGATCATAGAGTTCTGTTCACGGAATTCCGTATGCGTGCATCTACGCCTACATTTAAACGTGTCCGGGTTCCCTATTCCCGCGCTATATTCAAATGCCAGTATGCATTCTAAAAACGGTGAAATATGGTAGCACAACAACTGATGGCAGTAGATAACTACTGTAGCTAACAAGCAATGCTAAAGGGATTGCAAACGGGTTAGCATAACTCTAGGCCAAAAAATTTTTGTTACAAATATTAGCTAGCTGGCTAGTATTTGAGGCCAGAAAACACGTTACTCACACACTAGGAACGTATTTACTCCAATGTTATAATGAAAAGGTGCCTCGGTCCCAGAACAGAAGTATTCTTGAGACTGTACCCACTGTATGAGCTTTCCGTAGCCTGATTGCATCCAGACTGAGGAGAAATCTGCACACAATGCAGCCTGACCACCTTCTGAAGTGGTCAGTTTGATCTGAACACAAAGCAACTTTTGTGCATCTAGACCAGTCTTCTCAATGTGGTCTTTTGTATTCTGATGGCAGAAGTCAAATGTACGTGTCAAGTGTAGACACGACCAGAGTTTCCCGCGCTAGTGAGCTCAGCACAGGAATTGTCATTCTCAATGGATGTAAAAACAGACTTTGTTTGAGGTGAACAAAACATTACTTTGAGATGCTCCACAGCTCATTAATGGTGGTGCGTTAAGCCAATCAGAAATTCTATCAGATCCCCAAATGGGCACATTTATGATCAGGCCAGGTAGCCAATACGCCTACATCTATGCGTAATCAGGTGCGCATCCTTACTCAACATTGACAGGAGCGCTCCAAACAAAAGACAATGACTAAATTGACAAAACTCATAAATGGAAAGAAATAAACCAAAACTTGTTTCTCAAGTGTAGCAAAGGTTGTGCACTCTGCAAACGATTAGTCTCGCCCTCCACAATGGACTAGTTCACGGAGAAATATATATATTTGCTACTGTTTGACTAAAAACAATCTTTGTCGACCTACCGCCTATCGGCCAAACAATCGACCAGTCGAATAATTGGGGTCAGCCATAATGTTAATAATTACTCTTGTTCATGTGTGTAGACATTGTGTTCCTGCGCTCCTGGTACCCGGTGTCAGTCCCTCAGCTCTACAACCCCGTGACCTCCCTGCTGATGCCAGCGGGCCAGAAGGACAGTTGGTCGGGCATGAGGACGGTGGGCCAGCTGAAACACGACCTGGGGGTCCGCAACAAGCCCAACACAGACTCACTGTACAAGGTAAGGCCAGACCGACGAGGTGGCAGCCAGAATACATAGAGAAAAATGTCCACTCACTGTTTTGCTGCTTCCAAACATGACCCTAATTCTAAACCTAACCGTAACCCTAGCAAACAGTTGCATATCAACAGATAGTTTGGCCATCTGTAGATGATCGATAGGGGACTATCCAAATAAAGTGTGACCTGATCTTTTGACGAAGCTCAATTTATTAAATATGGAGGCAGTTAGACTATCAACCGTTTATTGTTCACAAAAGGGGTGTTTTAACGTAAGACATTTGGTAAGTAAAAATGGCGCATAGCAAAACATAACACTACACAGATTCATTTATGGGTACATTTCCTACTTCCTGCCAATCCGAGAAGCATCCAGCTGCCGGGTCTAAAAATCTCAAAAGTCATGTGCGTGCGTCTCAGATGGTGTTTTTGCATCTCAGATGGCATGTGTGCAGTGCATTAACACCCTGGACCAGAGCTATACTCTATCACTAGCTCTGGGCCAGGGCGTTAGTGCGCTGCACACATATCAGTCTGCACATTAGCTCTGGTCCAGGACGGTAGTGCGCTGCACACATATCAGTCTCCACATTAGCTCTGGTCCAGGACGGTAGTGCGCTGCACACATATCAGTCTGCACATTAGCTCTGGTCCAGGATGTTAGTGCGCTGCACGCATATCATCTGAGCCACTACGTATCGTAGTGGCCGACGTTGGGAAAGTGTTAGGATTAATTTAGTTTTGTAATACGTTTTGGATACAATGTTAATTTCCTACTTGTAGTGATTTTTCACCGAAAATGTACAACCAAGCAACCACTGTTGCTTGTGCTTTAGCTTCCACCTTGGTATATTGGCTACGCTAGCTAGCTGACTACTTCCCTCGCTGTAAGGTTAAAGGATCTATGGGAAAGCTGTGCTCGGCAGGCGGGGGCGAAGGACACTGTCCCGGTGTTGTGAAACACCTGCTTGCCATGCGTTCTCTCCCCACTAGACTATCACGCGGTGACATCCAGGTGGTTACCAATATAAGTTATTTCTCATAAAGGCTGCTATCCTACTTGGAATAAAAAAACTTGGAGCAAAACATTTGGCTACGTTAGCTAACACCAGCAACACTGTGATACAGCTGCCCAGTGGGAGGCACCTCTGGTTGGCAGGCACCGATACAACACCGGTGCACTGGTCATTCGGCACAGGCTTGTTGTCGTGCATCCCAAGGCATGTCACTGTGACATCCATGGTGACCAATATTACAAGTTTATTTCTCGCTCGCCCATTAGAATAAACATATCTCTAACTAGCGCCCAGCATTTAATGTCTGTTTTACAAATGTGAAACCGAAGGCAACTTTCCACATTGCGTGGACAGTAAAGTTTGTCTAAATCTAATTTCACCACCCGTGCTGTTGGTGGCGTTTACGCTCCATCTTCTCTGGCACCATTTGACATCCGTCCTCAGCTCCAATGTCTCACAGCGTCTGTAGTATGAAAAGGTATCTGCTGAAGCAAGACTATTGGCCTGATTGGATTCTGAACCTCTGACCTAACCCTTGACCCTTTCTCCCCCCTTGGCAGCCGGTTGTGCGAGCGCAGCGCCACTTCAACAAGCTGCACATCCCCAGGGAGCTGCAGAAGGCATTGCCCTTCAAGAGCAAGCCCAAACAGGACCAGCCCAAGGGCAAGACGCCCAAGGACCTCCAGAGGCCCGCTGTCATACGGGAGCCCCACGAGAGGAAGGTAAGGGTCTCCTTACGGAAACGATAATGAAAAATCCCATGATGTTTGTCAGATTTACTAATTCTCTTTATCTCTGATGTACTAATATGCTGTGAAAGCGAAACCGGACTGGCCAAGGTGCAGGCTTTTGTTCTAGCCCAGCACTAACACATTTGATTCAACAAATGGTGGTCTACATGATCTAAATCTGTGTAAAAGCTGGGCTGTAACAAAAACCTACATACTGTCGCCTCCCCATAATGTGGTGGGCACGCGCACACACACCAATAACTATATATATGAATGGACAAAGCCATTGATCACGGTACGCCATTCATTCCTATGTGAAGACTCCATAGCACATTGAAGCCAAATTTAAGTCGGTTAAGTGACGTTACAGGCTCAGTGCTGCTCCCTCATTGAGTAACTCCAGTTGAAGGACGACCCGGGTACTGCAGGCTGCCATTAGCAACTAATTATCCTTAACTTCTGTGTGATATTTTAAAATAGTTTCAAGGACATACAACTGGTGTATTAAAGTAATTATTGGTACCATGATTGTCTTAGAATATTTTTTTTTACAGTAAGATGGACCACGAAGACTGCCATTTTTTCATTCACTATAATGGATGGTCCTGTTTTCTGCCAACAATGCCTGCAGTACCACGATCAGCCTTGAACATTTGTGGCTTCAATGACTGCCCCTGACACACACGAATGACACTGCATTTGAAATTTGAGCATGTTCCCTCTCTTGTTCACCAGATGGCGGCGCTGCTCAACGCGCTGAGCACGGTGCACAACTACAAGAGCAAGAAAGCGCACGTGGCGCAGCACGCTAAGCACAAGGACTTCCTGCGGCAGCGGGACAAGGCGGAGGAGGACAAGCTCAAGAGGCAGAAAGAGGCGAAGAAGAAGCTTTACCGTATGATGGGCCAGAAGGAGAAGAAGAGTCAGAGGTCCAGTCTGAAAGGGGCGCCGCAGGATGACTGATTTTTAAATCAATATGACTCTAAAAGACCAGTGTAATAACTTTTCGGCCTTCCAATGGAATGGAATAATCCTCTGTTTAAGCATAATCTGTTGGGCTGCAGTGGAGTAGGTTGAAATTGCCCCTAGATGCTGATCTTGGGTCAGTTTAGCATTTTCCCCTCTGATGGTTAAAGTGATACATTGGGATTTTAGCAATTAAGCCTTTTGTCTACTTCCCTAGTCAGAGAAACTCATTCATGGATACCATTTTTATGTCTCTGCATCCAGTATGAAGGAAGGATTGGGGGAGGGGAAGCTGATCCTAGATCTGTACCTAGGGTAATCTTCACCCAGAGCGTCTTCAGTACTGGGGTAGGAGTGTAAATGCAAGGAATGGATGAACATCCTTCTTCAGCTTCTGTAGCCTGGTTGTGTAATGTGGTTTTTCAATGCCAGTTATTGACACCTCATTTCGAGTGGTTCCATAGAGGAACCAGAAAGAACTGTATATTAGTCATATCTCTACCACTCGTCTAGCTTCAATCGTGTGGTGTTTTAATAAAAAATATTACAAAAATAGTATGCGAGTGCCTTAACTCTAAAAGAGCATAAAAGTAAAGTAAGTGTAATTCTATAATATATTTTGATCGAGTAGAAGTTTCATAATGGCTAGGTTGTTACAAATGCACTGATAAGTGGAAGCACATGGCATTTCAGAAACTTTGAAGTTGTGCCTGTCAGAGTGAACTCATCATGGATATAACCCGTTTTAGCATGGACATTGCCATTGAGGACTACCACCATTTTAAAGTAGTCAACTGGGTGGGATTCCTGAGTTGGGAGCAATCCGCCAATGAAGAAAAATGTACTACTTTAAAATGGAGATGGCCACAATGGCGCTGCCCATGCAGTCAGACGCTATAGAGCCCCACAGCGGAGGTCTCATAATACCTTAGTGGTCAAACAGGGAAATCCCACCATGAATTTTTCCCATAAGGAATTTTAGAAACACTTAAAATAAGGGCTGTGTTTCGTGTAGGCTTAACCTGGTCGGACGTTTTGATATCATGCAAGGTGATTTAACAATATATTCGGCTCTATTTACTCTGATTCTAAAATTCTATTTAGACATCATGCAAGACTACAAATCCCTGCAAGATCCTGCACGTCATCTCTAGCTGACACCTTTGCTAACAGGTATTGTGTCAATTTAAAACTTGCACAAGACAGCTCACAGTGTCAATTGTAAAGACATTTATTCATTACTAAATTTAGCTAACATTAGATAGTTAATCCAGTGTGGAAAGTTGCTAATATTAGATAGTTAATCCAGAGATTCTTACCTTTGCCACTATTCGGCAGTCTCGTTCAGATCAGCGTGGCATTTGTAGTTCTTTGATGGCCACATTAGCGTTTAATTTCTAGGGGTTAAATATAGGCGAATATATTGATAAAAGCCACCTTGTCCTAGACTAGAGAGATCTACATGGTTATCAAAATGACACTCCAGGATAAACCAACATGAAACACGGCCCTTATTATTTTCTAAAAACCCTATGGGGAAAAATGAATGGTCGAAAAGCGATTGGAACCATTTCCTTGTTTGACCGCTAGGTTTTATGGGTATGAAGACTCAACCTGTGGTACTTTAACGTTAGATACAAAAATGAGTCCTCTGTCTCAATGGCCGGTTGTCACACATCTGCCCTCTCATTGGCTAGAATGGTCCCACCTGATCTCGCCTCCTCCCACCTGCCTTCCATCTTTGAGAACATGTATTTTCATTGTTAGTGGTCACTCGAATATAGATTAACACAGGCTAAAGAGATCTTATACGTTTTTGCCTCCTCCCACCTGCCTTCCATCTTTGAGAACATGTATTTTCATTGTTAGTGGTCACTCGAATATAGATTAACACAGGCTAAGGAGATCTTATATGTTTTTGCCTCCTCCCACCTGCCTTCCATCTTTGAGAACATGTATTTTCATTGTTAGTGGTCACTCGAATATAGATTAACACAGGCTAAGGAGATCTTATATGTTTTTGCCTCCTCCCACCTGCCTTCCATCTTTGAGAACATGTATTTTCATTGTTAGTGGTCACTCGAATATAGATTAACACAGGCTAAGGAGATCTTACACGTTTTTGTTCTGAGATAGTCAGTTAACATGACCTTAATGAATGCCTTTTGTGCTTGTTGTCATTACATGAATGCTTCAAAGTTCAAAAAGTGACGTTATCGGATGAACATGATCTCATAGAATAAAACTTGTAAAATCTAAGCCTGTGTTTACGATACTTTTTCACTGTTTATCTAAAAAAAATTACTTTAATTTCCCCATAGGCTTTGGCCAACGAGCCATGCCGGAGTTGGTGCCTATAAAAAGACGCCATTACTATTGTGCTCTATACAACAGCTGATCCAAAGGGGGTGTGGCATATGTCAACTCTTCTGCAGTGGGAAACACTTGGGGACTCCCTAAAAACGCGCCACTTCGATGCAGGTTAGGAGAGCATTTTCACTAACCCTTTCCCTAAACTTACTAGGTTATGAGAATTAGGTTAAGGTTAGGAAAAGGGTTAGGGAAAATCCTCTCCTAACATGCTACGAAAAGTCACTTTGGTCATAGCTGAATCGAAGTGGGGTGTTTTTAGGGGATCTCGTGTGCAACCGCTGATTACAATATGTCGCTAACTACAGTTATTTTGGCTGGATCTGACTCCATCTCATCTGCACTGATATGAAAATTTCAAATAGGTGAAAGTACTATTGTGGGTCGCTATCAGGGAAATGCCTTCAACTATCCAGCACATATTTTACATCCGTGCAGATAAAGGAAAGAGAAATACACTTCACACTTGATGCACTGTGGTACTACATTTTGGTTGTCTGTTTTCGTTAACTTGTCTCCATAGAGAAAGCATTGTGAATGTGTCATTCTTTGTGGTAAATAATATGGATACAATGGAAAAGATGGTTAAAAGTTCTCAAATTCTTACAAGCTATGCAGAGCCAAAACACTGCAAGGTGGGAATTAAGTGCTTTATTAGTCTATCTGCAGATATTAAATTGCAGCTTAGTCACGAAACGTGGCAATTCCTTAAATTGTGTAGGCAACGTCATACACACTTACATAGAAAAAAAACTAAACGTCCCTTGTCTGTCAAATATTGACTAAAATGATATTTGAACTGCCGATTGTCCGTGGTGTTGGTCCATCAACTGGCCATTTTTTGATGTTGTACATATCCACAGGAAAGTATTATTAAACCGATTAAAGTACACACACGTGATGCATACTAACGGGTGTTTACATGGTTTTGTGCATATGGGTGATAGAAATGTATACTTCAGTGCCTGTGCTCTAAATAGTCGGGTTAACAACTTTCAGTGAATATTGTCTCAAATTTTGAGCAGCTGAAGAAGCAGCCGCACAGACAACCGCTAAAGTAAGTTTAAATGTAATTTTAAACATTCTAGCTTGTAAGGAAAACTTTCAGTGCATTGTTTGATTGTATACCAATAATTGGGCTCAAAGTCTGCCTAATAAATCAATCTTCTGCTCTCCTCCCAACAACACACAGCAAATCAGTTTTTCTGATCTACATCCCTCAATACAACCCAGTCCAATCAGCAGGTGATTGATGAGCCTAAATGGCAGAGGCTTAAGTCACCGTTTCAGTTTCCTCAGCACCTCTTTAGTCAGCTGCTTAGTGTATCTGTTGATCTTCCGGTGTCCTGGCATCCATCCCAGGAGAAAGCGATGGAAGTCTGTCCAGGCAAAGGCAAACATCTCCCTCCACTCTTTCTCCAGAGCAGCAAAGTCCACCTGCTTGGTCACTGATGCTCTCAGTTCTGTGAAGTAGTAGTCCAGCAGGCCGGGAACCCTCTTTTCAAGCTGTTTCTCCTCTATTTCCTCCAGGAGGTAGACAACATCCTTCATCCCACAGCCTCCGCCCACGTACTGAAAGTCCACTGCCGCCACACCCTGCCCACTCCCAGAGAAGCAGAAGTTGGCTAGTTTGGCATCTCCGTGAACGATGGTCTTGAAGCGGCATTCATTGAGGATCCTGTCAATCTCCCCGGCAGTTGCTTTGAGCTGGGCGTCGTCCATGGCATTCAGCTCGTCAGGGCGTGTTTCCAGGTGCCAATAGGTACCTATGGGCCACAGCCCCTCTGGCACCACCCCCAGGAAGAGGCCATGGAAGTGGGCCAGCCAGCTGAGGCAGGCCCTCATCTCTGCATCCCTAACGCTGGTTCTACTCTGGTCAAAGCCCACCACATCCAGGTCCTCCAGAACGATCAGCTGTTCGTCCCCGTATGAACAAGCAGCCAGACAGGCTGGCATTCGACAGCCATCATTGGTGGAGAAGTTCTGGTACCAGTGCGTCTCAACTTGGTAGGACCTCACCTTGCGCATGTGAGACAGGTCTGTGTTCCAGCCTCCAGGGTGCTCGGCCTCCTTTGGGAACATGACATGTTTGACAACGACAGAGGGGCGGTCACAGCCATCTAAATGGACCCTCACAATCTGGCCATAGCCGCTCCACAGCGTCTGGATTTTGTCACCAACACGCAGAGCCTTTGCACCACACTCCTGCAGAATAAGGTCCTGATATTCTTGTTTCATCCTGAAGTCTTTCACCAGACCGAAAAATAACAGATTAGGTTATGTCAAAATCTGTCAAAATTACAGCTTTTCACAAAAGACTGATACATTTAGGCAGAAAAGTGTTGACTGAAGGAACAACAAAGTAAGCATGCACACAGTTTGATCGAATAGGAAATGCAAGTCTATGCGTTTCACACACACATGGAGGAAATTGAACTTCGACAAACTATTTAAATAAGTGTAATCTTTCAAACCCACACACCGCCATCTCACGATGGACACAGTCAAAACATTAGTTAACAACGCCAATGTGCGTAAAACTCACGATGAAAATGTGTTGCACGTCGAGTTGTATTGTGTTATGTTTCGATCATGAATACTCTCCAATGTGGACTGAAGATTTACATCAATCAATGGCGCAATACTACCACCAACTGGATTGGAGTGTAAAAGCTCTCGTCATCGTTGGAGCTACCCGGAAGCTAAATCATGGAAATTACTTATGTTGTTGTTATCGGGCAGAAAGTAGCTCGTCTACTTGCTAGCTGTATATCATAATGTTATATGGATATTGTCACGGTGGTTGTTTGCATTTAATTCATTTGATAATCTTATTTTAAAAACCCATATTTTGGAACTGTAACTCATTGCTTTGATTTAGCTGTCTAAGTTCGGCTTGCTAGCTAACGCAGCTAGCTAGTTAACGTTAGTTACGAATGACAGGGACAGTCATACTTTCCAGGCTGTATGAAGGCGTATAAAAAAACGCTAGAACAAAATGGATTGCACGGCACTGGAGCACGATGCAATTAAATTTGCTAAAACTGCTGTCATCTGCGATCAGAATGGAAAATACAACGAGGCTGTCTTCTATTATAAGGTAACGTTAAGGACTGAAATGGATGTTGTGGAATAATTTGCCGCACTCCACATTGGCTTTTACTTTCACCTGCATCTTATGGTCACCATTGTGGAATAGACTACTTGATCACTGATGCACTTTTAGCCTTTAGAAGTGGCATTCCAGTGTTTACACCTGTGTAACAAACGGTATGTATTCAGCCTTTAAGATAGTAACCCTATATAATTTGAGCTTCTGGATATCTCTTATTAGAGGTACTTGACCCATGGTTAAGACACGCTTGTATTTTGCTACATAAAAATTAATTTGTCATTTTGAAAGCAATAATGTTGGTGTTCTATGTGATATTAGGAGGCGGCACAAGCCCTGATCTACGCCGGCATGGCAGGGTCTAAACTGGAGGGCATCCAGGATAAAGTCAATGAGTACCTGGACCGGGTTCAGGCCCTGCACAATGCTGGTGAGTCCACCTCAACAGTGTAGGGAAAGTGGTGATCCTCCATAACCACTTCTGATCCAACTTCATTCACTCTCATACTCCATCCAGAATGAGTGGACCCATATTCATAAAGCATAGCAGTGAGTAGCCTACAGTGCATTCGGAAAGTATTCAGACCCCTTGAATTTTTCTACATTTTGTTACGGTACAGCCTTATTCTAAAATTAATTCAATTAAAATTTCTCAGCAATCTACACACTACCCCATAGTGACAAAGCAAAAACAGGTTTTTATAAATGTTTGCACATTTATTTGAAAAACAACAGAAATAGCTTATTTCCGTAAGTATTCAGTCCCTTTACAATGAGACTGGAAATTGAGTTCCAGTGCATCCTTTCCCTTGATCATCCTTGAGATGTTTCTACAACTTGATTGGAGTCCACCTGTGGTAAATTCAATTGATTATACATGATTTGGAAAGGCACACACCTGTCTATATAAGGTCCCACAGTTGACAGTGCATGTCAGAGCAAAAACCAGACATGATTGTGTCGAAGCACAGATCTGGGGAAGGGTACTAAAACATTTCTGCAGCATTGAAGGTTCCCAAGAACACAGTGGCCTCAATCATTCTGAAATGGAAGAAGTTTGTAACCACCAAGACTCTTCATAGAGTTGGGCGCAGGAGTGACTTCGGGACAAGTCTCTGAATGTTCTTGAGTGGCCCAGCCAGAGCCATCTCTGGAGACACCTGAAAATAGCTGTGCAGCGATGCTCCCCATCCAACCTGACAGAGCTTGAGAGGATCTGCAGAGAAGAATGGGAGAAACTCCCCAAATACAGGTGTCCCAAGAAGACTTGAGGCTGTAATCGCTGCCAAAGGTGCTAAGACAAAGTACTGAGTAAAGGGTCAGGATACTTATGTAAATGTCATATTTCAGTTGTTATTTTTAATACATTTGCAAAAATGTCTAAAAACCTATTTGTGCTTCGTCATTATGGGGTATTGTGGGTGTGAATCTGGTTCACACTGTACGGTGGCCCGGGCCTCGACGTGTGTCAACATGGCATTGTGCCTCGCCTCTTTTAATATCCCTGTCGATGTTGAGGGTCATGTTACTGTGTTCAAGTTGATATGAGGCACAATGAAAGGAAACCTCTTTCATTGTTTCCAGCGTTTCTCAATGATGTAGTTGGCAGTAGCTATCCTAACATATCCACATCACCTCAAATATATAACACCTATTTATCCCTCATCCAGTTGTTATTTTCATAGTCAGCCTCTCATTGAGGATAGCCTAGCGTTATAGCGTTGGGCCAGTAACCGAAAGGTTGCTGGTTTGAATACCTGTGCTGGCAAGGTGAAAAATTGGTTGGTGCCCTTGAGCAATGCACTTAACCCTTATTTGCTCCAGGGGTATCGTACTACTATGGCTGTAAAACAACATTTCACTGCACCTATCCAGTGTATTTGAAAATATATATTTTTAATGTTCCATTGTGTCCTATCCCATACAGTTCAAGCTCAAAGTAGCGACCCTCTGAAGAGCAAGCAGCAGGTGGATCTGGAGCGGGCCCACTTCCTGGTCACCCAGGCCTTTGAGGAGGATGAGAAGGGCAATGGGGACGAGGCTATCGAGCTCTACACACAGGCCGTGGAACTCTGCATCCAGACGGTAGGGGCTGCTCAGGAAAGGCCCAGGCTTCTTTTAGGCCTGCTGTGTGACTACAGGGGCAACTTTCACCACCAATGCTCTTGTATTGAGCAAATCAACAACAAAATGAGCTGTACTCTCTGCTATTCAGACTACTGTATCAAACATTATACAGGATGTTAATTCCTGGGTCATCACCAGGTCCAGTGGAGGTGTTGTCAGGAATGAGTATAAGAACAGTTTATTTGGATTAGGCCATGAACAGACTGATGCCCCACTAGTCTTCATTGTATCTATTGACATCCCTCTTGACCTAGTCTCTAGGGTACATAATGTGTGGCAGGTGTCAAGTGTAACCCCCCCCCCCCCCCCCCCCCCACTCCTTTTCTCCGGCTTTCTTTTCTCACAGTCTCATGATACAACAGACCAGGGGCTGCAGGGCAAACTGAAGCAGCTGGCTCGTCAGGCCCTCGATAGGTAAGGTCACCCTCCCCTTCTCTCTATAGTGTAATATTTCTAAATTTCTAGTGTTGTATACATTCGGAAAGTATTCAAACCCCTTGACTTTTTCCACATTTTGTTACGTTACAGCCTTATTTTTAAATGGATTAAATAAATACAAATTCTCATCAATCTACACACAATACCCCATAATGACAAAGCGATTTTTCCAAATAAAAAACAAATACCTTATTTACATAAGTATTCAGACCCTTTGCTGTGAGACCTGAAATTGAACTCATGTACATCCTGTTTCCATTGATCATCCTTGATGGTTCTACAACTTGATTCGAGTCCACCTGTGGTAAATTCAATTGATTGGACATGATTTGGGAAGGCACACACCTGTCTATATAAGGTCCCACAGTTGCAAGTGCATGTCAGAGCAAAAACCAAGCCATGAGGTCGAAGGAATTGTCCGTAGAGCTCCGAGACAGGATTATATTGAGGCACAGATCTGGGTAAGGGTACTTGACTGGCCCAGCCAGAGCCCGGACTTGAACCTTGATCGAACATCTCTGGAGAGACCTGAAAATAGCTGTGCAGCGACGCTCCCCATCCAACCTGACAGAGCTTGAGAGGATCTGCAGAGAAGAATGGGAGAAACTCCCCAAATACAGATGTGCCAAGCTTGTAGCGTCATACCCAAGAAGACTTGAGGCTCTAATCGCTGCCAAATGTGCTTTAACAAAGTAGTGAGTTAAGGGTCTGAATACTTATGTAAATGTGATATCAGTTTTTTTAACTTAATAAATTAGCAACATTTATTTTTTATTTAATTTTTTTATTTAATTTTCTCCCCTTTTCTCCCCAATTTTCGTGGTATCCAATCGCTAGTAATTACTATCTTGTCTCATCGCTACAACTCCCGTACGGGCTCGGGAGAGACGAAGGTCGAAAGCCATGCGTCCTCCGAAGTACAACCCAACCAACCAACCAACACTGCTTCTTAACACAGCGCGCCTCCAACCCGGAAGCCAGCCGCACCAATGTGTCGGAGGAAACACCGTGCACCCGCCCCCCTCGGTTAGCGCGCACTGCGCCCGGCCCGCCACAGGAGTCGCTGGAGCGCGATGAGACAAGGATATCCCTACCGGCCAAACCCTCCCGGACGACGCTATGCCAATTGTGCGTCGCCCCACGGACCTCCCGGTCGCGGCCGGCTGCGACAGAGCCTGGGCGCGAACCCAGAGACCCTGGTGGCGCAGCTAGCACTGCGATGCAGTGCTCTAGACCACTGCGCCACCCGGGAGGCAAATTAGCAACATTTCTAAACCTGTTTTTGCTTTGTCTTTATGGGGTATTGAGTAGATTGATAAGGATTAAAAAAAAAATATATATATATTTTTAGAATAAGGCTGTAACTTAACAAAATCTGGAAAAAGTCAAGGGGTCTGTATACTTTCCGAATGCGCTGTTGATCAAGGAACATCAACCCGACCGACCAACCAACCAAGCCCTTTGTTTCTCTACAGGGCGGAGGGGCTGAAGGAGTCCCAGTCCGCCAGTCCCTTAGCCCAGTCGCCACAGGACAGGCCGGGGCCCTCAGGGGCCAAACCCAGTGGGGGGCCTTGCCCCGTCAGACAGTTCTTCCCCTTGGGGCCTGACTTCTCTCTCCAGGACCGCCCCCAGCCAGTCAGGCCGGTCCAGTCCAGTGAGCCTCAGGGTCAGCGCTACACCTCAGAAGAGATCGAGGTGCTCAGGTGAGCAGGCTGGGATCTTTCTGGACTCTGGGGAATCATAGAACATGGTCAACACATTGAGTTTAGGCTCCCAAGAAGCAATGATCTGTGGTTCCATAATAATCCCCATTTCCCTAGGAGCATAATGCCAGTGTGTGACTGGTTTTTCTAAAGGTTAGGCAGTAACACACCTTTGTTTGGTAAAGGTTCAAGTTTGACTCATCTACATTTTCACCTGCTGGGTAAGGTACACACGTTACATTTCTCCTTATTCTCCTCTCTGCTTTTCCACATAGGAGCACGTCCAAGATCAACGGCATACCCTTCGTCCCCTTCATGAGTGTGGACCTGAAGGAGAGATTTGCCTTTCCTGTTCCATTCTCGTAAGTCAGGATATTCTTGTTCCTTAGTAAGTGGGTGTGCGGATTGTAGAATACACACGTTATACATTTCTCCCTGCAACCAGAAAGCAGATGGAGTAGATAGTACTAGATGGAGTGCCACTTGATTGCATTACTTTTTAATTTGTGATAAGCATCAGACTTTTTATTCTCTGTGGATGTTTCCCAGGGACAAACTAGGCAAGCTGGCCCTGTCTCCCAAGCAGAAAACCATCTTCTCCCGCTGGGTTCGCCCTGACGAGATCTGCAATAACCCCACCATGATCTTATCTGTATCCAGCTTCAGCATCAAGCAGGTCAGGCCACACACACAGCCGTCAATATTCACTATCAATAATCAAGACCAAAATGTCCCCTGTAAAATACAGAATTATTTAAGTTGTATTGGAATTGACTCATCATCAGATGGCGCCACTTGTACGTATGTTTTGACTGATAAAACCTACCTACTTCATGGACAATCTGCTCTAAACTGAATACCTTTCAATGTGATTGGTAATACTGACAGATTTACCTCCCATCCTGGTGGTCGGATGTCAGTTTCATACTCTTAATGTTAATCACCTACTCTCTCCCGTTAGACGGTGGTGTCTGACTGCTCGTTCGTGGCGTCGTTAGCCATCAGCGCTGCCTATGAGCGACGCTACAACAAGAAGCTCATCACCAGCATCATCTACCCCCAGAACCGGCGCGGGGAGCCAGAGTATAACCCCTGTGGGAAGTACATGGTGAAGCTTCACATCAACGGTGTGCCCAGGAAGGTAACACACTGCAGAACCTGGGACCTGGGTCCACTGGTGCTCAATGTCATTGTGAGATAAGCTAGCAAACCTCACTCTCTAAATGACTAGACTGTCACTGTAAAGCTGCCATGTCTCTGACAGTGTCTACCAATGGGTTGTATTGTTGTAAGTGTTCCCCCTCCTGTTCCCTGCAGGTCATTATAGACGACTTCCTGCCATGTGGTCAGAATGGAGAGCTGCTGTGTTCCTACTCCAGCAACAGGAACGAGCTGTGGGTCTCCCTCATAGAGAAGGCCTACATGAAGGTCATGGGAGGCTACGACTTCCCCGGCTCCAACTCGGTGAGGGAGTTCCCCCTGTGAAAGTACTAGTACTACCCCCTGTACTGGGCTCTGTCCAATAGCGAATGTTTCACTTTGGAGAATGTTTCAGAGCTAACGAGTTCCCTCATTCACATCGTGTGCTAAATTCCACATTTCATCCATCGTACGTGATTGGACAGTTGGTTCTGTTCTCCACCTTGTTATTGCTGTTCTCTAACGTGTGATCTCTATTCTTTCTGTCTTATTGTAGAACATCGATCTGCACGCACTCACTGGCTGGATCCCAGAGCGTATCGCCATGCATTCAGACAATCAGTCATTCATCAAGGACGACACCTTCCGCATGCTCTACCAGAGGTGAGACATGCAGACACAAACACACACTCATTAATTCACCCATGCACACACTTAAGGGCCTACATAATCCATCTGCTTTGTAGAATTCACACTAAGAGCTATATAACTCAGATTCTTAAACAGTTTAATTACTTTATTTGAATCCACAAATCATATTACATTTGCAAAAAGATATACACACACACTCCAGTCAGGTAGTGATTTTTCATGATTACCTTTGCTGCCAGATGGTAATAGACATGGTTATCAATACCACAGAGTTTTCTCCTAGCCAAGATAGCTGACCTACTACTCTCACATCCCCCTCCTCTCATGACAGGTTTCACCGGGGCGACGTCTTAATCACCACGGCAACGGGGGTGATGACAGAGGAGGAAGGTGAGAGGTGGGGCCTTGTGCCAACGCATGCCTATGCTGTCCTGGATATCCGGGAGCACAAAGTAAGTGTTGGTGTTAGCATAACCACTCAGTTGTTACAGTAGCTTGTTAGCATAACTATTCATGGTTGTTACAGTAGCTTGTTAGCATAACTATTCATGGTTGTTACAGTAGCTTGTTAGCATAACCACTCAGTTGTTATAGTAGCTTGGTTAGCATAACCACTCAGTTGTTACAGTAGCTTGTTAGCATAACCACTCAGTTGTTACAGTAGCTTGGTTAGCATAACCACTCAGTTGTTACAGTAGCATGGTTAGCATAATCACTCATAGTATAGCATGCTGTGTTTTATTTGTATCTTGTCAATTCCATTTATGTCTTTGGTATTTTATTAGGCTCCCCATTAGCTGTTGCAAAAGCAGCAGCTACCCTTCCTGGGGTCCACACAAAACAAAACATGACATAATACAGAACAATAATAGACTAGAACAGCTCAAGGACAGAACTACATATATATATATATTTTTAAAGGCACAAGTAGCCTACATATTAATACATACACACAAACTATCTAGGTCAAATAGGGGAGAGGCATTGTGCCGTGAGAGACTGGCATGCATAGTATTTATATCAGCCCTCTGATTACAAGGAAGAGCAAGACGTGCCGCTCTGTTCTGGGCCAGCTGCAGTTTAACTAGGTCTTTCCTTGCAGCACTCGACCACACGACTGGACAATAATCAAGATAAAACAAAACTATAACTTTGTAACTTTGCGCATCATTAATAGTGTTCTGCCTGCATGCTAAGCTTCTGTGCCATTTGATCTGGCTCTCAGGGGAATCGGTTCCTGCAGCTGAAGAACCCGTGGAGCCACTTGAGGTGGAAAGGCCGCTTCAGTGAACGGGATGAGAAAAATTGGACCCCAGAACTTCTCAAATACCTCAACTTTGACCCCAAGACCGCACAGAAGTTTGATAACGGCGTGTTCTGGATCACGTTTGAGGACCTGTGCCAGTACTATGATGTCATCTACCTGAGCTGGAGCCCCGCCCTGTTTAGAGAGTCTTCCTGTATCCACAGGTCAGTCAACAACAGCCCTCTTATCTCCCACAAGGGTCTGCTATACCTATAACCAACTACGATACAGTGCGTTTGGAAAGTATTCAGACCAACTTAACTTTTTCCACATTTTGTTACGTTTTGTTACGTGATTTAAATAGTTTTTTTCCCCCTCATCAATCTACACACAATACCCCATAAAGACAAAGCAAAAACAGTTTTGTTTTAAATTTTTGCAAATTTAATACAAATAAAAACCAGAAATATCACATTTGCATAAGTAATTCAGACCCTTTACTCAGTACTTTGTTGAAGCACCTTTGGCAGAGATTACAGCCTCGAGTCTTCTTGGCTTACCTGTATTTGGGGAGTTTCTCCCATTCTTCTCTGCAGATCCACTCAAGCTCTGTCAGGTTGGATGGGGAGCGTTGCTGCACAGCTATTTTCAGGACTCTCCAGAGATGTTCGATCAGGTTCGGGCTCTGGCTTGGCCACTCAAGAACATTCATAGACCAGTCCCGAAGCCACCATGCTTCACCGTAAGGATGGTGTCAGATTTCCTCTAGGCGTGACGCTTGGCATTCAGGCAAAAGAGTTCAGTCTTGGTTTCATCAGACCAGAGAATCTTGTTTCTCATGGTCTGGGAATACTTTAGGTGCCTTTTGGCAAACTCCAAGCGGGCTGTCAACGTGCCTGTTACTGAGAAGTGGCTTCCGTCTGGCCACTGTATCATAATGGCCTGATTGGTGGAGTGCTGCAGAGATAGTTGTCCTTCTGGAAGGTTCTCCCATCTCCACAGAAGGAACTCTGGAGCTTCTTGGTTACCTCCCTGACCAAGGCCTTTCTCCCCCGATTGCTCAGTTTGATCGGGCGGCGAGCCCTAGGAAGAGACTGGGTGTTTCCAAACTCCTTCCATTTAAGAATGATGGAGGCCACTGTGTTCTTCGGGAACTTCAATGCTGCAGAATTTTTTTGCTAGCCTTCCCCAGATCTGTGCCTCAACACAATCCTGTGTTGAGGCACAGCTCTACGGACAATTCCTTTGACCTCATTGCTTGGTTTTTGCTCTGACATGCACTGTCAACTGTGGGACCTTATATAGAAGGTCGTGTGCCTTTCCAAATCATGTCCAATCAATTGAATTTACCACAGGTGGACTCCAGTCAAGTTGTAATCTCAAGGATGATCAATGGAAACAGGATGTACCTGAGCTCAATTTCGAGTCTCAAAGCAAAGGGTCTAAATACTTATGTAAATGAGGTATTTCAGTTTTTTTGCCAAACGTTCTAAAAACCTGTTTTTGCTTCGTCATTATGGGCTATTGTGTGTAGATTGAGGATTTGTATTTATTTATTAAATTTTAGAATAAGGCTGTAACGTAACAAAATGTGAAAAAAGTCAAGGGGTCTGAATACTTTACAAATGCACTGTATGTGTATAACAAAATACACGTGTTTGATATGTGAAGTATATTTCTGGTTGTGTGTGTCCCTGCAGTAGCTGGGATGGGAAGCAGGGCCCGGTGAAGGATGCCTACAGCCTTGCCAACAATCCTCAGTACCGGCTGGAGGTGACCTGTCCTGCAGGGGGCACCGCTGTCTGGGTGCTGCTGACCAGACACATCACTGACAAGGTGCACTGTCTGTCTGGCTGTTCACCACCACACAGTATCAGACAATGTCTCATTTTCTCCCATAGAAACAATAATCACTCTGTTTTTGTCCTTTGATGTTCAGGATGACTTTGCACAAAACAGGGAGTTCATCACCTTGGTGGTTTACAAGACGGAGGGAAAGAAAGTTTACTACCCTGGTGAGTTTCTCATGGAAATGTGTGTGTATCTGTGTGCATGTGTGTGTGTTTCCTCTGACTGTCTTGTATGTTCCTCCTCAGCGGACCCTCCCCCCTACATAGATGGGATCAGGATCAACAGCCCCCACTACCTGACCAAGATGAGACTAACCAGCGCTGGAACACACACCTTCACACTGGTGGTGTCACAGTACGAGAAGCAGAACACCATCAACTACACCCTGAGGGTGAGACACACACACACACACACACATATTGTGTCAGATACATCTCCTGAGTGTCAGATCTGTCGCTGGCAGGTAAACACTGCGATCCTGTTGTACTGCGGGACAGAAGTGACCATATATCATGCCTCAAGCATCTCACAATAGAACATGAGAAACAGAGTGGGATGGTGAGGGTGAAGAAGAAGGAGGGAGTGGGGGAAGATGGAGTGAGGGCACATGATATGAACTTAATGAGTGTCAAGTGTACGTACACTACCGTTCAAAAGGACAGCATCCCGGAGTCGTCTCTTCACTGTTGACGTTGAGACTGGTGTTTTGCGGGTACTATTTAATGAAGCTGCCAGTTGAGGACTTGTGAGGCGTCTGCTTCTCAAACTAGACACTCTAATGTACATGTCCTCTTGCTCAGTTGTGCACCGGGGCCTCCCACTCTTTCTTTTCTCAGAATAACTAGTCTAAAGAAGGCCAGTTTTATTGCTTTTTTAATGAGCACAACAGTTTTCAGCTGTGCTTACATAATTGCGAAAGGGTTTTCTAATGATCAATTCGCTTTTTAAAATGATAAACTTGGATTAGCTAACACAATGTGCCATTGGAACACAGGAGTGATGGTTGCTAATAATGGGCCTCTGTACGCCTACGTAGATATTCCATAAAAAATCTGCCGTTTCCAGCTACAATAATCATTTACAACATTAACAATGTCTACACTGTATTTCTGATCAATTTGATGTTATTTTAATGGACAAAAAAATATATTTTCTTTCAAAAACAAGGACATTTCTAAGTGACCCCAAACTTTTGAACGGTAGTGTACATATACTGTACACACAAGGAATATAAAACTAGATCTGAGTTGTTTCAGAATGTAGAATTATACATGAAGCAGCCTCCTTTGTCCTGTAGTCTGAGTGTGTGTGTTCATATCCATGCAGATTGAGTCTTAAATGAAGTTTGCTAATTATTTAATTCGAAACAGTTCTGTATCAGAAGTTCTGATACAGAACCCACTTTCAGAACTGTGAAATCAGTTGAAAGAGAGCTTGTGAGTTTGTCTGCAATGAATTGCTGTGTGTGAAAGAGAGATGGAGAGAGTGAGACTTTCTTGGTTTGTATATGAATGAGTAAAAGGTTTTATGTTTTGTGTGTGAGTATGTGACCCAAGCCTTTTTTTGGTCATTTATATTTCATAAACACCCCTTACCAACTGAGCTGAAGTCTTTGAGGAGCTGTTATCTGAAGTCTCACAAAAACAACATGTTTGGCCTCTGTAGAAGAGAAGAAACCCTGAAAGTAGTTGCATGTGTGTCTTTCTGAGAGTGAAAGAGAAAAGCCAATCGCCAGAGGAATATCTCTAGCCTTGACTTAGCAAGCAGCAAACTGGCTGTGAATCCATTTCTGCACTCTCACTTCCTTAAAAATCATCTGGAGAATTAGTGAATTGACGTTCAGTCTCATACTCGGAAGAGTTCTCGTGAGGTATGGATTGAACATGATTTCTTCCGTCTGAATAAGAGCTGGCCAGTATTCTTCCAGGAGTTTCTTCCTGATGTTTCTATGTTGTGCTGATCACATCCCTGCTCATTCAGTTCCAACAGAGTAATAGACGTTTCCCTCCAACAGGTGTACTCTGGATGCAAGTTCTCCTTCTCCAAGATCCCAACGCCCTTCACTCATACCAAACGGGTAACATTTACTTCCACTTGTCTCTTTGTTCACATTCTCTATTGGCATGATAACAAAATCACCATCTTACATTGCGAAAGCCCCCTCTTTCTCCCTGTGCAGATCAATGGCCAGTGGAAGGGGCCGAGTGCGGGGGGCTGTGGGAACTACAAGGACTCGTACAAGCACAACCCAATCTACCAGTTTAACCTGGAGCGCCCAGGACCCATGCTCATAGAGCTACGAGGCTCCAGGTAAGACTCACTGAGGCCTGCAGGGGCCCTCCACCCAGTGGGGACACTATAGCCCAATCACAATTGATGGATATAAAATGGGTTCCATTGAAATGATTGTCCTCTTGTAACACAGCACTTTTAATACTTGAGTGTTCATCCTGTCCGTCAAAACCTTCTCTAATCCGAGGTGACTACAGAATGACTAAAATGCAAAACTGAAATAATATGCATGGTCTGCATTGTGTCCGACAGTCTGACTCCAATGAGACTTTGTCATGATATATCCAGAAAATTTGAGCCGTCACAGAATACGATTGCCAGGTGTAAATGTGACCAGACAGACTAACAGTCAGTTTCCAGTGTTAATTACGTCATCCTGTAGGGGTCATCTTTAATAGTTCATCTGGTGCTCCTAATTAAAATGAGATGACTCGCTCTCTCCCTCCAGTCTGCAGTCATTAGCACTGCTAACTAAATACTCTCTCTCTCTATCTCTCTCTCTCTCTCTCTCTCTCCCTCCCTCCACAGTCTGCAGTCATTAGCACTGCTAACTAAATACTCTCTCTCTCTCCCTCCACAGTCTGCAGTCATTAGCACTGCTAACTAAATACTCTCTCTCTCTCTCTCTCTCTCCCTCCACAGTCTGCAGTCATTAGCACTGCTAACTAAATACTCTCTCTCTCTCTCTCCACAGTCTGCAGTCATTAGCACTGCTAACTAAATACTCTCTCTCTATCTCTCCCTCCACAGTCTGCAGTCATTAGCACTGCTAACTAAATACTCTCTCTCTCTCTCTCCCTCCACAGTCTGCAGTCATTAGCACTGCTAACTAAATACTCTATCGCTCTCTCCGTCTCTCCGTCTCTGTCTGTAGGCAGTATAGCACAGGTTCTGGTTGCTTGTGTTGTCATTGTTGTTATCATGTCTCGGTCTCACCCTCTCTAGGCAGTACAGTGTGGGCTTTGAGATGGTGACCGTGTCCACTGTAGTAGAGCCAGGACCTGCAGGCCACCCGAAGAAGAACAGCGGCGACTACAGGTACTCACCCAGGATTCACAGGAGTAAAATGCAACATAGGAGATAGTGTGTTTGTCTGTCTATCAGCTCATAGAGGTGTTCAGGGACAGTACATAGTGTTGAGTTCCAGATGAGTTCAGAATCAATCCTAATATTAACTCTTTACACTCATGGGGAATTGGCCTATATAGATAAGGCTAAATTGAAATATTTATTACAGAAGAGATATGGAAAGCATATGCATAGCAATGGTAGCAATTAAAAGGGAACAGTTAGGAGATTATGGGGAAATTATTAGACTAAAGGTTAGGATATAACAGTTCACCTGACACAACTGAATTCAAACATTATACTGTTGATTTGATGTGCATTTTACATTCACTGTAATTTTACCGCATTTGTTGATAACGAAATCTGAAAATACTCATTCAGTAACAATACAATATTAATGGATTTGGGGTAGGTCCAACATAAGACAAAAAAATGAAGGGTTTGAGTGAGAGGTCAAACTGGTGTCCAAGTGTCTACACACCTCTCCTAAGTAACTTCAATACACTTTTATGACTAAAAGACGAGTCTTCAACTACAAGGTGCTTTTTTTGAGCTCTCCTAGCTGTGCCGAGCAAGCGCACTGGTAGTTGTTTTGTTTGGAACACAGCCCTGCATCCCCGCCATCACAAAATTACTGTTTACGCAATCCAAAAGCTGTCCATTTATAAATCCCAATCTGGGTCAGGGGGGCATCATTAGAATATGATTTTACAATAGGCTTTCACAAGCCAATTCAGAAAGCAGGTCGGAATTTTGGTGCGCATGGAATGGAGTCATGAGTGTATTCAAATGTGTGGTCTGCAGCCCAAAAATCACAATACAACAAACAGGCTCATTCTGTTCACGACATCCCAAGGTATAACTCCATGACATCTTGTAACTGTACATTAAACATAGTGATCATAAACATTGACACTGTATATTACATGCGTTTCATATGGTAATGAAAAGTGCACATTTGGGCTCACGGGTGTTTTCCTTGCTTGTATGACATCAGCAGTATTTATTATAATCTTCAACGTTTCATCTTTCAAAATACATCAAGTCCTATTAATTTACAGCATTTTTCCTCACTCCGACAACAAAATGTTATGCCCAATTAGCAGATAGAATGGGGGCAACTTCTTATCGCGCGCGCGGGGGCTCAAGTTCCAAACGGCTCAGTCAAAACCCATACAGAGCTGTGAAGCGGAGACTCTGACCTCTGACCTCAACTATAGCATGTTACTGTACAGCTGCTGTAGGTGCTTATCAGTGTCCAAATCGGCCATTTTCAACCCGGGTATGAGTGTAATTTGCCTACTGTGAAACTCTGAGCTTGTTTAACTCCAACGTTGGTAAACATAAATGTAAACAAACACTATATAGCCTCAACATGGTTGAATCGATCATTTTGATATCTATGGTCAGTCCTAGTCCTCAACTGACTAGGTATCCCCTTTCCGTCTATGAATTTGAAAGTGGTTACATTTCTCCAGGCCCATCCCTCAGCTTTTTACTAAAACAGAGGCGGGGTGACCACTTGAATGCATCCATCATAAAATGTTATGCACAGGTTAAAGTTCAGTGTTGGAACATATATTAGGGACACATGATTCTCCAAAGCCCTTGACCTGATGACATGCTGCCTAAATATGGTGGCTAGTCACAACACTGAGGGAACATTCTATACATTCCCCACAGGTCAAAAGGTCACATCTGAGGACCTCGTGTCTGACCTCTGGGATGTCTATGCTAATTGAGTTAGCCTGGTTCAAAGATTAAGGGTGTACTGAAATTAGCCTTACTGCACATTTGCATAAAGGAATGCCTTTTGAGTTAGATCTTATGACAACGGCTGTGTGTCTGAAATGATTTTTCAGGAATAATTGATTGAAGTAAAGATATTCATAACATTTCCCTCACATTTAGACCATGATTTTAGATTATCCTGTGGATGAGGTTAAAGCAGGTTACATTTGTATTTAATAGCAGATAATCTCTATAAATTATTCAGATAATCTGCTCTGCTATTGAACACATTGTATGCATTTTTAGTGGGTTATGAAACAGAAAATGTCCAGAAACTGGTGGTGGACTGCATTGTAACATGTTATGAAGGAATGGAGATTAGAAAGGGTGCTATTTGAGACTATTGAGAGACAGCCATAAGTAACCCCCCTTCTCTCTCTCTCTGTAGGTGTGGTTTCTGCTACATGGAGGCGGACCATGTCCCTGCTGGCATCTACAATGTCATCCCCACCACCTTCCTGCCCAAACAGGAAGGACCCTTCTTCCTGGACTTCAGCAGCGCCATGCCCCTAAAGGTCTCCCAGCTCCAGTAAGGAGAGGGGGGAAGGATTCAGGGGTGACACCATGAATAACTTGCACACAGCATGGACACTCACTGTTCCCTAAACTCTGGGTGGAACTTGTTACGACTGCAGGAGGACCCAAAAGAGACTGATTACTTGATTGATTAATATCAAGGGTATTTGGAAAGGGACATGTTTTTGGTATGGAACATAGCCCTCTATGTGCTGAGGTGTGCAAGAATATGTACCAAAAAAATGTAAACTGACTGAGTAATAACTATCAGAGCTAATGTTGGAGGTGCTTTCTTCCTCCTTTGCCATAATGACAGATACAGTAAATGATGTCACAACAACTATGGCCCTTCTGATTTTCAATGTTCAATTACTTGGCGCTTGTTGACCGCCAGTCTAGGTACTCAAGAGGCAGTGCTGGTATTTACCAAGAACGAAGGGTGACGTTCTCAACTGCAACTGTCTTTCTCAGGAGACCGCACCACGACAGGGATTTCTCTGTTGCACAGGAATGAAGACTAATCTCTGGCATTCCTAAGGATGTGTGACAGGCATGCAGGACCTGTGTCTGTGTGGTTGCAAAATTCCAGGAACTTTCAATAAATTCCCTGGTTTTCCAGATTCCTGGAATCCTCCGACCAGGATTTAGGGAAAACCAAGGAATTTATTATAAGTTCCTGTAATTTTGCAACTGTGTGTGTGGGTAGTCACGTGGAAAACAACATTTGAAACGTATCTGCAATCTTCAGTGTCTTGTTTACGCTTCAGCAAGGACTTGAACCCTTCACAGCGGTTTCTCCTTCTCTGTTAACAGTTTGTCAGAGGCAAGACTGCTAGTGGCTTTGTCATTTTCTGGACAATTACTGTAAAGTGTCAATGCTATACAGTCTTGTGGACAAGACCCACTCCTCAAACATACTTCATTTTTACTAAGGAAAGTGTGGACTTACTAAAAGAGCGGAGTCACCCGTACCATGTAGACTTATTTTGCATTAGCAAAATGGCTGCTCTGTCGTTTCATTCTTCTTTACATAGAATTACATTTGTTTTCTTCCCCTTCCAGTGACTGTTAAAGGGCAACTATTGCTGCTGTTGCCACTTATGTCAAATGCAATAGTCTGGTATGATTTTGCTCAACTTGCACTAAATGTGGAATGATGTATTCAAGCATAGCATTGATGGAAATCAGAAAATGTTTTGTCTGTGTTGGTGAAGATCTGGCCTCTCTCCTGTCTGAGAGCATTTGAAAACAGAGCAGCAGCTGGTCACAACCTCTAAGAAGAATCACAGGGCAGAGAGACAAACTACCAGGCCTGAGGGAGGGATCTGGAGAGGTAGAGGAGAAACAGAAGTGCAGGAAAGAGAGGGAGAGAACAAAACAATTGTTTAGGTGAAAGGCAGGAATTTAACCTCAGAGGCAGATTTGACAACTGACAGATACTGCTAAGTCAAGTGTCTGACAAACAAGAGGAGAGCAAATATGATGAGAAATCTGAAAACCAGTTCAACTTTTGTTATTGTGAACAAGATCCTAGTTCTATGCTGCCTTGCCACCAAAGCTCTTCACTTGGCTTAGCCGTGGCTCATGTCAAACCGGCTAACCTTCTGAATCCTGTCGCCCTACAGTCTGCAGCACACGGCTTATACATCAATGGGGAATCCCAGCACAGATGAGTGGTACTTTTCTACTGTGGTTAATCATGTTAAGGTTTGCCAATGAGGAGCCAGGGTGATGTAAACAACTCGCAAGAAAGCAATGATCTGATTAGTCTATTGCAACAACAACAAAAACAATCTGCAGCGATTAGACCAAGAAAATATCAGTATAGCCCAGTTAGAATGGCGACAGGCTAGTCAATTACTGTATAGGGTTGTGACAGACATCTACAATTATTTTACATGTTTTTATAGAATAACTTTTAAATCTCTGCCTGGGATTTGGGTCAATGGGTCACTTACCAAATAAGATCTTGAGTTTGGTTGACCGAAGAATTTCAGGCTAGTGAGTGGGAAAAAGACAAAACGTTAGTTGATCTACATTGCAGTTAGATCTTAAGAAATGAACAAAGGCTTACTGCAGTGAACATCACTTTTAATGGATTATTTTCAGAAAACAGGCACATAAACTGTGGAGACACAATGGAAAGTTACTCTAACATAACAAGACCCACTGGAAGAAAACGGCTATGACAGGGACTGTTCATGGTTATATCCTTATATTCCACAGCGAAGAGTGACAGAGATAAACATCGATACAACATTACATTTGTACAGTACATACATAGACTGGAGCGGTCACAATAACAAATAGACTGCATACTCTTGTGCAATAGCTTGCTTTTCTCATAACTAAGTGACCAAATACCTTTCCCATATGGCCATGGAGCATAAGGAGACCAGGAGAGGAAGCCAATTTAACACTATTTGAGACAGACGACTAGACCTCAAACATCTGACAGTCTACTGTGTGCCACTTTAGCCAATATGGATCTACAACTTACAGCAGCTGATACTGTCCACCAGAAATCAACACACAATTATTCTGTCAGTTTCCACAAAAGACCTCATAATTCTTCACCATCATCAGTTTCATTCAGTCATCCAGTTTCACTTTCTCCTCTATTGGTCCAAGACAAAACCATCCTCAGATTCTGAGAATTACCTGGCTGGCCTTTTCATTCCGTTACAGGGAACTCTGTGAAAGTGTCCATGGGTAGATATTGTTCTGTCCTTGCGCTATTGCTCAGTTCTTAGTGTTACCGTCCGTGGGTGGACGTTGTCCCACAGTACGGGGCCATTGGGGATGCCATGACAGGGAGATGGATGGAAGGAGGGCTAGGGGGTTGACAGAGTCTGGAGGCCCATTTCCCTGGCACCACATCAGTGTGGCACCGATGAACCACAGGATGGAGGGAGCCAGGAGGAAGAGGGGAGGGTATATCTACTGTAGCCTCACCCCACAATTATTCTACTCTTGGAATCTAGATTCCAAGTCCAGCTTTATGATACTGTTGGCGAGATGGATTCACAGTTAGATCACTGGGAAATGAGTTGTGCAATAGAATACAGTTCTTTTAAGTCCAATTCTGAAGACCCCTATTGGACAAATGCACGGGCGGTCCGAAGAGATGCCAGCCAGGGGCTGGTAGTGTGTGTTTGGTCTGTTGCCATAGGTTCTATATGCCGTGCACATGATTACGTAATAGTGAGAGTATTCAAAAATCAACTATCTGTGAGAGGATATAGCAGAGTAATATTACAAGTCATGAGGGTTATTCACAAAACTTGAACTCCGTAAATGTACTTGTTCCTTTTTAAGAAATCCTGATTTTAAATCCTGGCCTCATGCATGTTCTTCGTTTACAAAAGCATAACACAGATTTCTGTCAATTTATGTGTATTTTACTATTTTCTATATTGGTTAAACAGGTGGCACATTCACTGTGACATCAAGTTTTATAAATAACCCCCATTTCTAATAGTCAAAGCTAGGAGTGCATTCTTTCATTTACAAACAGAATCACATCTTGTCTGGAAGTGCAGCTCCCTCTCAGGGAGAATATCACAGGAAAAAAACAACACTGTTTGTCCCATTTCCCCTCATATACCATGGGCCCCCACCCGTAGGACGTTAGCCAGCACTGTCCTTAATGTGTGTGGAGTACAGTAGGGAATTATGGGAAGCCAATCTGACTGAGGAAGCTATGGGTGGGAGGTCAAAAGGTGAAAGGTCCTTTCTATAGGAAGTGGTGGTTTTATGACATCACCAACCCTGGGTTGGGTCTTAAGTCTCTTCATCATCATGATCCATAGGAACTGTATATACACTGACCATTTAGTTCATAGTATCGCATACTGAGCCACTTTCTGTTCACTTAGCCAGTATTAGTTCATGGGGTAGAATGGAATGTGTGTGTGTGGTTACTGGCAATACAGCATGTTGGCACACAAAGCCGGTGATGGGGTTAGCTTGTGGATTAGCTTTCTACTTCACACCCCGTTGATCAGGAGCACAGTTTGGGTGGGGGTCTGGGAACGGCTTTGACGTTCGCGCTTGGTGTTGTCGTTGCGCGAGCGTCGAAGAGACAGGAAGCTGAGGCGGACCTCCAGGCCCGTGGTCTTGTTGGTCTTGACGGTGGTGCTGTTGTTGTTTACAGTATTGTCCAGCTCACCCTCCGCTCCCTCTGCTCGGTCACCTGAAACACACAGAGAGGTATGCTGTGTGAGCCTGGTGATCGAGATAAATAAAGTATATTGGGAGTCCCAGTCCCCCCCCCCCCTCAAACAACTCAAGTAAACAGTCATGAATATCCTTCGTGTGTAGGAAGCCCTGCACACACACCCGTAGACTTTCATACCCGAGTCGTTTTTCTAAAAGTTCCCACTGTTACCCTTTCTCACTGGTCCAAAACTTTCTGCAGGCTCTTAGGGACCCAGTGGAGATTAGGATGTATCCCCCAGCAGGTCTGCTAACCTATGCCTCTGCACCTGCTCTGGTCTAAGCACTAGGCTAGCTGTCACTATGACTAATAGGTCTCTCATCTGGCTCAGGTGCAAGTCAGACAGGAAGCAGAAGACGATATGTCTTACTGAAAATAAACACACACACCATCAATCTCTCTTTTTCACTTGTTTGCATATTTAAACACTACCTCATACAGTATGCAAACACACTCTCTAAACCTAGCTCTCCTTTTTTACTTTTTTGGGCCGCACACACACACACCTCTCTCCAGGTCACACTCAGGTGATGACGCCCCGCTACACTCGCTGCGTGGTCCCAGGACAGGCGAGATAAGGCCAAAGTCAGACAGCGAGACTGGGCTGGGAAGGTCCAGACTGCAGGGGCGTGAGGGAGCAGGGGAAGAGGAGCTGGCAAAGGGGCAGGGCGAGGGCAGGTCCTGGGGGCTGTTGGGGGAGTGAGAGGAGGAGCCCAGGCTGCAGGTGGAGTGGGTCTCTGAGTCCTCCTCTGACATGGCACTGCTGCTGCAGGTCTCATCCTCAAACGACTCGGACGTCACTGCAGTGACCGAGAGAGGGGAAGAGTGGTTGAAATGTAACAAGCCTTTACTGTACAACTGAGGAGTGTACATGCAGAGCATCAATGTGGCATACAGAGAGAGAGTAGGAAGAAAAAGCAAACAAGGGAGACAGACGGTGGGTAGAAGAGGGAGACAGACGGTGGGTAGAAGAGGGAGACAGACGGTGGGTAGAAGAGGGAGACAGACGGTGGGTAGAAGAGGGAGACAGACGGTGGGTAGAAGAGGGAGACAGACGGTGGGTAGAAGGGGGAGACAGACGGTGGGTAGAAGGGGGAGACAGACGGTGGGTAGAAGGGGGAGACAGACGGTGGGTAGAAGAGGGAGACAGACGGTGGGTAGAAGAGGGAGACAGACGGTGGGTAGAAGAGGGAGACAGACGGTGGGTAGAAGGGGGAGACAGACGGTGGGTAGAAGGGGGAGACAGACGGTGGGTAGAAGGGGGAGACAGACGGTGGGTAGAAGGGGGAGACAGACGGTGGGTAGAAGGGGGAGACAGACGGTGGGTAGAAGAGGGAGACAGACGGTGGGTAGAAGAGGGAGACAGACGGTGGGTAGAAGAGGGAGACAGACGGTGGGTAGAAGAGGGAGACAGACGGTGGGTAGAAGAGGGAGACAGACGGTGGGTAGAAGAGGGAGACGGACTGCTTGAAATACTGCAGACACATACTTTACACTGAAAGAGAGAGTGCAAAGACACAGTACTTCAAGACTAATATGAGATCCATTTTCTGTGTTGGGGTCAAAGTCCTCAAATTCCAACATGGATGGCGAATGAAGGAATGTTTTAATGACCTTGAACTATGGGCAATCGCTGATTCTTTTGTTTACTGCCATTGGACAGTTTGAAACAGACACACTTTATATCTACTAAAAGACAAATCACCAACTGTGGCATATTGCTGTTTATGTGGGTTAACGCGCAACAGCAATAACCTTAGCCAATGGCGGCGGAGTGGGTCAGCCAGCAGTAGGGCTCTGAGGTTGCCATGGAAACACCATCCCACAGCCCATAATGCAGCACAATGGGAAGTGGATCAGTGAGAGACACGCACTGCTCTGAACATCCACTCTTTTCATCTGACTACAGTTGAGCCTCAATCTCATCACAGTATGTATCTTCAGCACTTAACTGATTCGGGATCAGCTGTCATTACTCAAGTCCTAACCTTAACCATAGGAGCTTAAACAGTAAAGCTGTCTCTAGGCTAGTTGTTATTAAGGCATGCATGGAATTTGGGTGCCATGAATGATGCCATGAAGGAAAGACCAAAACCATTTCCTTCAGCATAAAGAGTTAAGTATCTCCTTCAAATGAAGCATTGTGATTCCAATGACTTTGTTAAGTTGTCATATCATGGGATCTTCTGAAAAGTCAATACAGGCATTTTAAGTTAAACAGGAATTTCCTTTGAAAGAAAATTTAATGAACAGACTTCTTTCAAAGAGCACATTTAGCATGTATTGTACAGTATTTAGACACCACCGCAGGGCAATAAAGTAAACTCCAAACATTCTGTGCGCCTTTAATGTTCCAACTCTAGGAAAACATTCCAAGAAAACAGGCAACCCTCTCAGGAGCCGGACACAATCTTCATGACTTTTCTTCGAAAACATCAAGACCTCCCTGCACAATGTCAATAATGACGTTTTCTAGGAATTCCTACGAAGGTTTCGAAGAACAAGTCAGGAGTCAACAGGGTGTTTATGTGCTGTACCCAACTACTAGTGAAAAGTAGGCAAGGCTGGCTGTTTAGCCTCACTATGTAGGACAGCTGATCCAAGAACAGTTTCTGCAGTTTTCAAGCGCAGAAATGAAATGACCAGAACATCATGCACTGTAAGTGTACTCACTGGAGATGCCATCCGACTCCATCTTGAAGCTGGCAATGTCATCCACGGCAACACTGTCGCCATCGGCGCCCACGCCCCGCCCCCGGGGGCCCATGGCCGAGTTGCGTCGGCGTTTGTGGATCTCGTCTGAGATCATCTCCAGGTTTCTCAGAGCCGTCTTGTACCCTTCTTTAGCCTGGCTCAGCTTGGCCTGCAACTCATCCACGTTCTTCTTTAGGTGCTACAGACGGACAGAAAGGGAGTCATTGTTAGCATTAGATTGGTATACACAGTTAAGTACACACACACACACATACACACACACACACACGCAGAAGAAGAAACCATCATTGCCATAAATGGTTTAGACCTGAGATGACATGGCAATATGTTCAAGGTCACAGTTTATTGACCTAGGTCACATTAGTAAAGATCTAACCACAGAGCAGAGTCCACAATAACAAGACAGTAAGACTCCTTAAATCTAAAAGACCTTTAAAAAGGCTGATAAAGGCAGGCAAATTACAGTGTAGTGTAGTGCACACATACCTCAAGCTGTAGGTAGTACTTTGCCTTCAACTCAAAGTAAGGTCTGCGGGAGGGAGGAGGGGAAAAAGAGGGAAGGAGAAAGATTAGTGGCGGTGACAACAACTCGGAATAGCTCTGTGCATATCACCAAGGCAACGGGGTGCGATATAGAGCTATCACATTAGATGAGCTAACTGTGGAGAAAGGATTAGACCGAGAGTTGAGGCAACACAGAGCAAGACAGGCTCAGTCCCAACACTCTAAAACAAACTCTCTTCTCATCTCCATGACACTTAATAGGTAAGAGGACTGGCTAGGTTTCAACCATACTGATTACACATATCAAGTACATGATCTGTGGTCATGACGGAAAGAGGACAAGGGAGCTTTTTAAGGCTTTATGGATTCACAACAGCCTCAGTCTCTCAGTCACAGCGGGGAAACATTAGAGCCCCCCTACTCTACACCTTACACTCCCTCCCCAAAACAGACCTCCAGTCTACAGAGTTTTGAAAAAACCTGACAGCATATACTAACCAGCACACCACCACATTATCTCTCTTTGTGATGCTCGGAATAAAAACAGCCACTACTTCATCATCAAAGGTCGAAAATGACTCCTGCACCCCACAGGAGTTTGGTGGCACCTTAATTGGGAAGGACAGGCTCGTGTTAATGTCTGGAGCAGAATCAGTGGAATGGTATAAAAATACATTAAAAGCATGGTGCCATTCCATTAGTTTCTTTCCAGACATCATTATGAGCCGTCCTCCCCTCAGCAGCCTCCACTGTTGCACGCACATTTACCTTTTGCAGATTTATATTCATTTCTTTTGTTCATTGACCTTTTTCAAGCTACTGAAAAATCTACGCCATTAAAGATCAAAGTCTTGGAAAAGGTCACTGTCGACAAATAAACATGGATGTGTGAATTTGTGAGTCGCAGACCATTTGGTAATTGACGCAGTGGTCGTATCAGATTCACTTTGACTTCTCAGTCTTTTAAATTACAGTGCGGTTGGGTTTGGGTCACAATGCAGTCATATGGGACTCACTTGGACTTGTTGATGGTGCGTTTGAGTTTCTTCTCCAGCTGTTTCATGCGGCCCATGGCTGCCGTGTACTTGGCTGCTGTCTCCTTGTGCACCAGCTCACTCCGCGTCTTTGTATGCTCCGCTTCCATCACCTGCAACAGCCAATCAGAACTCAGTCTGGCAGCTACACAGAAATGTGACAACGTGACTTCCTAACTTGCGAAGCATCAATTTCCATCCACATTATGCCTTTAACCTTTGAATAGTAACATTCAGGTGTCAAATGTAGGTTTGACAGACAGTCATGTTGCACTAATGCAATTCGCAGCACCCCATTCCCTCCTCCCCCTCCATGCAGTACGGTACTCACCCTCTGGGTGGCATGGTTGAGCATCTCCTGCCAGGCTGAGTCAAACTGCCTGGTGTCCTCCTCCAGGAGCCTCTGCTCTGCCAGGGCGATGGTCTCCTTGGCCGCACGCAGCACCTCCGTGGCCCTCTGGAAGTCCTGGGTGGCTCTCTGGGCCTCCAGCTGAGCCTGGGCAAATGGTAGAGTGACAACATGTCAGATATGCACTGAGATCAGCCACAGAACCAGACCTTCACTGGGTCTCCTCCAGAATCATCTGCACAACAGATGGGATGAGACCCTACCAGACATACTTCATGACTGGGTCTCTAGCTGGGCCTGTGCAACGGGTAGCGTGACAGCCAGCCAGACAGGCACCTGAAGAGGCCATGACACTCTGCCGCCAGCCAAGTTCTCTGTCACCATAAAATATTATGTGGGCCATGTCTGGCCATAGGGGTTGAACCCCTGCTCCCACTGGCAGCTGGCCAATGCCCATACTAGGCCAAATCCTTGATCTGTACACCTCAAGAGAACTCTTTCCCCTCGCAGGAAATTAACGATGGGCTCTTTAGTCAAGAAATGACTATATCCAGTGTCTCTATATAACTACAATGTAAGCACTTCTCCTCATAAAATGCTGTTTTTAAAAACAAGAGACACACAAAACCTTCAGCTCAAACATTGAAATAAACCAAATCAGCTGTTGAGTCAGCATGGAAAATAGCAACTAGGCGTAATAACAAACAAGGCCACCAAAGGTCCTTGTGACTAACTATGGAAACTCACCAAACTGTCTTGTAGATAAGATGTTCCTAACATCAAAAGGACTAATTTCGGCGAAAACACAGAAAGGTCATGACGTATGGTTGTGTCTGTCTGTGTGTGGGTCTGTCTGTATGTGGGTCTGTCTGTGTGAGTGGGTCTGTCTGTGTGTGGGTGTGTAACAAGGCTCCACCTCTTGTTTTCCTATTGGTATCTATTGGTTCTATCAGTAACATCCAGCTTTGTTTTAAAACATCCCTCCCTACCCACTCTGAATGTTCTGTTCTGAGGTCAACCAAAACATCGTAGACTGCTGCCAGAGAGAACATACAAGTATTACCCCTTTACTCTCGGTGCATATTTTAGCCCAACCGGGTCACTTAGTAACAGATAAACTCCAAAACAGTTCCCTCATCCGGCCTCTGTTACGGTAAGGTACAGTACAAATCGGAAGCTTAGACTTCTTGTTTGTGTTGCCATAGCTGCAAAGCTAATCCTTTTCTCATTTATCCACTTTTCCTCTCTAATCTGTCAGTCATAGCAACTGACAGAAACCCCCTGTTGCTAGCGCTAATACCCTAAGCCCCTCTCTGCTCTGTGGGTACTAGTAAAGCGTCAACTCAAGACTTTGCCCCAAACCCACCAATAGCGTGTCTAGGGAAGGTAATTTACTGTATCTGTGTGGGCACGAGTGTGTGTGCACGTGTGTACATTTCCTGTAGAGGTTAAATATCATTCCAACGTTTTACAGTAAGGAGGATAAAACATTACTGATCTGCCAAAAACGAAAAATCCCAACTGAACTATTGTTCAGTTAAAGTAGTCTGCTAGTTTGGGAGGAAGTGAAGGTAGATATACACTGACATGTCTCCTTGGCTGCAAGCAACTTATGAATAAGTCACAGCAGAGAAAAATTCCAACAGGATCTCATGTGACTAGAGATTCCTCTGACCTAATTTAAGTGAGGAACACATTGAGTCACCGCAAAGAAAACAAACTTCAATGAAGTGATCATTATTTCCAGCTCTCATCATGACCTATGGAGCAGTATGTGGTATACCTCAAGACCCTACTACACAAGGATCTGCAAGCCAAGATATTCCTTTTTTTTTTTTAGACAACAACATCACATTACCTTCTATGGTAATTTGATTAGCCTTCCAAATGCCAACTCAGCACGAACTAAACAACCTCTGCCTTGTGGTGATCACACAACCCATTCACAGACCTTCTCATGACATGGATGGGCTTGGCGTGCACATAGAGAGTTGGGTCCAACCACATGCTAACCAAAGTCTATCACTTCACTGTATGGACGAGTCATGAGTTTGAATGCCTAGGAATTAAACCGGGGCCTCTCTTTCACCAAATGGTTTGGCATGTTGTTCACAAGACTTACAACCTACGCATGCTCTCATTCGGACAACTTTCTCCCTCGCTCCGTAAGCACATTCAGTGATCTACTTTAAAATCACTCTGCATCATTGTTTTCCCACTAAACCCAACAAGCAGACTACATGCTGAGAAAACATGTCCCACTCCCAGGAACACCCTATGTGCATCCAGTGTTGTCCACTTCATCTAATGCAGAAGGAATCATCTCAGGAGAAAGGATTATTCACCAGACGATAAAGTCTAATGGCTGACTCAGTTCATAGAAATAATACTGCATTGAAGCATAATACTGTACAGCACGATGTTCTTTGGGCATCTATCGCTGTCTTTAATTTACTACAGCAGGAATCACTCCTAGATAGCAGGCTATTCATAAAGAAGGCAACATGACTAGTCTGCAGACTGGCAGATACAGAGAATATTTAGTGGCACACTAACAGTGCATTCGTAAAGTATTCAGACCCCTTCCCTTTTTCCAAAAAATGTTACGTTACTGCCTTATTCTAAAATGGATTAAATACATGTTTCCCCTCATCAATCTACACATAATACCTCATGTTAAAGCAAAAAAGTTTTTTTTGAAATGTTTACAAATGTATTAAAAAATGTAAAAATACTTATTTGCATAAGTATTCAGTCCCTTTGCTATGAGACTTGAAATTGAGCTCAGGTGCATCCTGTTTATATAGATCATCCTTAAGGTGTTTCTACAACTTGATCGGAGTCCACCTGTGGTAAATTAAATTGATTGGACATGATTTGGAAAGGCACACACGCCTGTCTATATAAGGTCCCACAGTTGACAGTGCATGTCAGAGCAAAAACCAAGCCATGAGGTCAAACTAATTGTCCGTAGAGCTGGCTGCCCGGCCAAACTGAGCAATTGGGAGAGAAGGGCCTTGGTCAGGGAGGTGACCAAGAACTCGATGGTCACTCTGACAGAGCTCTAGAGTTCCTCTGTGGAGATTGGAGAACCTTCCAGAAGGACAACCATCTCAACAGCACTCCACCAAGGCCTTTATGGTAGAGTGGCCAGACGGAAGCCACTCCTCAGTAAAAGGCACATGACAGCCCGCTTGGAGTTTGCTAAAAGGCACCTAAAGACTCTCAGACCATGAAAAACAAGATTCTCTGGTCTGATGAAACCAACTCTTTGGACTGAATGCCAAGCGTCACGTCTGGAGGAAACCTGGCACCATCCCTACGGTGAAGCATGGTGGTGGCAGCATTATGTTGTGGGGATGTTTTTCAGCGGCAGGGACTGGGAGACCAGTCAGGATCGAGGGAAAGATGAATGGAGCAAAGTACAGAGAGATCCTTGATGAAAACCTGCTCCAGAGCGCTCAGGACCTCAGACTGGGGCGAAGGTTCACCTTCCAACAGGACAATGACCCTAGGCACACAGCCAAGACAACACAGGTCTCTGAATGTCCTTGATTGGCCCAGCCAGAGCCCAGACATGAACCTGATCGAACATCTCTGGAGAGTCCTGAAAAGAGCTGTGCAGCAACGCTCCCCATCCAACCTGACAGAGCTTGAGTGGATCTGCAGAGAAGAATGGGAGAAACTCCCCAAATATATCCCCAAAGGTGCTTCAACAAAGTACTGAGTAAATGGTCTAAATACTTAGGTAGATGTGATATCAGTTTTTTATTTTTAATACATTTGCAAAATGTTCCAAAAATCTGTTTTTGCTTTGTCATTATGGGGTATTGTGTATAGATGGATGGGGGGGGGGGGGGGGGGGGGGAATTTAATACATATAAAAATAAGGCTGTAACGTAACAAAATGTGGAAAAAGTCAAGGGATCTGAATACTTTTCAAATGCACTGTATAAATATACACTGCTCAAAAAAATAAAGGGAACACTAAAATAACACATCCTAGATCTGAATGAATGAAATATTCTTATTAAATACTTTTTTCTTTACATAGTTGAATGTGCTGACAACAAAATCACACAAAAATTATCAATGGAAATCAAATTTATCAACCCATGGAGGTCTGGATTTGGAGTCACACTCAAAATTAAAGTGGAAAACCACACTACAGGCTGATCCAACTTTGATGTAATGTCCTTAAAACAAGTCAAAATGAGGCTTAGTAGTGTGTGTGGCCTCCACGTGCCTGTATGACCTCCCTACAACGCCTGGGCATGCTCCTGATGAGGTGGCGGATGGTCTCCTGAGGCATCTCCTCCCAGACCTGGACTAAAGCATCCACCAACTCCTGGACAGTCTGTGGTGCAACGTGGCGTTGGTGGATGGAGCGAGACATGATGTCCCAGATGTGCTCAATTGGATTCAGGTCTGGGGAACGGGCGGGCCAGTCCATAGCATCAATGCCTTCCCCTTGCAGGAACTGCTGACACACTCCAGCCACATGAGGTCTAGCATTGTCTTGCATTAGGAGGAACCCAGGGCCAACCGCACCAGCATATGGTCTCACAAGGGGTCTGAGGATCTCATCTCGGTACCTAATGGCAGTCAGGCTACCTCTGGCGAGCACATGGAGGGCTGTGCGGCCCCCCAAAGAAATGCCACCCCACACCATGACTGACCCACCACCAAACCGGTCATGCTGGAGGATGTTGCAGGCAGCAGAACGTTCTCCACGGCGTCTCCAGACTCTGTCACGTCTGTCACGTGCTCAGTGTGAACCTGCTTTCATCTGTGAAGAGCACAGGGCGCCAGTGGCGAATTTGCCAATCTTGGTGTTCTCTGGCAAATGCCAAACGTCCTGCACGGTGTTGGGCTGTAAGCACAACCCCCACCTGTGGACGTCGGGCCCTCATACCACCCTCATGGAGTCTGTTTCTGACCGTTTGAGCAGACACATGCACATTTGTGGCCTGCTGGAGGTCATTTTGCAGGGCTCTGGCAGTGCTCCTCCTGCTCAAAGGCGGAGGTAGCGGTCCTGCTGCTGGGTTGTTGCCCTCCTACGGCCTCCTCCACGTCTCCTGATGTACTAGCCTGTCTCCTGGTAGCGCCTCCATGCTCTGGACACTACGCTGACAGACACAGCAAACCTTCTTGCCACAGCTCGCATTGATGTGCCATCCTGGATGAGCTGCACTACCTGAGCCACTTGTGTGGGTTGTAGACTCCGTCTCATGCTACCACTAGAGTGAAAGCACCGCCAGCATTCAAAAGTGACCAAAACATCAGCCAGGAAGCATAGGAACTGAGAAGTGGTCTGTGGTCACCACCTGCAGAACCACTCCTTTATTGGGGGTGTCTTGCTAATTGCCTATAATTTCCACCTGTTGTCTATTCCATTTGCACAACAGCATGTGAAATTTATTGTCAATCAGTGTTGCTTCCTAAGTGGACAGTTTGATTTCACAGAAGTGTGATTGACTTGGAGTTACATTGTGTTGTTTAAGTGTTCCATTTATTTTTTTGAGCAGTGTATAAGTACATGTATTTAGTAGTGTTCTGTTCCTACTGTATACTGCAGATGAACAGAATTCCAACAGAGACTTCTCACAGCAGGCATGTTGCTGTACACCTGCTCCACTATAAATGATTGGCAACCCAGCCCTTCTCCTTAATCCATCTCTCCTCTGCCTACTCCTCTCCCCCATCACCAGTTCAGTCCTGCTGCCACCGTTATCCATCATTCTATTATTTTCAGTTTACTCATCCCATCTTTACCCTTCATTTTCAACTGCACAGTGATGGTGTAAATTATAATTTTTTTTAAATAAAAACTGTCCAGCCAACATCAAGACTAGAGCATCATTTCTCAGCCACCTTTCAAAGCTGGGCCTCTCAGGAAACTCATAACCGGAGGGAAGAGGGAGAGATAGATGGATTATTAGGGAGGAGGGGAGGTGGAGGGGAGAGGAGGCATTAGTCTATTTAATCAGCACATTCCAATGATGCTGTTGTTATTCACTGTCCTCTCCAAGGACTGTAAAGGACTGTGGTTTCAAACTTTCCACCGGTGTAAATTTGGCTTCTATAAGGACGGTAATACCACATCAGCTCTGCATTTCCGCTGCAGTTTCTGTCTATATAAATAGATCATAAGGTCTACTACTTCTCTCCATCACACAGATACTTCATAGGTCCTTGTAACAGGAATTTCCAGGTGATCAAAAAGGAGAGCAGACATTGATCAAATCAATCCGGTTTATTACAAGTTGCATCAGGGAGACACCTCCAGAATAGGAGCAGAGAAAATGTCTAACTATATTAATCACACAGCACCCAATGTTCTGTAAACACCAGGGGGGGCTTGTAGGAAGTCACAACATCGGATGCTACAGAATCACACAGCACCCAATGTTCTGTAAACACCAGGGGGGGGGGGCTTGTAGGAAGTCACAACATCGGATGCTACAGAATCACACAGCACCCAATGTTCTGTAAACACCAGGGGGGGCTTGTAGGAAGTCACAACATCGGATGCTACAGAATCACACAGCACCCAATGTTCTGTAAACACCAGGGGGGGCTTGTAGGAAGTCACAACATCGGATGCTACAGAATCACACAGCACCCAATGTTCTGTAAACACCAGGGGGGGGGGGGGGGGGGGGGCTTGTAGGAAGTAACAACATCGGATGCTACAGAATCACACAGTGTCACAGATACATTATCAGTGTGTCCTCGAATCCTGTCTGGACTCAAACTTTACACAACATTCAACACTTGGCAGACATTTGATAGTGGTCAAAAGGTAAGATCATCAGTACATAGTTACATCAGATAATGATAGAGTAACAGGCGCCAAACTACTTCATTAAATATGGTACTTAAACATTCATGGTTAACTCCTTTTTCCCTTCCCCAAGGGAATGCTTCTGTCTGTGTCCCCCGCACATACAATCTACTGCAGCCCTCATCCCCCACATACAATCATGTTTATTACATATCAATCCATATCCACAGTAACTCAAATACCCGAAAATAATTAATCAAATCATTTCCCATTACAGCCCTACTCATATTTTAAATCAAACAAGCACCAACGCGTGCACACTCAACCGTAAGTAAAGTAGAACTTCATAATAAGACCACGCTTTCTCTTTGGGCATAAGAGAATCAGATCCCGCTCTACACAGCCTTTAAATTATTCAGAGCTTGCGCTCTTCGGAGCCCGAACAGAGTATTCATTTGGTTAACCGGCACATGTTCAGATAAACATCTCTTTGCTACATATTCACACTTGCCTCCATGGCTGCACGCATGTAAGAGAAGCTTTGAAATATAAAGCATTCCTATAATCTTCACGGCATACATTTGACAAGACGTGCCAAGACTTCAAAGACCAGAGAGTTTCAGCTAAACATTTCTCAGCAGGCTATCAACACTGGAGAAGTATCAGCCTTCAAAGAGAACACAGACACAGCTATTTTCCACGAGAATTAACTGATTTAATCTATCTCCTCAGTTAAGCAGGGCAAGTAATCTTGGTGTAAAGGGAGTGAAAGGGGCCTTTTCAATTGGAGGTCATAGTAAACATGCGTGCGTGTGCGTGTGCGTGTGTGTAGAGAGAGAGAGAGAAGGCTGACCACCTGTTACTCGAGTGCAGCAAGGAGCCAGGGTAAGTTGCTGGCTAGCATTAAACTTGTCTTATAAAAAACAATCAATCTTAACAGAATCACTAGTTAACTACACATGATTGATGATATTACTAGTTTAACTAGTTGTCCTGCATTGCAAATAATCAATGTGGTGCCTGTAAATGTATCATCGAATCACAGCCTACTTCGCCAAACGGGTGTTGATTTAACAAGCGCATTCGCGAGAATAGCACTGTCGTTGCACCAATGTACCTAACCATAAACATCAATGCCTTTCTTAAAATCAAAAAACAAGTATATTTTTTTAAGCCTGCATATTTAGTTAAAAGAAATTAATGTAAGCAGGCAATATTAACTAGGGAAATTGTGTCACTTCTCTTGCGTTCTGTGCAAGCAGAGTCAGGGTATATGCAGCAGTTTGGGTCGTTGCGAACTCTGTGAAGACCATTTCTTCCTAACAAAGACCGTTATTAATTTGCCAGAATTGTACATAATTATGACATTGAAGGTTGTTAAATGTAACAGCAATATTTAGACTTGGGATACCTACCGTTCAATAAAATACGTAACGGTTCCGTATTTCACTGAAAGAATAAACGTTTTGTTTTCGAAATGATAGTTTCCGGATTTGAACATATTAATGACCTAAGGCTCGTATTTCTGTGTGTTTTATTATATTATAATTAATATATGATAATATATAATTTTGCATGATTTAAACCAAATTGAACATGTTTCATTATTTATTTGAGACTACATAGATTTTTATTTATGTATTATATTAAGTTAAAATAAAAGTGTTCATTCAGTACTGTTGTAATTGTCATTATAACAAATATATATATATATATATATATATATATATATATATATATATATATATATATATATATAAATCAGCCAATTAATCAGTATCGGCTTTTTTTGGTCCTCCAATAATCGGCATCGGTGTTGAAAAATCATAATCGGTCGACCTCTACCCATGACCCTCATCTGCTCTGTGCTATAAGCCTGCCAAAACCTCTCTCCACAGGAGAGAAAGAGACAGACCACAGATGGTCTCTTGACTTTTCAGGATTACAAAATGACACTAACCGTCTTAACACAATATCCATAACATCAGGGATATACTAGCTGTTCTGTAATAAATGGAACTGAGTTAGTGTGGCGTTAAAGGAGACTGTCTGGGACAAGGTTCCCTACTCTACCACAACCAGTAACTTTCCAGGGCAAGACATGACAACATTCTTCTTGCACTGCAAGAATGCATGTTGGGATTGTAATAAAATGCAATGATTACAGTATGACAAAAACTCAAGACCATATAAATTCCTACAAACTCTTTCCCAGTCCTTTCTTTATCCCAGACACTACGGTGACAGGTTGATGTATTAGAGCCCCCAGCCTCTGACAAAGATGTGCAGGGACCTATAGAATCTCCTTTGTAGCTGTGATCCATCTGCCCTTGACTCAGAGCCAGAGAACAATCCCATACATCAGCTAGAGACAGCTCTCTCCCCCAGTCTGAATCTATTCCAGCTGTACCAAATCCAACCAATCTACTGGATGATCTCCTCCAGGCCTGAAGGATTTTCATTGCTTTCCAGCCAGAAACCACTAAGCCCCACATCTGTTCAATCTATGGCCATCATGGAGGTCAGTTCATAACTAATCTCACAGACGTATCCACAGTCTGTCTCCTCTGTTCTGGAACTCAGGCATCTCCCCTCCTCTCTCTCATTATCCGTCTCTCCTTCGTTCTTCCCACCTCCAGACGCACTGCGGTTAGATAACTGAGGCAGCCAGGGGCTGAGACGATCTCGACTGTGCACTCCAGCTGCGTGGTAACCACTGTCGGTAACGGGCCGTGCAGGAGAGAGCAAGAGGGAGGGGGAGGTAGACTGTGCCCAAACCTTGCACCAGCCACAACACATCACCATCACCATTCTCCTCCTTTCTATTCTTCCACCTTTCCTCCCACTAGCTGCACCTACTCTCTAGACAAGAGGGGGCAGCTGGTGGAAGGGCAAAAGGACTTCAATGTTTAATGCTAACCAGGGCTGGGGTCAATTCCGTTTCAATTCCTGTTAGATCAGAAAGTAAACCAAATTCCAATCCCAATTCCAAATTTTGACTGGTCTACTTTTTGTCAAGTCACACTCTTCAAAGCTGAGGTTAACGAGAAGGAAACGATACATATTTCATGAGGTATAAGAAAAACCCTTTTCATCATTTTACACTACCGGTGACTGCAGCAATCGAGGCACTCTGATTCAGCACTTTAAAAATGGGAGCTGTCAAAGAAAGTGCAGGGTACCCAAGCGATCCCTCAGGAAACATACAGTAAAAAACTTTCTGGCCGAGTCAAGCCGTCTCTGATCCACTTACAAGCGCAGTCAGCCATTAACTTAACACCTACTATCTCAGGATATACTAGCAAGTCTTCTCAACTTCTAAGGTAAGTGACCATCTATTGTTTTGTTATGCAAAAGCCTGCGTTATGGTCAAGAGCATTTTCCCACAGCGATGCCACTCCCTGTGTACCTTATCATTAGCCTTCTAAAGCAAATGATAATGTATTGCTCTTGTAGGCTACTTCAACAAAACAGAGAGATAGAGAATTTCCACCCCTCTGGGCAAACAATGATTCAAGTTCAACGTTGTGTACATGCTCACCCACTGAAGGAGAATGGAGAGACAGAGGTGGAGATACATTTCAATAGAAGAGGAGGAAGACAGAGGAAGACAGAGGAAGATAGAGTATAGAGGAATCGGAAGATAGAGGAAGAGTGTTGATGTTGCATAATTGATTCAGGATTGCTGTGTTAAGAAGGGCTCTGCTCCAGTCACCACTGTGAGGTTGATTAACTCAACCATGTTAGAGAGGCAGCCATTTACCGCACCACTGATTCATTTCAACCTCAACCGCTTTGTAATGCTCCCAACCACACCATCGATCGATGAGGCCTGTGATGTGTGTGTGTGTGGTGTGTGTTCGTGTGTGAGACCAGTGCCCTAGAATCGCCCTATGCAGTCAGGTCCCACTGACTTCTTGTTGCAGAGCTCAGCATAGTATGACAGACAAGCGAGCCCTGCACTTGTTCATAATTGAGATACCTGCCAACCTAGTCTGCAAATAAGAGCCACGGAGTTAAGTCTCAATCCCTCAAGTATGTGCCAAACTCTTATTGAACCCCTGAACACATCATGGCTTCATACCATTGCTTTCAGTGAAATAACTGGGCCAGTAGATGCAGGGGCGCAACTTTGGTTTTAGAAGTGAGGGGGACATAACCTGGGCATCTGAAGCTAATTTTATGCATTTCTACTAGGGCTGTCACCGACAAAAAAAAGAGTAGAGAGTAGTCTTTTCTTTCGACCAATTGATTGGTTGAAATTTTAAAACGTGTATTTTTCTATATATAGACACACCCTATGTGTTTTAATAAAATCGACTGCAGTTGAAGTCTTAAGCTTACATACACCTTAGCCAAATACATTTAAACTCCGTTTTTCACAATTCTTGACATTTAATCCTAGTAAAAATTCCCTGTTTTAGGTCAGTTAGGATCACCACTTTATTTTTAAAATGTGAAATGTCAGAATAATAGTAGAGAGAATTATTTATTTCAGCTTTTATTTCTTTCATCACGTTCCCAGTAGGTCAGAAGTTTACATACACTCAATTAGTATTTGGTAGCATTGCCTTTAAATTGTGTAACTTGGGTCAAACGTTTCGGGTAGACTTTCACAAGCTTCCCACAATAAGTTGGGTGAATTTTGACCCATTGCTCCTGACAGAGCTAGTGTACCTGAGTCAGGTTTGTAGGCCTCCTTGCTCGCACTTGCTTTTTCAGTTCTGCCCACAAATTTTCTGTGGGATTGAGGTCAGGGCATTGTGATGGCCACTCCAATACCTTGACTTTGTTGTCCTTAAGCTATTTTGCCACAACTTTGTAAGTATGCTTGGGGTCATTGTCCATTTGGAAGACCCATTTGCGACCAAGCTTTAACTTCCTGACTGATGTCTTGAGATGTTGCTTCAATATATACACATACTTTTCCTTCCACATGATGCCATCTATTTTGTGAAGTGCACCAGTCCCTCCTGCAGAAAAGCACCCCCACAACATGATGCTGCCACCCCCGTGCTTCACAGTTGGGATGGTGTTCTTTGGCTTGCAAGCCTCCCCCTTTTTCCTCCTAACATAACGATGGTCATTATGGCCAAACAGTTCTATTTTTGTTTCATCAGACCAGAGGACATTTCTCCAAAAAGTACAATCTTTGTCCCCATGTGCAGTTGCAAACCGTAGTCTGGCTTTTTTATGGCAGATTTGGAGCAGTGGCTTCTTCCTTGCTGAGCACCCTTTCAGGTTATGTCAATATAGGACTCGTTTTATTGTGGATACAGATACTTTGTACCTGTTTCCTCCAGCATCTTCACAAGGTCCTTTGCTGTTGTTCTGAGATTGATTTGCACTTTTCGCATCAAAGTACGTTCATCTCTAGGAGACAGAACGCGTCTCCTTCCTGAGCAGTATGACGGCTAAGTGGTCCCACTGTGTTTATACTTGCGTACTATTGTTTGTACAGATAAACATGGTACCTTCAGGCGTTTGGAAATTGCTCCCAGGGATGAACCAAACTTGTGGAGGTCTACAATTTTTTTATGAGGTCTTGGCTGATTTCTTTTGATTTTCCCATGATGTCAAGCAAAGAGGCACTGAGTTTGAAGATAGGCATTGAAATACATCCACAGGTACACCTCCAATTGACTCAAATTATGTCAATTAGCCTAACAGATGCTTCTAAAGCCATGAAATAATTTTCTGGAATTTTCCAAGCTGTTTAAAGGCACAGTCAATTTAGTGTATGCAAACTTCTGACCCACTGGAATTGTGATACAGTGAATGATAAGTGAAATAATCTTTCTGTAAACAATTGTTGGAAAAATGACTTGTGTCATTGTAACGACCTGGGTGTCGGGGGGTGCGAAGTCAGACGCAGGAACAGCAGAGCTTCAATATGTTGAGTCTTTAATACCCAACTGGCAAACAAAATGTCCAACACGGACGTACTGGGTGTCATACACAACGGTCCAACGACACGAGAAACAAACCCAGTCCACAATAACAATATCCACTCCCGAAATCCAAAAGCTACAATGTAACAATCCCGCACAAAGAAGCGTACGGGCTGGCTGACTAATAAAGCCACACTAATTAACAACTAACTGAACACAGGTGATACAAATAAACACATAAGGAGGGGGAGGAAAAAGAGTCAGTGGCAGCTAGTAGGCTGGTGACGACGACCGCCGAGCGCCACCCGAACGGGAAGGAGAGCCTGCCTCGGTTGAAGTCGTGACAGTCATCCACAAAGTAGATGTCCTAACCAACTTGCCAAAACTATAGTTTGTTAACAAGAAGTTTGTGGAGTGGTTGAAAAACTAGTTTCAATGACTCCAACTAAGTGTATGTAAACTTCTGACTTCAACTGTATATGTACTGAATTTGTTTGATGCTTTAAGCAGACTGTTTGATTAAATAATTAAGACACACAAATGACTCAAGAGAGAGCCAGAAATCAAGATTGCCTAGCCAGAAAAAAACTAAACAATTTATTTTCCCTGCTGCTCCCGTTTCGCAGAATTATGGTCCTGAAGTTGCCGGTAATAGGCTACACCAGCACTCGGCAACCTTTTCCATTTTGAGGGCCAATTTATCTTACCCTTTCTACCAATTTGCGTGCTAGTTATTATTTTCATATGCACATTTTCATGGAACAGTTTAATTTAATTTACAAGTCTTTGAATCTCAAAATCATTGTCTGTGGTTAATCTACATTCTATCTAAATCTAAATGAAAATGATACAAATCTAAAAGTTACTTTTATTGCCATTGCCAACTATGTAAAAATAGCGTACATAAAGCCAACACATAAAAACATTGCAGCCTGCAGGTAGAAAATATCCTGATATAAATAAATATCCTATAAATCACATTGGCTACGCGTGGCCTTTCTGCAACGAACTTGAAACATTGTAACAACTATCAACTGGGTCACCCAGAAACTCATGCTAGCAAACTTGAAACATGGTATAAAATATTCTGGGCCCTCAGAGTTTCCAGTGAGCTCAGGACAGACACAGCTGTAGGCCATTTGTGCAAGGGATATGAAGTAATCAGGTATTTTATGACGATTCCACTGGATCAGAGCTTTACATTTTTCACTTTCATGTCAAGTGTTTATCGAAAGGGAACGAGCTGGAAATATTGTTCAAATACTTTGAGGAACTTTTGTCATTCTCAATTGATTCTAAAAACAGACTTTGTATACTTGCTGTTTGAGGTGAAGAATAATTACTGGGAGAAGCTCCACAGCTCATTATAGGAACATTTATGAGCCTATATTTGTGTGCAGGCCAGGTTGATTAGTCCTACTTCTATATGCGTAATCAGGCATCCTTAGTTGACAGGAGTGTTTCAAACAAAAGACGATTAATACATTGACAAAACTCGTAAATGGAATGAAATAAAAACTTGTAGCATAGGTTGTGAATTCACATATCCACTCCGAAAATAAGAACAATAAATGACTGTAATTAAAATATATGCAATGCATTAACAGAAATTACCGCAAACAAACATTGCAGATTAGAAATTATATGAATTAACGGTAAATGTAGACTACTACTGTCGATATATGTAATGGGGAATTGATAGACACAGCAAACAATGCACACAATAAAGTTATGAAACAATGAATACCCACGAAACGGCTGGAGAGAGCGCATTCTGGAGAGAGACGTGCCTTGTGCATCTGAGCCACAATCCCCATATTCTTGGACCGTGGCATCCCCGCGGCCTCCACAATGGATTAGTCCACTAACACCGGCGCAAATCAGACCCGTGTCTCGTGTGCCAATGAAAAAAATTAGCTATTTGCAACTGCTCGACTAAAAAATATCTTGGGTTTTCAATACAGACCCATTTTGTCATAAAGTATTCCATATAAGGCACCCAAACCTTATGAAAGTTGCACAGTATACCCTTAATCTTGTAATAAATCAAATCTAGTGATGCATAACTTGACATTTCTGCCATCCATTGTGACATTCTGGGAGGATAACCAACCTTCCAATTAGGGTTGCACATTTTGGGGAATATTCAGGGGTGGAAACTTTCCGTGGGAATTAACGGGATTAATACCATTTAAATGTAGATGTTTTTTTGCATTGGATATATTTACCATATCATATGGAGACAGAAACATAAACCTTTTACCTTTTCATAAGTAGACATAATTGCAAATGATTAAATCCTTCCAATAGAAATAAAAAAACAATTTAGTTACGAATTGAACTTTAATTAAATGAGTTGACTCTTCACATGGGATGATTTCACTGAACAACAAAAGGGAATATTGAATGATTCCCAATGATCCATCCATCGCATCTCCCAAAAACGTTTTCAACATTCATCTGTAAAATGTTAGTCTAGAAACTAAAGCTTTGGTCGTCTTCCTCTCAGGCTTCTCCCTGGACCACCTCTTGAACATCAGACTCTGAGGCCTCATCTTCACTGTCACTTTCCAACCTTGTTGAGGATGGCTCGTTGTCAGGCTCAAAAAGCCTCAAATTTTCCCAGATGGCAACAAATGTATTGGTCTGTCTGTTGCGTGCTTTGGTGTGTGTGTTCCCAAACAAGGACCAGTTGCAACCTGAGGCGGCTGATATTGGTGGGATTTGGAAGATGATAGAGGCAACAGAGGAAAGAGCCTCAGATCCACAAAGTCATTTCCACCAGGTGGCTGATGAGATATGTTGGCACGACTGCCATATTGCATCTCCATCCCAAAGCCCTTGCCAAGAACCATGCCCTAATCTAGGCCAAGGTGGCGAGACACGGTAGTGATGACACCATGGGCCTTTTTGATCTCTGCACCAGACAGGATGCTCTTGCCAACATACTTGGGGTCCAACTTGTACGCTGCGGCATGTATGGGCTTCAGGCTGAAGTCTTCACGCTTTTTGATGTATTTCAGAACTGCAGTTTCCTCTGCTTGGAGCAACACGGAAGTAGGCAGGGCAGTACGGATTTCTTCTCTTACTTCTGCAAGCAGAGTCTGAACATCAGACAGGATGGCATTGTCTCCCTCAATCCGTGCAATGGCTACTGCTATAGGTTTCAGGAGTTTCAGGCTGCTTACCACTCTCTCCTAAAATTCATCATCCAGGAGGATCCTCTTGATGTGGCTCCATATCGGCAGACTGTGATATGGCCATTCCTTGGGAAGACTCTGATGACAGCACCACCCCAATGGGTGTTGTTGGGCAGCTTCAATGTAGTGCTCTTATTCTTCTCACTTTGCTTGATGAGGTAGATTGCTGCTATAACTTGATGACCCTTCACATACCTAACCATTTCCTTGGCTCTCTTGTAGAGTGTATCCATTGTTTTCAGTGCGATGATGTCCTTGAGGAGCAGATTTAATGCATGAGCAGCACAGCCAATGGGTGTGATGTGAGGGTAGGACTCCTCCACTTTAGACCAAGCAGCCTTCATGTTCGCAGCATTGTCTGTCACCAGTGCAAATACCTTCTGTGGTCCAAGGTCATTGATGACTGCCTTCAGCTCATCTGCAACGTAGAGACTGGTGTGTCTGTTGTCCCTTGTGTCCATGTTCTTGTAGAATACTGGTTGAGGGGTGGAGATGATGTAGTTAAATATTCTTTGCCCACACAAATCCGACCACCCATCAGATATGATTGCAATTCAGTCTGCTTTCTCTATGATTTGCTTGACCTTCAATTGAACAATGTTGAACTCTGCATCCAGTAAATTAGTAGATAAAGCACGTCTGGGTGGAGGGGTGAATGCTGGGCGAAGAACATTCAGAAATCTCTTCCAATACACATTGCCTGTGACCATCAGAGGTGAACCAGTTGCACACACAGCTTGAACAAGACATTCATCAGCATTTCTCTGACTACATTCCTCCATTGAGTCAAAAACACTTCTCATTCCAGGAGGACCATGAGCTGTTGTTATCGATAAGGTGTCTGATTCATAATTTTCACCTCAAATAGAAGTAGAGCGACTTTTGTCAGAGGTTGCTTGTTGTGAGCGCTGATGGAACTTTATGCACTTGGCCAGATGATTCTGCATCTTTGTTGCATTCTTCACATATGATTTGGCACAATATTTGCAAATGTACACAGCTTTTCCATCTACATTAGCTGCAGTGAAATGTCTCCACACATCAGATAGTGCCCGTGACATTATCTTGTAAAGATTAGAAAAAATTTGTAAAAAAAACAAATACAATTCCATGTACAGATAAATAGTTAAGCAGTTAGATTAAACAACTCCTTTGTAAGATAAACGTTTTAAAATGAAACATGTATGGAAACAGGTGAATTAACACTCCTCAGTTAGCAGGCTCAAACAAGCTAAAACCCACATGGTAGCAAAAACTAACTAGCAGAAATTGTTAACAAGTTCGAAATGATTTAAACACACTTTGCTGTAGGCTACTACTTACTAGTTAACAAAAAATCATGTATGTCATATAAAATATATTCACCCCACCCAGTATTGTAATCAAAACTTACCAGAAAGCATGTAGTCCTTGGCTCAGACAGAGCAGTAGTGTGGGCTCAATAGCATCTCATTAATGTGCAAGATCTTGAGAATCAGCTGTATATGTGATGGAAGAGTGCACTGCACATGTGATGGAAGAATGCACTGGGCATGCAGAGGGTTGCAATTCTATTGAATTGTGGATAGTTTAACCAAAATATGCCCCAAGACCTAGAATTGCTTTATGTGTATCCCACAAAAAAGTTCACTGTTATAAGCTAACTTTTTTGATGAATTTAAGAAAAATTCCCAGGCTTAACTTCCCATGGAAAGATTCCGACCCATTGCAACCCTACTTCCAATTAATAACAATGCATTTCTTAGCCACTATAAATGCTAGGTTACACAGTTTCTTCTGATAACAGTCTCCAGTATCAACATTTCCAAGCAAACAGAAACAGGGAGAATCTGTAGACATGCTGAGATAAAAGAACATACTCTTTGCCAGAATTCAGCCAGCCTTCACAAGATCGTAACATATGCAAATATGTCCCCTTCTGTGTTTTTCTATATTTCAATGTGGGGGGGGTTATGTCCCCGCCGTCCCCAGTGAAAGTTGCGCCCCTGAGTAGATGTGCGAAAGGTAGACAGAGGAACTCATACAATCCAATATCCTCAAACTTAGAATAACTTCCTTTTTCCATAAGGGAACTTCATTTGTGTTGTCAGGGGCATTAACATAAATCACAACCTCACAAAGCTGCATTCTCATTAAGAAGCCATATAGAGGTTGCCTGAATGAGAGGAACAAAGCAGAGCCAAGAACACCACAGGGAACAAAATAAAAGAAGAAGTGAAGAACGGTTGGCCTTTAAAAACCTTTTCACGTCTGGTTTGGTCCCAGCGATTCCTCTCTGACTGTTTACAGCTGCAGGGCTCTTATCTAGATGAGCAGGTGGAAGCAGCTCTCCTCTAACAATAACTACGGCTTTGCAGAATAGGGAACCAAGATCACAGCTTCACACAGAGCCACCCCCCCCCCCAGTATTTAGAAATTATGTGGTAGTCAACCTGGTATCAAAGAGTACGCAATGGTGCTGGTTTTAATGAATCCCAAAGAAACTAGGCAAATAGAATGTGAACTAGGCAAATAAAGCATTTCCAATAAATAAAAGATTTTGGACTGTTTCTTAGATCAATATGAGCAGAGACCCTCAGCCCGTACTCCCCCTGTCCACCCAGTGGTGTCTCACCTGTCTGGCCACTCTCCGGGCCTCCCAGTAGGGTTTGGACTCCTCCACCGCCTTCCCAATCTTCTTGACCAGCTCATCCAGCTTCACCGTGGCCTCAACCAGCACCGAGCGGAACTTCTGCCTGGCATCCTGGAGGGAAAACAGGGAGAAAGGGTTAACTAGGACTGTAGCGAACTTCCAACCCTTTGCTTGATATGAATGTTCACAAAGGTCATAGAAGACTCACCAGTCATCTCAATGTTTAGGCGATGACATTATTACGCCATTGTTCTTAACCGTTTAACCAACCGGAGTTAACAATTGACAGCAAATATTAAGTTAGACGCAGTAGGATTTCACGAAACCAGAGTATTCATTCAGACTCTTAATGTAATTAAATGAATTTTGACGTACGAGTTGGGGCTCTCCCTCCTTCGATTATAAGAATTGAAAAGGCCAGTGTCCTAAAATTGCATTAGTCTTTGATCAAGTTAACAGGGGCAGCTATGTCGATGTAACCTTCAGACAGAAGCAAACAGGCAATTAACAAATAAATGGCCATATGAAAATGATCATAGGAAATAACCTTTTATGCGACACACCATCAGCTACTGTTAATGTTTACTCATCGGTCATGGTGGTCAGATGTAAAAGCCCCCAGCTAAGCATGCTGATAAAGCCAATAACAGGCCTCCATTCAATCATATAAAACCTCATCTAATCTAGTCCAAAACATTAATTTGCCTTGAAACCGTTTTAGATAAGGCAGAGATTTTTCTGAGAACAAGCAAGTGGGGTCAAGTGTGACGTCCAGAAGGAGACATCATGGTGGACAGAAAACAAGTGTGACGTCCAGAAGGAGACATCATGGTGGACAGAAAACAAGTGTGACGTCCAGAAGGAGACATCATGGTGGACAGAAAACAAGTGTGACGTCCAGAAGGAGACATCATGGTGGACAGAAAACAAGTGTGACGTCCAGAAGGAGACATCATGGTGGACAGAAAACAAGTGTGACGTCCAGAAGGAGACATCATGGTGGACAGAAAACAAAAACAAGCATGAAAACAGATTCCTGGAGATGTCAGTGTGGAAAAAATATATTGCAATAAGTTTATTGGATTGTTTTCAATTCTTTGAAAGGTTAAATATGTAAAGAGGCTTTATATGAATCTGCACCAGTGTTCTGGACTAAGATATCCTTCCTGTTACCATTTCAAATCTGAGGGATGGAAGACCAATTGTGAGAACAGGGCAGGGACACACACTTCCTGTGACATCATCACTCATCCTGCAACAAGCTGGCATCTGAGGACAAACACCATGTCCAAAAACAACCCCTACCCCTGAACCCTAGCCCCTGAACCCTAGCCCCTGAACCCTGAACCCTAGCTCCTTCCCATTCAGTGTGTATGCAGATCAAGGAACCAAATACACTGATGGCTCCATCACCACTGTTTGCCATTTGCTACACTTTGGTACTTGCTGTTCAGCTGGCCCAACATGTTTGTTTACTGTACTCTGTCAGACTGGAATTCTGCCGCAGCTATCAGATACCTGCCATCCTGGAGAGGAAAACAGCCTTTCCATGAACGCCCAACCTCCTGCATAGCAAGAGGCCGCCGCCGGGGAGGCACCATGCATTATTTCAGTCTCAGAACAACAAGGGGGAGTTGTTGGGTATGAAAAGTGTACAACGTGTGTGAACAGGCCATGTAAACCATCTATTTCTCAATAGAGAAAATTCAGAGGATGGGGTCCCCCCTTGCTCCATCTCTCCTCGTAATGCATTTCCTCCCCCACTCTCTCCCTCTACTCCATCCCCTTTTTTTAATGTTCTCATTTCCACCATCTCCCTCTTTTTCTCCTCTAGCTGATACAGCAGAGTTACAGTACAGTGCAGTCTCTCTGTCTCTCACATCTCAGAGGTTACAGTACAGTGCAGTCTCTCTGTCCCTCACACCTCAGAGGTTACAGTACAGTGCAGTCTCTCTGTCCCTCACACCTCAGAGGTTACAGTACAGTGCAGTCTCTCTGTCCCTCACACCTCAGAGGTTACAGTACAGTGCAGTCTCTCTGTCCCTCACACCTCAGAGGTCACAGTACAGTGCAGTCTCTCTGGCTCTCACACCTCAGAGGTTACAGTACAGTGCAGTCTCTCTGGCTCTCACACCTCAGAGGTTACAGTACAGTGCAGTCTCTCTGGCTCTCACACCTCAGAGGTTACAGTACAGTGCAGTCTCTCTGGCTCTCACACCTCAGAGGTTACAGTACAGTGCAGTCTCTCTGGCTCTCACACCTCAGAGGTCACAGTACAGTGCATTCTCTCTGGCTCTCACACCTCAGAGGTCACAGTACAGTGCAGTCTCTCTGGCTCTCACACCTCAGAGGTCACAGTACAGTGCAGTCTCTCTGGCTCTCACACCTCAGAGGTTACAGTACAGTGCAGTCTCTCTGGCTCTCACACCTCAGAGGTCACAGTACAGTGCAGTCTCTCTGGCTCTCACACCTCAGAGGTCACAGTACAGTGCAGTCTCTCTGGCTCTCACACCTCAGGGTCGAGCAGAGCGTTGCTAATGTGACGCATTTCATCTCCTCTGTCACAGCCTCCTCATACACTGAACACCATCTCAAACACACAGTCGTATACCTAAAAATACTCAAATTCAATCCAATCCATTTGTGTAACTGTATTGCCCTTTACCCAGATACAGCTTATTCCACTTGGATGTTGATATTGGCATTAATGAAAGGCCTCGGAATTCAATAAGAAATGCTCACAGATGTTATGGAACTACAGCCATTGTTTTGCTTTCCCCTTGTCACAAAAGCAGTCACACGTGCTCCTTGATATTATCAATACAAACACTACAGCCAATGGTCCATTACCAGGACATTATAATAGGCCTACATCCACTGGGCTCTGCTGCTGGCTATCCTCACTCCATCAACACCAGAAGCTCTGCCAAATCTGCACTGAGCAGTAGCTAAGATTTCTTCCTTTAATATTTAGCTCAGATTTTTTAGGGGGTGCTGCAGCACCCTCAGCATCCCTACTACCCTCGGGTATGTACTTGAGAAGTGGTGAATCAGTACATCTGTGTGTTATTCCCCTTTAAAGTCAAATGCATTAAAACAGTTGGACATCAATCCTAGCTCTCAGGAAAAAAAACATACTGGATAATATTTTGTTTGTGTGTGTGTGTCTGATGCAAAGGGTTTCCACAGAGGCCTTTATCTGATATTTTGAGACATTCATTTTGTTTACAGATCGGTGGAGCCATCGGTAAGGACTCAAGTCCATGTCAAATAGACACGCTTCACCGATTGGTGCACCGTTTAATCCAACGGCAGAGAGCTGTGCACTGAGAGACCACATCACACTGGGTCTACAAATAAACAGATTTGACAATGATCCGCTGACTCAACAACAACACAACAACACTGAACTCGAAAAACAAGTAAGTATTCGACAAGCACTCATTGAACCTCAAGATCAATGGAAACATTGTGCAAGTTCAAGTTCTTTAAGCTTTATGCTGCTCAAGTCAGTGAGGTTCCAGTAAACATTAGAAATGTCAAACTTGAGTGTGTGTGTGTGTGTGTGTGTGTGTGTTTGTGTGTGTGTGTGTGTGTGTGTGTGTGTGTGTGTGTGTGTGTGTGTGTGTGTGTGTGTGTGTGTGTGTGTGTGTGTGTGTACTGTTTTACCTCAAGTTGTGTCTCACATCTGTTGATGTCATCTGTAGACTGGTTGAGTTTCTCCAGTTCTCCCTGTAAGAAAGAGAGCAAAGGAGAATATTGAGCACCACCAAGAGAAAAGAATGTAATACAGTATCTGGGAAGTCTGCAACATCTGGAATGTGTTACACTAGGCTGAAATACTAGACTGGACAATAGAAGTTAGCCAGAGTGATGGTTTGAACGAACACAAGAATCAGCTACTATCTTGATTTATGGATATATTAAATGCACATAGTTTTTAAGGTTAAACAATGTTATTTTTCAACCATAACAGCCTAATACGCAGCAGAAGGTATATTCAGATGAACATGCTATTTGAGTGTCAGGCCTTTACTCCCATGCATTCCATTAAATCAGAAACAAGTTTGGCTAAAATATAGCCCATCATAAACTTACCCAGTAGGCCTACATCGCAACTAAGTCAGGTACAATACAGACATTTTGTTCAAGGTAGACAGACACTCTTGATAAATCAATAAATCAATAAAAAAATTGACCCCAAATCAGATAGACTTTCTGCCAGTGATAATACATACTCTTAAAATGTCCATTGGATAGTGAATGTATCAAATGCAGTTAAATGAATTGATTAGTTAGTCTCAATTGAAACAAAGAGTAATTGTTATTATAACGTACCTGAATTCTAGGGTCCACCTCCTCTTCTTCGTATTCCGAATCTTCGTCAGACCTATTTTCTTTCTCCAAATTGTCCATTCTGGATGATAAAGCAGACTGTGTGCTGTCGGAACGAACAAAGCCAATACCCAAGGGACGCTCTAACAGCGACACAGGAATTTCTAGAACACTCTCAATCACACTGCAACGTTAGCAATGATAAAAAGATTTTTGAAATATGTATATCAAAGCGATATACAGGTAATTGAAAGACAAAAGAGTGATAATCGTCTTATATGTCAATTGACAGAGCAGCGCTCTGTCTGTGTCCAATACCGAGCCACTGAGCAAGTGATGATGAAATGACTTGTGTACGGGTATCTACAGCGTAACGTTACGCCCCTTCTGCTCTCCAAACGGATGCGTTTATATATTTATGTACCATCAGAGACTACTTACTGTGTGGTAAAACAGTTATAACAAGCTGAATATACAATTTGGGAACTCTCAATACCTTTTTATAAATGTCTTTAATATATATTTATTCCCACAATAGAATGTTCCAGATTTCAGATAATAATGAATGAAATTGGGATTTAATGAATATCCTCAGATATTCATTGCCCCTACATTCCATAAATGCCAGTTAGCCATACCCAACCAGATACCCTCTTTGTATTAGCCAACTCCAAAATACCAGATACTCTCTATTCTAGACTCACTTTTTCCAATTCTCAGATACCATATACTGTATACTCATAACATAAGTAGTGAGCAGTGTAACACCATAATAAATGTAGGATGGCAGTGATCAGGCGGGGAGTGGGAGTATGCAGTATATCAAGAACCAATGTGAAATCAGGATTAATATTTCAATAGGCATTCATAACTACATAGACTACAGTATTTCTCCAATACTTTTTTAAAACCATAAGCCCCAAAAAGCCACATCTAGGACTGTGAACACATGTATTTATTTATTTTACTGAAATCAATAAAAGTCAATATCATTAAAGAAGGGATCACTTCCTAGGTAATTATACAGGAAACAGTGTACTAGCCTTATCTCACAAGCCTATAGCTTACCACATTACATCACTGTAACTACTATCGAAAGCACAAGGTCATCTACAGCAGTCAGCATGTTGTCCACCCAATGGAATTAGTCTGAATAACAGGATATGTCAAGCCTCTCCAGATATAGAGTACTAGAAGGCTATGAGCTCTTGTGGAGCAGAGCTGACCTCAGCCGGAGCCTGTGTGAGAGTCTTTTCTACAGGAAGTGCCCTCTCTATAAAGGAAAAGACACAGCTATATAAGAGAGGCGGATCTTGGCATGGCCCTGTTTAGTAGGGCGGAACGTTCAGAACATTGAGGAGAGAGATGGATTGTGTAGAACGGACAACGCTGACAGATATGTACCATATTTGATCTCTTTGACACACTGAACATTCTGCCCAATTGAATGAGGAGTGAAAAAGAGAGGGGGCGAGAAATATGTAACCATACGCTGCAATCCCTCCTATCACATTCCTCTTATGCAATATCATTCCACTCATGGGGGCTCCACTTCACAAAACATTCCAGGTGCCTATAGCATCTTCATCTACAAAGGATCCTAAGGGCTGATAAGGATCAGAGTGCTGTAAATGTTTAGAGGAAAAGTGCCAAGTGTTATAGCAGTGAGGGAATGTGGACTGGATTACATTGAGAACATTGTTGGGGGTAGAGGCTCACAATAATGATTCCCCAGGACCATCAGTAAGACCCCTTGTCACGCGATAGAAAGACGGGCGCCACTTGTTTATGTGTGTGTGTACAGGACGGATCAGGGTGTGTACCTGTGTCACGAACGTTATAATGGTGACAGGTGATGAGTGATGATGGGGACCTTGAATAGGACTGGGAGCACCTGTGTACTCCCTCAACGACTCATTGTATTGCTATAGACTTCCTATTGACAGGATATGGAAATGGCGGGTACTGTGCTTATTCACTATCCACTTGGGCACACACTGGTTGAACCACCGTTGTTTCCACGTCAATACATTGAACGTGGAATAGACGTTGAATTGAGTTCTTTACCCAGTGGGTTCGGGTCGGTCTGACCTGGGCGCTGCACTGATTATCTGATCTATAAATCAACCCCATTTCTAAACAAATGATAGATCTCTATCAGAGATGAATGTCAGTGAAACTGTGCAAAGCCTTTCTCAGACTAATCTCTTGTGGACAGATATTAACATGGGCTCCCGAGTGGCGCAGCGGTCTAAGGCACTGCATCTCAGTGTAAAAGGTGTCACTACAGTCCCTGGTTTGATTCCAGGCTGAATCACATCCGGCTGTGATTGGGAGCTCCATAGGGCGGCGCACAATTGGCCCAGGTTTAGCCGGGGTAGGCCGTCATTGTAAATAAGAATTTGTTCTTAACTGACTAGCCTAGTTAAGCAAATGTAAGATTTTGGTTCTGGGTTGCCGAAATGATGCCCAGACCCACGTGAACCTACCTGGTGATATAAAGAACCCTTTTAAAATGGCAGTGCTTTGCCATCATCTACTGAATCAGTAAACCCAGAACAGGCTATAAAAAGCCAGAAGGGAGCTGGCCTTTGAGCCCCAAGTGTCAGCAGACAGTGTCTGGTGGGGTTGTGGCATTTCACTGAATGTCAGACTCCTCGTGTACTGTGGATCCAGCTTCCCGATGTGAGAGGAGTGACACGTGTTCCCTTGTCTCATCTCCCAAAGGTGACATGGCACAAACCCACACTGACCCAGTCCACTGCTGGAAAGGGCAAACGCGTGGTGGGGTCAGTTCCGCATGAAAAAATACACACAAAAAACCTGCACGTGCACCTGCACATACGCACACACACAGACACGCCCAGACAGGACAAGCACCTGTAGAGGTTTTTGAAAAGGTTACATGTGATTAAAATTTCAGTTGCTTGCTGCTGACTCATCCTACTACAGGGTCAGGGGTCACTTTGTGTCACAGAAGGGTGGATTTGGAGGGGGGACATAAAAAAGAGGTGGTCTCAAAAACTAATCCAGATGCTCGTTGTTCAGTGCCTAAAGACATAAAAGCAGAGGTATTCTCGTATGTAGTGGTAACTTAAAAATATCAGAATCTGTTACTGTTGCACTAAAACAAATCCTGCCCACTCAAAATCATTAGGTGCATAATCTCAGACAAGAACAAATCTTGCATAATTGTGTCAGATATGTTACATGCATCTGTCCACGAGATTATTAGGTGCATGATATCTACATTAAAACATCACTTTTACATTTTTAGAAGTCAACATTGGTTTGCCAACTATGCACATTGTGTATGAATGCTAGGTAAACATGATCACCTGGAAATATAAAACAAATTGAGCAGGATAAAAAAATATGACACAATATTTATTTCGACTGTAACCAAGGAGCACTTGATGTTACATATTTTTTACAGGTTTTGTTGCCCCCTTGTGGTAAAAAAGAAAATTGTATTACGTGATTGGAAAAGTTGGCAGCAAAAAATAGTATTGGAACCTTAACAACTCTGAAACTACAAAACAAAACCATTCTCTCTAAGAAATTCTCCATCATATACACATATAGTTGTATCATTGGTGTAAAGTAACTAAGTACAAATACTTTGAAGTACTACTTAAGTAGTTTTTCGGGGGTATTTGTACTTTCCAACTTCAATTTTTTACAACTTTTACTTCTACATTCCTAAAGAAAATATGTACTTTTTACTCCTATACATTTACCCAAAAGTACTCGTTACATTTCAAATGCTTATCATGATAGGAAAATGGTCAAATTCACATACTCATCAAGAGAACACACAGTCATCACTACTGCCTCTGATCTGGCAGACTTCACGATACACAAATGCTTTGTTTGTAAAATATGTCTGTGTTGGAGTTCCTGGCTATCAGTAAATAAAACAAATTGTGCTTTCTGGTTTGCTTAATATAAGGTATTTGAAATGATGTATAGCATTTACTTTTACTTTTGATACTTAAGTATATTTTAGCAATTACATTTACTTTTGATTTTACTATTTAAAACCACACAATTTTTTACTTTTACTCAAGTAGTATTTTAGTGGGTGACCTTTACTTGAGTCATTTTCTATTAAAGGTATCTTTACTTTTACTCAAGTATGACAATTGGGTACTTTTTCCACCAGTTTTATTAATAAAAAAGAATGATCAAACAAACGGCACTTAATCAGCAATACGGCAGTGTAGGCTTTTGTCCAATGACATTCATTTATATATGAAGGTCTCAGTCCATTTGTGCCTTTAAAGGTTTCAAGCATTTGTTGAGGAAAGGGACTTCAGGAGCCCTGTAATTGGTCTGGCCTTCGGAACTTGCTTTGAAGGAACACCCTGGGCACACAAAGCCCCTCCTTCTTATTGACCGTTTCTCGTAGCACGTACTCATTGGTTACACTCTCGAACCCCACCCCTCTGAACAGGTCAGCTAGGAGCTCTGAAACACAGACAGTTCAGATTTGGTATTTTATTAGGATCCTCATTAGCTGTTGCAAAAGCAGCAGCTACCCATCCTGGGGTCCACACAAAACATAACATGACATAATACAGAACATTAATAGACAAGAACAGCTCAAGGACAGAACTACATAAAAAAAAATAAAGGCACACGTAGCCTACATATCAATGCATACACACAAACTGTCTAAGTCAAATAGGGGAAAGGTTGCATTATCTGTTTTTTGAAACCAGGTTTGCTGTTTATTTGAGCAATATGAGATGAAACAGAGTTTCATGCAATAATGGCTCTATATAATACTGTACGCTTTCTTGAAATTGTTCTAGATTTGGGGACTGTGAAAAGAACCATGGTTGCATGTCTGGTGGGGTAAGTGTGTGTGTCAGAGCTGTGTGTAAGTTGACTATGCAAATAATTTGGAATTTTCAATACATTAATATTTCTTATAAAAAGAAGTGATGCAGTCAGTCTCTCCTCAACTCTTAGCCAAGAGAGACTGGCATGCATAGTATTTATATTAGCCCTCTGATTACAATGAAGAGCAAGATGTGCCGCTCTGTTCTGGGCCAGCTGCTGTTTAACTAGGTCTTTCCTTGCAGCACTGGACAATAATCAAGATTAGACAATAAATAAGATTAAAGATGTATAAACAGAGAAATAGTCCCATAGAAGAGACCAGACTGACTGCTTACTGCTTGTGCGTAATTCGAAAAGACAATAAAGAAAGACAAAAAAGATAACGTAACTACTATGAGGGAAAATGTAGGAGAGGAAAGAGAAAGAGGAATGGACTGACCTTTGGAAAAGAAATAAGACCTGGTGCCATCCTGTCTGACGTAGAAGTTCTCTCCCAGTTTATTTCCCGCCTTAAACCTCATCATGGCGTGGTCATACAGGCCATAGTCCCTGAACAGAATGATGCCCCCTGGCTTCAGAACCTGACACAGAGAACGTTAATTCAGTCACAAGTTATTTTGAGGGTGTTAAGTGTTTACTGCAGTTTCATCGTTTTCCTCAGCCCTGTCTCACCCTGTAAATGTTGTCCAGAGCCTTCTGCATCTTGTCTGGGTGGATGGCTGAGAGGACAAATATGAGCATGGCCACATCCACACTGCCCACTGGGACATTACCCCTCAGGTCATCCTTTGTCAGGTCACACTGGAACGCACTGCAGCGTTCAGTGCAGTACAGGGAGTGTTCCTGAGGACAAAATGAAAATGACACCGGATATCAGTGTTGTTTTATTAAAAGTCCCACTGGCTCTGGGTCATCAGTGGTACATCTTACCTTCACAAACTCCACAGCTCGTGGTGAGAAGTCACAGGCATAGACAAAGATGTTGAGGTCATCCTCCAGTAGTGGGAAGATGAAGTTCCCAACCCCACAGCCAGCTTCAAGCAGGACCAGCTTCTGGGCTTCAAACTGAGAGAGAAATGTATTGAGATGCACCCCTAGTAGGGAACCTAACAACTTCCTACGCCATGTTCTTACCTCAAGGCACACTGTCAGTTCTTCAAACTCTCTGGTGGTCCAATGCCTATCCTTGAAAAAGTTTGTTGTGTTCCTTTTGTAAAACAAGTCCCAGTTTTTCTGTGCCTCCTTTTCCAACTTCATCTGCTTGAAGTCAGACACCAAAGTCTGGTCACCTGTCAGTTTCTCCATCTCTTTCTCATTCAAAGTCCTGCCAGTAGATGTTTTTCTTTGGACAGGTGGGATAAGACATGGCAACCCGTCTTTGGGTTCCTCGCCAGGAGGTACAACATTGGCGGTGTCGTCTTGCTTTGATAGTGCCATAACTTGCACTACTGTAGTTTACGGTAGTAGCTTATAGCAGCACTTCCTTGACATCCTCAAATCTATTATTTCACCAATCCATATTAAATTATCCAGCTAATGTTAATGGATGGTACTAACACATTATAGTGATAGACCTAATAAAAATGCAGGGAATATTTCCACATACATTGTTCATGAACGCAAATGTTCCAGAAATGTTCTAAGATTTCTCGTGTGGCATGTAGTCTTCTTCATCCGTGTGGGAACAGTGTTTGGTTACGATGATTCCGGCCTGTTTATATCAGTCAGTAAAAACGTTGTACTTATTCGTATGAGGGAAATTCGTATTATTATACTAATAGATAATAATACATTGTTACTAATTCTAATGTACTAGATATGCTGATTTGTGGGTGTTTATTTTGGGGTCAACCCAATTAGGGTGCTCAGATCCTATCGGTGACATTTCAGCACTGGAACAAAACAGGAAAAGGAGTGGTCATGTGACGTATGGATTGTTTCGCGAAACATCTTAGCTAGCTGCACAGCTAGCTAAAGTATCTAATCATAATTACATTTTATAACGCAGCATAATTTAAATAAATTTGAATATTAAACTTCCAGCAGAGTCATGAATGGGAGTACAAATCCGCTCTTGGACAAAGAAGAACATGTTTTGAAGCTCGGAGAGAGCTTTGAGAAGAGGCCAAAATCGTCATTTCACACCATCAGATGTTAGTAGCCAGACTATTTTTAGTGATTAAATATAAATGTGTAAATATGTGAAGTTTATTTTACTATACCCAACTTTAGTCCGCCTTTTGACAAGTTGGTTAGCTAGCTAACGTTACCTAATAATGTAGCTTGTTACTGTTAGCTAGAGTACAAAAAACGAACGGTACTCAGGTACGGTACGTTACCAGCAAAATATTATAATCAGATTACAAATACTTTTGAAAAAGTAGGTAGCGTAAATTAGCTAGGTGATTACTTTTAAATTCAGGAAGGATGTTTGCAAAAAAATACATTAACACCTTTCTGTTTTCTCAATGACATTCAATTTAGTACTGAAGGCGCAAATTTAAGGTTGTTCCACCTGATCTAGTCTGACCACAAGTCAGAGACCACTATGATGACACACCAAATGCGTTTGATGGGCCCTTTTTTAAAACTTCTTCTAATGCCTCTTAAGGGGAAAGTAATCAGATTACGTTATTGAGTTTGGGAAATTTTAAAGTTATGTTACTGATTAGAATTTTGGACAGGTAACTAGTATTTCTGACCTTATAATTATCTTTCTCACTCTTTCACACTTGTAGATGATTTCAAACCAGCTTCAATTGACACAAGCTGCGAGGGAGAGTTGCAAGTCGGTAAAGGAGAGGAAGTCACCATCACATTACCTCACATTCCAGTAAGAGTGGGTGTTTTTTAGTCAACTGTGGTCTTTTGCCTGTGCTGTACAATGACAAAAGTTATTTCTGATAACTCCACTGCAGAAAGATGAAAGCAAACTGTGTACTTGATCATGATACTTGTTATTGTGTTGTTCGTAGGGCTCTACACCACCCATGACAGTATTCAAAGGGAATAAGCGGCCATATCAGAAAGACTGTGTTCTTATCATCAATCATGACACTGGGGAGTACATGCTGGAGAAGTTGAGCAGCAGTATCCAGGTCAAGAAAACCAGGTGAGGGGTTAACCAAAACACTGTCTCAAAAATGCATAGTAACAATGAACCTTTATGATAAATGTGTTTTGCAGATCATTTGTGACAGTAGATGTGCAGCTGTTGACTTTGTTTTTCAGAGCGGAGGGCAGCAGTAAGATCCAGGCCAGGATTGAGCAGCAGTCGGTGCGTGCCACTGCCACCCAGCCTCCAGCGCAGTTCCGTGCCCCCACTAAGCCTGGTGCAGGGGCCAAGACCTCCCCCTCCCCTTGCAAGGACAACCCCTCCCCTGAGCCCCAACTAGATGACATCAAGAGAGGTGAGCCTCTTCATGTGTTCCCACCACTTTTACCAAGTGATCATTCTTGTTTCTCTACAGTCTTTCTCTACAGACTTTGTCTGTGTACTGACTCTGTTGCCTCTGTCGCCCCCTCCTGTCCTGGCACAGAGCTGCGAGCGGAGGTGGAGGTTATTGAACAAATGAGCAGCAGTAGCGGCAGCAGCTCATCTGACTCGGCCAGTGGCTCTGGTAGTGGGGACGACAGCTCTAGCAGTGATGGGGAGCATGACACCCCTCAGCCCCAACCTGTCCCACTCCCTCTCCCCCACATCCAGCCCTCCCCCAACCGTAACCCCATGGCCAACGGAGGAGCAGACAGGCAACAGGGCAGCAACCAGCTGATGAACACGCTCAGTGAGTACCAGGGCTGGTAGGGCCAGTGTAGCACTCTACGTTTGGGGAACTACTAATAATTTATCTCTCGATTGAAGTCTATAGGTGGTGGTTGCAATGTAGCAATGTGTGTGTTGGTGTTTCCACAGGGAATGACCTCCAGTTGAGTGAGTCAGGCAGCGACAGTGACGACGACTGAACTGCCCCCATCTACCTCATATTATCACACAATCTTGCTCTCCTCTTTCTTCTCTTTGCCTGGTTCTGTTGTTTTGTTGCTGTGGTAACCGACCCAATTGTAAAGTCTGGTTTTATTGTATTTGTTATATCTCTTGAGAAACCGGCCAACCTAGAGATTTAATAGTGTATTTTTTGATTAGCTGTATATTTTGTTTTGTATTTTTAAATCTTTTTACATATGAAAACATGCTAAATAATATATATTAGAATGCATATATATATTTCTGTAGTTAGAGCTCCTAGTTGTATCAACTTATATCACAAGTCTTTGTTGTTTTCTTGTTTCATCACAGGGGAGGGGCTTATTTGGACTATATCACCCCCATCGTCCCTATTTATCTGGAAATCAAAAGAAGGCACTGAAAGCATTTCACCCATTCCATGTTTTTATCGGTATCTTTCAAAATCAGTCTTTTAAGAGGCCAGGATACAGCTCACATCGATCTAAGCTATAGAGGATACTAAAGGACATACTCATATTTTTCATGTAAAATCAGTTTAAATTGACCACTTACTAAAGGTTTTAGCTGGAATATTGACCTGTTCTGGTGAACAGGTAAATATCAGCAACAGGTAAATGGTAGTAAATGAGCCTGGGTCAATCCTTTACATGTCAAAGCACTTTAGTTTAATTTCATATAGCCTAATAAACTGCATGCTTTCCGTAGTCGTTTTGGGAGGACCACACAATATCATCACATGACTCCAAATTTACTTCGATATGATAGTTATATCAATATTTGCACATGAAGGCGTTTCCATTGCCATTTCTCGCATTATTAATTTTACAGACACAAAAAGATCCCATCTTGTCTACTGTATTTTGTTTTGTCAAAATTTGGAAAGTTTACCGACAAAGTGTGCTGTTTCCACCAGGCCTGTCGTGGCATTGTTTTATCCGACATGTACTTTACTCGCATGAAAAGATTGGATGGAAACCTGGTTACTGGCCCAACTATATATCACTGTCCCAAATCCCCAACCATATATCACTGTCCCAAGTTCCCAACCGTATATCACTGTCCCAAGTTCCCAACGATATATCACTGTCCCAAGTTCCCAACGATATATCACTGTCCCAAGTTCCCAACGATATATCACTGTCCCAAATCCCCAACCATATATCACTGTCCCAAGTTCCCAACCGTATATCACTGTCCCAAGTTCCCAACCATATATCACTGGCCTAGTTTCAGACCAGTGTAGGACAAAATAAGCAAAACAAATAGTTTTTAGAATACAGACACCGAACTTCTATTTTTACTTAGAAATTAGTCTATTTTCACTAGATTTTGAGTTATTCATAAAATGTAAACGCTGATATAAATTGACCACTTGTTTTTTTCATCAATGCCGTTGATTCAACTGATTTTGAGTGATAGCAGTCACGTTAGATCACATCTTTTAATTTAGCAACTGTTGTGACAGTGAATATCATTTGATACTCTATATCATGTGCCCTGTAACAAAACAATCCCTAATCCAAAATATCTTGATGTATCCCCCATAGAGAAGTGACGTTGTGGCTGTATCCCTGCCATAGTATCCCACTGGGCAGTGGGCACTCCACGTAATTTAAATGTGGAAATGTGGGTAATATTTGGTTGAAATTTCAACCTTTATTCACCCACTCAAAAAGTCAGCCTGAAATTTGTTGAATTTCCAGTGTGTTATCACTATGCATTCAACCATCGAAATGCACAATCAAATTCCAATTCGAAAAACGGTGATTTCTAGTTTAGTTATAATCTAAATGTTATCACTGCGCTTTCAACCATTTTAAACCACAACAAGGTTCAAATGGGAATAAAATGTCAGATAATTTGTATTTATATTACAATTTGATGTGTTATCACTGTGCATAATTTAATAGCACGACCAAATGACCTGGATTGCAACTGAGACTACATTAAAATCACATAGTGCAAAGTGATCAATAATGTTCGAGATTCTGCGCAGATTATTATAGCAATTATAGCAATTTGAACATGCACGCTTTCAATTATTACATAAGACATTTCTAGTTACTGTAGGCTAACCTCAAAATGTGGCCATGGATGTGTGTTACTCATTTTAAGATTGAATAAATACTGTTACATTAGTTTGTAAGATAGCCTTAACTTTAGGCTATTTACTGTATTCCAAAAGTCAGCCAAATATCAACATTTTAAAGGATATCTAATGCTTGGATGGTTTCATCTGAGCCACTGCCTTAACCCTATTCTTTAACTTTTATTTTAGGTTAAATTGGAGACGTGAATCCAACATATCATTTGTTAACTTGTCGTCAAGTTAATAGGCTATTTACTGTATTGCAAAAGTGATATTGAATTGTGCTTGGTTGTCAACACAACCAAATATCAACATTTGAAGGAGATGTATCTTTTTTTGCCACTGACTGAGTCTGGCTTTAATTCCAGTTTGTCTACAAATTAATAATTGATATGTTGGATTTGCGTCTCCATCTCAACCAAAAATCCTAAGTTGAAGAATAGTACTAAATCTAGTCAAACTTTAAATGCACTTTACATAAACTTTGATGTAGTCCTATTCATTAACTTAGTCCTAGTCTAGTCAGTGACAAATATCAAAGCTAAGCAGGGCTGGGCTTGGTTAAAACCCTGGATGGGAAACCAAATGAATAGCTGTATATAGATCAACTCTCTAACAGAAGGTTCTGCTGAGCCTATTGATTTTTTTCTGATAGTGGATATGTCGTTGAAGATCTGATGTTGTTTCAAAGGTACAAATTCAGCATATTTTATACAAGGTTTGTCTATGTTGAAAATTGGTTACAACGATGACATAATCCTGTGGTTGAAATTCCACCCTCAAAATAAGTTTACATTGATAACTTTTTTTAAATCCTATATATTTTCCACATAGATTCCATGTCACAATACATTGACACATTTACGTTGAACCAACGTTGATTCAACCAGTTTGTGCCCAGTGGGATGTGTGTTCATAAGGTGTTTAAATGGTATTTAACTGGTGCTGTTTTGTGTCTGGGACATAAAGCAAGCGATGCGTATACAAATGTAATATAATGTTTTGTTTTCACTGCAGTTTGGATCCATGTACTTGGATGCTATTTCCAATTTGTGTCTCTCTGGCATCCAGTGTTATTTCTGACTCATACTGTTACTGTCCCAGTACAACCTCTCTTGCCACATTTATCGAGGTGGTTGACTTATTGTGTTTATCTCTAGGTTTTGTGCTTTGAGGTGTATTAAAGTGTGCAAATGTATTTAAATTGAATTAACTTTTTATGTTGACCTCACATCAGTCAACCAAAATAAAGGAAGAAAACAGTCAGAGATGAGTTTCATGGAAATTATATATTGCTGGTCTTAAATAATAACTTACAAGGTCAAGTGAAATGTACGTCTCGAGGAACACCTTCAGTTTGAGAATCAACACACAGCAACCTGTACACTGAGCATTTAAAAATACAGTACGTTTCTTCCCTGCGATGGTGCAACAACCGAGTCACATATGGGCATTTCTCTTCACACAAGACACAATTACACAAACTAAACAACAAATACATAAATAGCTTTTTTTCCCTTTAAATCATTTATAACAAAATTAGATTTATGATTCTGGCTCTTGCTACAACATATCAATTGATCGATATATAAATTAACAATATCAACAACAAAGAAATAACATTAATAATAATACAAAAAGCTATCTGTTTTTATACAAATCTTGTTAGTTTACAGTATAAAATAATCCTATGCAAGTTAGACCTGGGGGTTCAATATGTTCATTGTAGAATTTATCCCTTATGCTGGCAGGGTGAACATGCTTGTTCAAGATGCATTGGTTGGTTTCCTGGTTTTGAATGTCTGTGTGCTGCAACAGAGTGAAACACTGAGGCCATATTGGCTCAACACAGAGCCAGCCCCACCCTTTTCCTGAAGGTCCATGGCAGTCTGGATGAATGTCCCTTGAGGGTCCAGTAACTAAAGAAGCGTAGCCACAAAGGCTTTCCTAAAGGGTCTCTTCCTCTTTTAACTACAAGGGTGATGTTTCCCTCCAGATTCCTATCCCATTTGAATGACAACATGGGCACCATCCTGTGAAAACACAAGGTAGTGCTGGACGAGTAAGAGCAACCAACAGCGGAGTTCCAAATCCCAGTTTGTGATGGTCGGTATCTATCTCCCTCAGAGTGGACGAGGCCTCTACCTGACCTACCTGTCTTCTGAGAACCCCTTCAGTCCATCGTTGCCTGTCTGCACATCTATTCATCCCCCCACACTCAACGCCATGTTCCCCCCACTCCTCACTCCCCCAGGTATGGACCCTGAGTGCTAGGCAGTGTTGGTTGTTTGGCCCTCTCTCAGCCCCCTTCCCCTGGGGCACTAGGGTCACCGGCCAGGGCAGGCTATGGGCTTGATGCAGCGGCCCTGGAACAGCACCAGGTTGGCTGGGCAGTGGCAGCCGGCAACGCAGGGCTTGTGGCAGGGCCCGATCTCATTCCAGTTGTCACAGGTCTTGGTGCAGCCCGGGCCACAGGTGTCGTACACCGCTCCGTGTTTACACTGGGTCGCTGAGAAGATTGGGTTGGTTAGACAGAACTGCAAATCGCCTAACATTAATGGATTTCAGAGATACGTTGATCAATTCTGTTGAGCAAATTTAATGTAGGGGGAGAGTCCCCTGTTCCATGAAGTTTAGTGATAGGCTGTGTGTGCTGTCACTCACCCATGCAGGCAGCCTCTGGCTTCCAGTAGACGGGGGCTCCCTCCCTCTCACAGGCCCGGCTGTAGGCGATGAAGGACTCACAGTAACAGTTCTTATGCACCGGACACTCACACATGTCTGTTACACAGGACCTTGAGAGAAACAGAGGGAGAAAGAGAGAGAGATAAGACAAATAAATGTTGAATTAAATTGAATGGACTGGATTAAATGTATCTCCATACTAAGTGGGTTCCATATCCAAAAGAACATTGGACATTCTATGCACATCAGAGACAATCAAATATCACAGTTGGAAATGTTGGAAATGTTGTAGATTCTAGGACAAATCTCATTACAAATGAAGCTCCCCAACGTTCCTGAGACACCCTAAGAACCACTGACCTATAGAAGGAGGCAAAGTCCACCACCCGGTGACACTTCTGGAACTCCCAGGACTTGAGCTTCTGACACTCCCTGTGAGCGCGGAACTTGACCTTTACACTGCCGGGACAGAGGTACGAGGTGGGCCTCCTGAGGGGCTGGGCACAAACCTCGTTCCCCTCCACGCGCCACGACTCTGCAAACTCATCGACCACGAACTTGAAGAGGCCGTCGCTGCCCATGGTGTCATCCCGCTTGTGTCCATTGTAGTTCCCACAGAGGCCGCAGAGACGACCGCGCAGGTGAGGAGCAGCCACCACCTCCACGAAGCTGTCCCCGTCCCACGTGATCTCCAGACCTGAGGGAGGAGGGAGAAAGAGACAGAGAGTTATGCTTCAAAAAGGAGCTAAAATGCACTTTAGCAGTGTTTTTTAGGTTCCAATGAAGTTAACATGAAGCCAGTCTAACCTGCGATGGTGGTGAGTTTGAGCAGGTATCCATCCAGGTCAATGTGGACCCCAGGGCCATGGTAGGGCAGGGCGATGCGCGTGCCGTTCCTCCTCACCGTCAGGTGCTGGTGCAGGCTGAGACTCAGCCCTCCTATCCTCAGCTCCACTGACTGGGTCCAGGAGTAGGAGCGGGTTCGCCTCGCATCGTTCCTCACCACAACCGTGAAGCCAGAGTCAGAGCCGGCGCTGTTTCCACCCCCGCCAGAGGGGGCGCCACCACAGTCTCGAGTCAGAACATACTGGCAGGTTCCTTGGAAGTTAAACGTGCGCCCGTCAAAGGTGTTGTAGTGTGGGTCGCCGAATACGGTGCACACACCTGGCTCTGGAAGGAGTGATGGGAGAGAGAGAGAGAGGCAGGGAAGGAGGAGAAAGAGGGAGTGTGTTTAATTATGGGCATCAATTTGATCCATCTTGTTTTCCTGTATTTTGCATGAGAAATCTGTGCTTAATACAACATGACTAAATTTCAATTTGAGAGATGAACGAAACAACCGCCACAAAACTGGAAAATGCAACCCACAAAGGTGTGTGAGGACCCAGCTGAGGAAGAGGGGATTAACTTACTCACTTTCAGTGCAAACCGGGCAGCAGCCTGTCCTGTTCAGGATCTTATTCTAGAAGAGACAGACAGACCGTTAGATACACAGACATAGAGAGATCAGCAGGCAGCCAGTCAGAGCGCAAGAGACAGTCTACTGGACAGTTGGACACATTACACATTAATACCCACACACACAGACACAGACAGACAAAGACAGATACAACCAGTCAAACGTGGACAGCCAGACATTGATACAGACAACTGTTACTCTCTGCCTGGTGTATGTGTGTTTGCTAGAGAGCGGGTGGGGGGTACGTTTCAACTTCCATCAGAGGTGCACATTTGAGAACTCTATCCCTCTCAACCCCCACTTACCTTTGCCCCAGGGCTGTCCTCATCCCTTACTCTCTCTCTCTCAATTTCAATTCATTTCAATTCAAGGGGCTTTATTAGCATGGGAAACATATGTTAACATTGCCAAAGCAAGTGAAGTAGATAATATACAGAAGTGAAATAAACAATAAAAATGAACAGTAAACATTACACTCACAGAAGTTCCAAAAGAATAAAGACATTACAAATGTCATATTATGTATATATACAGTGTTGTAACGATGTGCAAATGGTTAAAGTACAAAGGGGAAAATAAATAAACATAAATATGGGTTGTATTTACAATGGTGTTTGTTCTTCACTGGTTGCCCTTTTTTTGTAGCAACAGGTCACAAATCTTGCTGCTGTGATGGCACACTGTGGTATTTCACCCAGTAGATATGGGAGTTTATCAAAATCGGGTTTGTTTTCGAATTCTTAGTGGATCTGTGTAATCTGAGGGAAATATGTGTCTCTAATATGGTCATACATTTGGCAGGAGGTTATGAAGTGCAGCTTAGTTTCCACCTCATTTAGTGGGCAGTGTGCACATAGCCTGTCTTCTCTTGAGAGCCAGATCTGCCTATGGCAGCCTTTCTCAATAGCAAGGCTATGCTCACTGAGTCTGTACATAGTCAAAGCTTTCCTTAAGTTTGGGTCAGTCACAGTGGTCAGGTATTCTTCCACTGTGTACACTCTGTTTAGGGCCAAATAGTATTCTAGTTTGCTCAGTTTTTTTTGTTAATTCTTTCCAATGTGTCAAGTAATTATCTTTTTGTTTTCTCATGATTTGGTTGGGTCTAATTGTGTTGCTGTCCTGGGGCTCTGTGGGGTCTGTTTGTGTTTGTGAACAGAACCCCAGGACCAGCTTGCTTAGGGGACTCTTCTCCAGGTTCATCTCTCTGTAGGTGATGGTTTTGTTATGGAAGGTTTGGGAATCGCTTCCTTTTAGGTGGTTGTAGAATTTAATGGCTCTTTTCTGGATTTTGATAACTAGCGGGTATCGGCCTAATTCTGCTCTGCATGCATTATTTGGTGTTTTACGTTGTACACAGAGGATATTTTTGCAGAATTCTGCATGCAGTCTCTCAAATTGGTGTTTGTCCCATTTTGTGAATTCTTGGTTGGTGAGCGGACGCCAGACCTCACAACTATAAAGGGCAATGGGTTCTATAACTGATTCAAGTATTTTTAGCCAGATCCTAATTGGTATGTCGAATTTATGTTCTGTTTAATGGCATAGAATGCCCTTCTTGCCTTGTCTCTCAGATCGTTCACAGCTTTGTGGTGGAAGTTACCTGTGGTGCTGATGTTTAGGCCAAGGTATGTATAGTTTTTTGTGTGCTCTAGGCTCTCTCTCTCTCTCTCTCTTTCTCCCTCTCTCTCTCTCTCTCTCTCTCTCTTTCTCTCTCATCCCACCTGACCCCCATCACAGTGCACAAAGGGCTCTCCCTCTTTGAAGCTCTTTGAGAGATGGAGAGATTGGCTTTCAGGGTCTAAATATAGGGAAGCTCTTCTTTACTGTCACTCAAACATCACCCAGACAAAGACCTGACTGGAGACTGTGTGTCTCCTATGGGACAGAGGGGCAGACACATGGGTGACCGCACTGTGACCGCGTGACAGGTGAACGCTACATGACCACCAGGAAGGTATGATGAGTGGATGTTGTGATACTGTATGACAGGTGACCGCTATGTGACCGTATCTATATTGCAATTGACCGCTAGGTGACCGTGTCTCAGTTGGCTGTTATGTGACTATCACGACAGATGACCATGACTCAGTGACCAAGACACAAACACAGATGGCCGTTAGGGGATATACTACATGACTGTATAACAGGTGAACGCTGTGTGACCAGTAGGAATCCATGACAAAGGCAGCCATATGTGACTGTAATTGTACTGTCTGACTAATGACCGTGTATGACAGTTCATTATACTACTATGTGACCATTATCTGCTCCATAACCATACGGGCGTGGTATATATGTGATGGTGGTGGGATGCTAGCTTAAAAAAGAATGACAATGAGCCTTTAATGTCGACTATATGAACGCATCTAAGAACAGATGATCACTACATTACCGTGCAACAAGCAACCGCTATGTGACCATAACAGGTCAAGGCTAGGTAACCATTGTAACCGTGTGAAAGCTGGTCACTGGCAGCATGAATAAGTAACTGATCATTTGGTCGCTGGAATGCAAAGAATCTACTACATCACCCCAAGACAGGTGACCGCCGTGTGAACTGGGACTGTTACTCCAAAAAACTTGACAGCTGAGGGTATGGTTACTGTGGTAAGTTACCAGGGCCCACTGACACTGTTCTGGCCCAGGTGAATCGTTTTTGACTCCTCCTTACCGCTCCACCGCTAAATCAGCTTCCAGCCAGCTGCCTGCTGTGACACCAACACGTCACGCATGTGGATTTAACATGTGGTTAGTCACAGACAGTAACTCTGGACAGTAGACAGCCTCTGTCTGTCTCAGCGGGAGGGGGACCAGATGGATGGGGACGTGATGAAGTGTGAAAGGGACTGTCTCATGTTGATGATTCAGGGAGAACAGAGGGACCCCAGGGCTATGTCCTATAGGTATAGGTAGTGTTCATAACATAAGTGCATGTAAGTTGTGGTGGGAAATTGCTTAAAGCAGAAATGTGCATATGGTGAAACAACACTGTCCGCCCCAGCACATTTGTTCTAGTTTTTATTTTGTTGATGAAACGGAGGAGAGGAGCATTCAGCATTGTGGTAAAAATTATTTACAGGACATACTCTGCTGTTCTATCACGGGTCCAATGAAGAGAAAAACTGGGTTTGAAGTAACTTCTTTGTTGTTGTAATATCGCAAACGGACGTGGCAGTTTCACCAAGTACGGATGCCAGCTTTAAGGTGACAGGTAAAGTGAGTGAGCATCTTTTTTAAAGTCTTTTCTAATCGATGTTGTCATTCACATCACTTCATTGAAAGATTTCCTGGAATGAAAAGGCGCAACACAAGACAGTTTGTGATTGGGCCTTGAGCCTGTCACTCACCGAGGGGCAGCTGGTGATTGGCACACACTGCTTTGGCTGGCACTCGATGGCCCCCTTGACACAGGCACACAGGGTGCAGTTCACAGACGACCACATGTCTCCCTCCTAGAGCAAAGGAAGAAGCAGAGAGAGAACCAATCAACCACAACTTCAATCAGCTTATCAAACAAGTATTAATGTCTGTATAAATATGCATATAAATGTCAGAATGAGGACAACTGCGGTGGATAAGTATCAGTGTTGAATGTTGAGGCAATGGTAACGTTCTATTTTCCCAGTTGATATCAAGGATGCAGCATTAGGACTTGTTGTCCCAGACTGTCTCACCCGGTAGATCTTGTTTCTGACACGGCAGTACTTCACTTCCGCTACCTCCACGAAGGATAGACACTCCCCACAGCACTGGTCACCATGGCAACTGCCCGGCCGAGAGCAGCGCTTCCTGCACACCACAGTGGAATTCTGGGAAGGTGGAGGGATACGAGGGAAGGAGAAGGGGTCAGTTATTGATGGTAATTTGGTGATACGGCACATAAATTGAATAGAGTTCTGGGGTCTGGTTCCCTTGTCAGTTCTTACCTTGCAGGTACAGGTGGTGCAGTTGTCGTGCTTGAAGGAGGTGCCGTTCTCATAGACCTCACTGTGGAACAGACAACTCCCCATCGACAGGTCAAACACTTTCCTCTGACCTGACGGAGGAAGAGAGAAAGAAAAAAGCTTGATGATAATTATTATGACTGTTATGATGTTTTAATGATGTGTGATGTTTTAATAATAATTCATGAAATATGAATATGTTCTCCAGACTTCTATCAGAGAGTCCTATGAGGTATTTGATGAGAGTGGAGTGTTACCGAGGCACTTGGGACAGCACTGTCCGGGCTGAGTGTGGCTCAGGTGGGCAGGGCATGAGAGGACAGGACACACATCCCTGACGCATAGGGTCCGCCCTCCCTGAAAGAACACAGCATATCATATCAAATCCAAATGTTATTTCTCACACGCGCCGAATACAACAGGTGTAATGCTTACTTACAAGCCCTTAACCAACAATGCAGCTTTAAGTAAATAGAGTTCAGAAAATATTTACTAAATAAACTAAAGTTAAACAAAATTCCACAATAAAATAACAATAAGGAAGCTATATACATAGACGTTAGAACAATGCTGCATTCATCTTCTCTTATGCATTACTCAACTTATCTCCACTTAATGATGTTAATGTTTCCATTACACAATACCATTTGCACCTTTGTCTGCACCTGTGAAACCCGGATTGCTACCTTTAACAGCTCACAAACACAACTACTCTAGATTTGTCACAGTTCCCCCTGGCCTTGTAGCAGTGTGCCCTCATTAACGGCTGGTACAGGACACAGTGTACACTAGTCCCACTGAGGCATTAATGTGTTGACAGACTCAACTCACATTAATGTGTTTACTCACTCACCTCCCCTGGGGAGCGTTACCACTGTGAGTCCCCTGAGAGCCAAGACAAACTCATTTGGACCACTGAGGGGCCAGTCACTGTAATGTGGGGACTGGAGACATGCATGTCTATACAGTGTATACTCACAGTGCAGGTGCATTTAATACAGGGTTTTCCCTCAGGGTGAAACTCTTCCCTCTCTTTGTACAGACGGCCCTCCAAGATACAGCCTGGAACAGAAGAGACACACAGGTTAGCTTTATTATCGATGTATTCCTTTTTCACACACACACACACACACACACACAATCACTCACTCGGGCACGTTGGACAGCACTTCTTGGGGTGAATCTTGGGGTTCCTGCAGTGGACGACACATTGTACTTCCGCTTCAGTTACGACACCTTCCTGTCAAAACCAGGAAGCAATTAAAACAGTGATTTATTTATCATTGTTCGAACAAATTTCCTACAACTTATTCTAGTCCTAGGCTACGTACATCAGTGAATATTCTGCTGCATACCTCTCATTCCTGTATTAGACAAACTTATCTTTCGGTTGCTTAGCAATTTGAATCCCGTTTCAGTTATGTAAGGCATGTACTACGTAAGCAGGATATTAGATAGGGACATACCATTAGATAGAGACATACCATTAGATAGAGACATACCATTGGATAGGGACATACCATTAGATAGAGACATACCATTGGATAGGGACATACCATTAGATAGAGACATACCATTGGATAGGGACATACCATTAGATAGGAACATTCCATTCTGCATCTCACACATGCATCTATTCTACATACTGGGACACCCCTGATCACTCACTGAAAATGTACCTGAAAAAAATATGTGGTCCCTAGTGTTAGAACTAGAAATGTTAGAACTAGGAGTGTTAGAACTAGGAGTGTTAGAACTAGGAGTGTTAAAACTAGAACTAGGGACCACAACATGTTGTTTGTGTGTCTGGATACTGGTTAGACCCCCCCTCCCATTCCCGCCGCGTGGGTATCTTGGGGATGGAGTAAATGAGTGGTGTGTGGAGCTCTGCTTTTTTCACACGCCACCCTTCAACACGCAGACTAACACATAGTCTAGTTTGACTGGGCCTCCCCAATGCTGGAGCTGACACTCCCTCACACAGCTGTGTCCACTGCCATTGACTTATAGTGTTCAGATCTGTGCGTGTGTTTTGTATTTTAAGTTTTTTAGTTTAATTGTGGGACCATGTGAGTGTGTGGTGTGTCTACAGTAAGTGAGGTTGGGTATACATGTGGTTTGAGTGTGTTTTGAGGAGACGTGTGGGGTTAGTCTTGTGAGGTAGACACTGGGTTGGGGAGGCTTGGAACCAGAAGGGTGGACTGTACTGCCAAGTTCACCTGGCTCCTCTCCCAAAGACATTGAGACATATATCATCCCTCTTCATCTTTCTATCTCTCTCTCTCATCCCTCCAACTTCATCTGCCTTTCTTTCTCTTTATGTCTCTTCTTCCTCCAACCCCTTGGCTATCTGTCCACTGTCTCATTCTTTCTCTCCCTCACATCTCTCGTTCCCTCCCCAACTCTGTGTCTCTGTCTGCGTCATTCAGCCTCCCACTCTAAAAGTATGTCTATCTTTCCCTAGATCCCCATTTATCTTTCTTCATTAATCTCCCTCTCCCTTTCCACCCGTCTCTCTTTCACTCACTCCTCTGTCGGTTTGCCTCTTTTCCACTCACTCCCCTCTATCATTCCCTCTCTCTTTCCCTCTCCCTGTCTGCCTCTCTCTTAGTACTCCCTCTCTCCTTCTCTACTTCATTTACTTTACATTCCCTCTCCTTACTTTTCTCATCATCATCTCTCTCTCTGTCTGTTACCCTCCCTTTCTCTCTTTCATTTCTCTGTGTGACACTCACCTGACAGCGGCGAGAGATGCAGGGCTTGATGGAGCTGGTCCAGGAGACAGAACTATTATAGGACTCTCCATCCAGCTGACAACCTAGAGGAGAGAGAGAGAGAGAGAGAGAGAGAGAGAGAGAGAGAGAGAGAGAGAGAATGAGAGAGAGACCGGGGAGGATAGAGAGAGAGGGTGGGGTAGAGAGAGAGAGACATAGAGAGAGAGGGAGCGCGAGAGAGAGAGTTGGCACTCCAAACCTGGATGTGAATGTTTACTAGTTCGTGGAAAATAATAGTCTACAGGGAGCACTAAATGGACTACATGTGTGAACATAGAGCTGTTTGCCTCTCCAGACCATAAGTGTTGAGACAGATTGAACACAGGGTTACAAATCCATTGTAAGCGATGCCTGGAGGGAGTCTGTGTGCCACCACCGTCAGAGCCAGCTGGCTATAGTGCCCCCTATGGCTAGGGAAGGCCTTTCTTTGATTGTCTTGATTTGGCATAGCGATGGTAAAGTTTACTAGTCTCGACACTGCCACATACACTACCATTCAAAAGTTTGGGGTCACTTAGAAATGTCCTTGTTTTTGAAAGAAAAGCTCATTTTTATTGCTTCTTTAATCAGCGCAACAGTTTTCAGCTGTGCTAACATAATTGCAAAAGGGTTTTCTAATGATCAATTAGCCTTTTAAAATTATAAACTTGGATTAGCTAACACAACGTGCCTCTGGAACACAGGAGTGATGGTTGCTGATAATGGGCCTCTGTACGCCTATTTAGATATTCCATTAAACATCTGTCGTTTCCAGCTACAATAGCCATTTACAACACTAACAATGTCTACACTGTAATTCTGATCAATTTGATGTTATTTTAATGGACAAAAAATGTTGCTTTTCTTTCAAAAACAAGGACATTACTAAGTGACTCCAAACTTTTGAACGGTAGTGTATGTGCAATTCAGACACTCGAGACAGACAGACAGACAGACAGACATGCACAAACTCTCTGACAACCCCAATCCATTATATAGATGTATCAAGATACCAGAACATGTTGTTGTGAACTGTCCAGGTCCATTCCAAGGGCATGATAAAAACACCATGTGAAATGGGCCTGGGCCTGAGATCCACTATGAGCAATCACAATGCTCCAGATACAGCACCCACAGTCAATAAGGGACTAAATGAATATGCTCTTCAATTTCAACAGATATAGGGTTGTCTGGTTATGGAAACAGAGCAAAACCATTCCTATGATAAAACCATTGCATTAAGTATTTGAACAGTGGGAGGTTTTCGTGCTGACACGAGCAAGTTCCTGTTCTAAATGTAGACATGGTCATGAATAAAACCCAAAGTCAAGCACAATGGAGGAACAATAGGCACTAATATCGTTCACCATGACAACATGGGGCTTTCCATGGTCGACTTAAGCGAGCTCCACCTCTTCTCATTTGAATTAACTCTAGTCTCGTATAATCTTGACGGCAAACAAAGGACCGCGCCCCTGACCATGAGGTGGTCAATGCTGTGGACTGTGTCCATGGTGACCCCAACACTACCCGACCCCTGTGTGTTCCGGCCGGGAGGCGAATGTGTGCGGTCCTAGTCTGGGAGGCAGAGCGGCGCAGTGGCTCGTAAATGAGGTTTATTTCTGTGCCCTGTAAACCGAATGCTGAACCCAAACGCCAACGGGTCCCAACCCGTCCCAGAGAGGAGAAGTCCACCACTGCAGCTGTGTGTGTGTGTGTGTGTGTGTGTGTGTGTGTGTGTGTGTGTGTGTGTGTGTGTGTGTGTGTGTGTGTGTGTGTGTGTGTGTGTGTGTGTGTGTGTGTGTGTGTGTGTGAGAGAGAGAGAGAGCGAAGAATAGTTCTTAAGACTTAAATACGAACCGCTGTAGGCCTGTCACATGTTTGTGAGTGTATGTGAGTAGAAGCCGGGAAAATAATAGCTATATGTGTTTGTGTATGTAGCAATTTACCCTAAAGCAGAATCTTCAATTGGTCTGATACATTACACATACACACGCACAGTAACTATTGTGCTGTTAGAAGAAAAACTATTCCTCATTCCTCCACAAGGAGGCAGAAGTGGTTAAATAAGTAGGTTGACCAGTGCAGCTGGACTGACTGTCTTCTACTGTGGGACTCAAGCTGTCGCGTCACCCTCACTCCTACAGGTAGCATCAATGACCGTCAAACAACATCACTGCAATGCTGCAGCAAGGTCTATACATCAACACTAAAGAGATCCAAAGATAGACCCAACTCACTCCACTAGACAAAATTCCAAGTTTATTGGTTTCGCTGAGACTACAGAACAGTACATGCATCCCCTAACCTTCGACCTCATGTTTTCATGGTGATGAGAGTAGTAGAGTGTGTGTGCTGCTCACCTTTGCATCTCTCACAGCAGGCTCCCGTCTGTTTGACCACCAGAGCACAGTCCTCAGACACCAGGGGACACTTCTCCTGTTTACAGTCTGCCTTCCCCTCCTGAGAGATAGAGCAAAAGAGAGAGGGGGAGGAGAGAGAAAGAGAGGGGGGAGAGAGAGAGGAAGAGAGAGACGGAGGGATGGACGGAGAGAAAGAGAAGACGCTTTTTGATTGCCATCAGTGTATTCACATTATAAAGTCTCCGACACATTCTTTGTCGACACACTCCCTTTTTACAGGCTAAAATGAACTCGAGTTACACATGTACTTTACGCAGACATTCTCTTTCTCTCCTCAATTTATATACAACCTCACTTTATATACTCGCTTAACATTATCACTTTGCCACTAGCTTTATACACTCCCTTTATATAGTCCCCATTTACTCAGTGCAACCTAACTGGACTGTATAATGAGTCAACTTCAAAGCCGGACTGTGGCCCACATAACTAAAATAAAACTGGGCGGTTTTATTTACGGAGAGCCTTCACTGGTTCCCTAACCACGCTGGTTTGGGTGATGTCGTCAGTGAAGGCGAGAGAAGAGACGGCGAGAGGCGAAGGCACATGGAATCCATACATAGTCTCTGTAAAGCGCTCCCCAAACCACTGGCCTAAATCGTAGAGATTTTCAGAGCACTTTCAACAGCCAGTTTGAGACAAATATGTCTGAGAGTGAGATATATGATGCCAGATAGATAAAGGGATGGATTGAAAGTGAGAGAAAAAGAGATAGAGGGAATGAGAGAAGGGCAGACAGATACCATCAGACATGATGACTGGAAAGTCTGACAGGTGGAGAGAGAGAGAGAGAGAGAGAGAGAGAGAGAGAGAGAGAGAGAGAGAGAGAGAGAGAGAGAGAGAGAGAGAGAGAGAGAGAGAGAGAGAGAGAGAGAGAGAGAGAGAGAGAGAGAGAGAGAGAGAGAGAGAGAGAGAGAGAGAGAGAGAGAGAGAGAGAGAGAGAGAGAGAGGTGGACAGAGAGGTGGACAGAGAGAGGATGACAGAGTGAGAGAGAGAAATAGAAAGAGTGGTGATAAGTTATGCGTCTAGTCTTTTGACGGCCACAGTTATCTCCATTAGTGTCATTGAGGTCCCGTATTTATCCTTTGTTTTCTCTCCACACCTGTGCTTTCCTAGTTGGGCTTTGGAGCCATTCCACTCGGCAGCCATTAACACTAAGTGGTGTGAAGAGGTTTGACCTCTCTCAGCAAAGGTCAGGGGTCAAATCAGGTCACCACGCCTCATAAACACTCAACATACCGTGCACTTTCTGAGGCTTCTTACTGGTCTACTGGTGGTATGTCGTGGCTTCTAATAGGCCAACGGGTGGTCTGGGGATTGTTATTGGACTACTGCTAGTCTCTGGTGTAATAACTAGAGAAATATTTGACCTGAAGGGTAATAACATGTTGATAGGTTAATGTGACCATCTAAAAAGATATATGTAGAGTATGTAAGATGTATTGATCCCTGACATGATGGTCATGTGCTGTGGAAAAATGACCACTAGATGGCGACAGCACAGTCAGTTTCACCATCTCCATTTGCCAACTTCAGAGAATCAAAATGTGTTCAGTCAAACCATGGTCTATGTATAATCCCTCCCTCCCTCCCTCCCTCCCTCCCTCCCTCCCTCCCTCCCTCCCTCCCTCCCTCCCTCCCTCCCTCCCTCCCTCCCTCCCTCCCTCCCTCCCAATCTTTTCCACTATCACTCTCTCTCCTCCATCTATCTCTCAGCCTGACCTCAGAGGGCATGCCAAAACAAGCTGACAGACCCGCCAGCCGCCATGCCGCCGGTCTTTCATGGAAGGATGGAGAGATCACTAAAAGGCTCTTCAGAGTAGCACTCAAATCAAAGGCCTATTTAAACCTGGACTCCTTGCCCTCATGACCCTTCACCTCCCTCCAAAGCAAACATGTCGCGACCCCACAGGAGCAGCAGTTGTGGCTTAAAACTGGATGAAAAAAGATAAGGGCAACAATATATACATTTCACTGATAAGTCACAAGCCTATCCAAGAAGTAGGCCTATTCCTGCACCAGTAGTAGAAAGTGAATGGTGCTGAATTAACTGAATGTAACTTTTGGCTCCGATGTGTAGGTAGACTAGCTCCATGACTTTTCTCTGAATTCAGATGGCTGTTGTCCTATCCTTCTTTATGTCCTGGCAGGTAGCCTAGCGGTTGGAATACATGATCCGATAAGGTGAAAATCTGTCGATGTGCCCCCCTTGAGCAAGGCACTTAACCCTAATTTAATCCAGGGGCGCTGTACTACAGTGGAGGCTGCTGAGGGGAGGACAGAAACCATGTGTTTGATGTATTTGTATACCATTCCACTGATTCTGCTCCAGCCATTAACATGAGCCCATCCTCCCCAATTAGGGTACCACCAACCTCCTATGCCGTACTACTATGGCTGTCCCTGTAAAACAACACATTTCACTGCACCTATCTGGTGTGTGACAATAAAACATATATACAGTACCAGTCAAAAGTTTGGAGACCTACTCATACAGGGTTTTTCTTTATTTTTACTATTTTCTACATTGTAGAATAATAGTGACGACGTCAAAACTATGAAATAACACAAATGGAATCATGTAGTAACCAAAAAAAGTGTTAAACAAATCAAAATATATTTTAGATTCTTCAAAGTAGCCACCCTTTGCCTTGATGACAGCTTTGCACACTGTTGGCATTCTCTCAACCAGCTTCATGAGGTAGTCACCTGGAATGCATTTCAATTAACAGGTGTGTCCAAACTTTTGACTGGTACTGTATATTTGTTATTTATTTTATTTAACTAGGCAAGTCAGTTAAGAACAAATTCTTATTTTACAATGACGGCCTACCCCGGCCAAACCCTCCCCTAACCCGGACAACGTTGGGCCAATTGTGTGCCTCCCAAAGGGACTCCCAATCACAACCGGTTATGATACAGCCTGGGATCGAACCAGGGTCTGTAGTGACACCTCTAGCACTGAGATACAGTGCCTTAGACCGCTGCGCCACTCAGGAGGCCATATATATATTTGTCTCTACCCCTCCATTAGAAGTATCCTGGGAGGTCCAATAGCAATGCTGCCCTGAAGGTTCTCTAACACCATCTTTGCTCTTTAGACCACTGGGAGAACTGTACCACTAGCCTCACAGTGCACTGACAGAAAGGGGGGAAGAGGGGGATGGAGAAAGAGAGCAGAAAATAAAGGAGGATGTTGTCTTCTTTAAGTCTTCTAGACTACATTCTTAGAAAAAAGGGTTCCAAAATGGTTCTTCGGCTGTCCCCATAGGTGAACCCTTTCTGGTTCCAGGTAAAACCCTTTTGGGTTCCATGTAGAATCCTCTGTAAAAAGGGTTCTACCTGGAACCAAAAAGGTTTCTTCAAAGGTTCTCCTATGGGGACAGCTGAAGAACCCATTATGGTTCTAGATAGTACCTTTTTTTCTAAGAGTGTAGAGATATCACGTTTCTCATTTCATCCTAAGATTTATGCTTTTCTTTTTTGGAGTTTGGTTGTCCCTTTAGACAGAATGGTGTACAAGTTATTGCTCCTTTTCATAAAATGACATTCACATGCCAATTCCACACATAAATCCAATGTTATTACATCTCTGTACCTGGACAGACATGCTGGCTGGTTTAGTGGTTTGCTGACAACGCCAGTGGCAGAGGTAAAGACTGTAAAGGTACACGGTGAGTATTGATCTCCATGTTTGTGGAGCGGTTGGAACAGAAAGGACCTTTGGCTTCCCAAATGTTTGCAGATCACTGGTCAGCCCACTGAGCTCATCAATCATTGCTACCGAGAAAGAGGAGAGGGGGCAAAAAGAGAGGGAGAGTAGTAGATAGCAGGTTAACGAGAGCTGCCTCCTGGCTGTCTGTATATAATGTTTAGCGAGCGGGAGGCAGATTCCTGCGTCTTGTGAGACGGCTGGCGAAAAGAATGGCTTCTCTGTGTGCCTCAGTTTCCGCCAGTGAAGGGCCATTAACAGGTATTCCGCCGCAACTGGGAGCCTGTGAGTGACACTAGAGCCCCACCCTTTAAAATCTGCTAACCCCCCTAAAAGACAGCATCGCGACACAAGTGTCTTTCAGGCTGGCCCCCCTCCCCTGCGAGGCACTCTGGGGCCAGTGACATGACGGACGGGCCAAGATGAAAGGCTAGCTGTGGCCCTCTGATGACTGATAGCATTCAGCAGGGCTCCTAGTGATGGAAGCCTGATAAGGAGGTGGTTAGCAGAGGGAGACATATCAAAGAGACTATCAGAGCCACTAGAGACAGCCGAGGCAGCATGGCCACATATATAACCTTGCACACGCACACTGTTTCTCTGTTTCACATAGGGCAAATACCTTGCAAGTCAAACACGACATTTGTAGAAACTTCCTCACCACATGACACTTTTAAAGAGGGACTAAAAAGACAGGCGAGGGAGAGCATTATTGAATCTGGCTTCTGGTGACAGAAAAGCCTCTCACTTGCATTCTCAACCCCTAAAACAATGACCTTCAAAGCAAGGAGAGACAGAGGTCAAAGAGCAAATGTTCCAGGAAAGACACCTCCTTTCACATTTGTAGCCTGGATTTAACAGACAGTCGGGGGCAAAGACAGCACGAAGACAAGGGTGTCTTTAAACAAACAATGCCATTTTGTTTAAAAGCCAGTGTGGGCTTAGAAGGGAAATAATTACATAGCTAGCCTACTGCTCTTATTGAAAAGGTAGCAACATTATTCATAATTCTTTGTGATAATTAGAAAAAACAGTACAGGCCTATTTGCCCAGTTAGGCCTACAACTCGCTATAGACTATGCATATTTAGGCCACAATATGAATATTAAGAATATTCAGTCAAGCGCAGAGGCAATAATTACGCACAACAATTGCGTTGTGTTCTTCCTCTGTGGAACCTACTTGCCAACAACAAATAGGGAATCTCAATGTCAACTAACAATTGAAAGTTATTTAGCAAGAATTGGGATTTGTTCTCACCAGACAGACGCAGGTGATGCACGGGTTGTCCGTTATGTTGGGTATGTGGAGCACCTCTCCTTCGTTCTCGCAGATGGCTTCTGTACCTGTGAAGGGCGCGAGGAGAGAGGCAATAAATTCGCGCCTTTTCATCTTCATTGAAGTGATAAAACAACGAAACAACACGCCCCAGAGAAGATATGTCATAAACAGGCTCGCCATATTCGAATTGTGTTTTTTCTTTAGGCCTACCAGGAATTGCACCGGCTATGCCATAACGGTGACTGAGGTATATTTTGTAGACGTTAAAATAAGCAGGCCTAATAGTCTGAGTTTTATCGACAAGTTTATATTTCTAATTTATTTAGATTATATAGGCTATAGCCTATAACTTTTTCTAAATTACGAAATATTAGATCAGTTTATTAGAATATTTTTGTCAGAGTGATTTAAATTTAGATGAGACATAACATTTTTAGTTGAGCAGAGCAGTGGCTGCCAGGAAAAGTGTTGGGGGGGGGGGGGGGGGGGGGATTTGGTGACAAAGTGGTTTCTGTGAGAATTACAGGAGCAGGGCAATTACCCCGACCGTAGCGTACCCTACAACCTTCGCGTGTAATTAAACCAGCACAGCTATAAGTGATTGTGGGGAAACCCAACACTTTAGCCTCAATCCAATGAGGCTTTCCTTATTTTATAAAGCAGAGATGAATGAATAGCCCTATAAATGTTGTTTACTCTTCATCCACCTCTTGCAACCGAGCACAGTGACAGGGCGCATTTGTCTTTCTACAACCAGACAACTTTCCTCTCCCACGAAAACGCTGTGTTCAACTCCCGGCCCTGCAGGGAAAACAATAGACAGATGATATACCGCATATTTCGAATACCAGGTAGCGACAATCCATGGGAATTTGATCCGGTGGGATTATACTATAATGGTAGCCTACTCAACTGATACCGATACGCAGGTTTGTCTGTCCCCTGAAAGAAATGATAATGTTTGCACAATGATAACGCGCCAGGTGACTTGGATACTGACCTCGACAGCACGACCCAACTCGAGTTTCCAAAACAACAGTAGATGGGAAAATTATAATGGTGATCCAATGCGTCTCTCATGAGGTTTCAAACGAGCCCGGGGGTACCAGTTACCCGACAGAACATATTTTTTTCACCCAACTTTAACATCAATCCAATGACACGGTGACATTTGTTGTTGATTTATGTTCAACCAAATGTAAATCAAAACTAGACATTGAGCTGACGTCTGTGCCCAGTGGCAAATAACGGGAAAAGTGAATAGCCTACCTGTAGTCCTATAGGCCAGCTTTTGGGCTATATTCTTGTTTTTGACAATTGCTGGACATGTTTTGAAACTAAATAGACCAAGTCAATGTATCTTACCTGTAATTAAAGGCGAGGAGGACTGTGGCATTTGGAACAGTAAAAACACGAATAAAAAGCTGCAGGTGAACTTAATAGAACGTTCCAAGGCGCTCGAGCAGCAATACAACATCATCCTAAAATTGGTCCAGTAAAAAAAAAGAAGGAAAACGAAAAAAAGAAAATGATATGCTAGAATATATATATATATTTATATCCCCATGGGTTGGTGTCCGACTGAAAACCCTAGAATATATGGGACTCCAGCATAATTGCCCCCCTCAGTTAGTTTTGTTCCAGCCCATAACCTTCAGTTTGTCAAAATGCTAAACGACATCGCGTGTCCTCGGGCATCCGACAATCGACATGACACATGAAAATTACAATGACAATGCCGTGCGGACAGCCAGGCGACAGTCCTCATGTCGCGTCCAGGAGCGCTCTTGTGTTCCCAAAACAAGTGCAGGGGTTAGAAAATGTTTCCAAAAAAGTGAAAAACAAAGTTCATAAGAGATTAAAATAAAACAGATGCGTATAGTAAAAATGACAAATAAAACTATTGGGAAATAAATTCCCCAAATAGCTTAAAGATATACTCGTATTTAAATGTCTTCAAAAATCCTCATGTTTGGCAATACCAAAAATATACAGATGTTGTCAAGCGCTAAAAGAAACCGGTTGCGTTCGGAATTTTAGGTCCGTTTTGCGCGGAGATGCTGTCCAACTGTCTCAGGTTTAGTAGCGGGCTTTAGGTTAGGCTACACGAGCCGGCACTGGTCTCTCACTCGGAGCTCCGCGAGAAGCGAACCACCTCCAGCCCAAAGTTATAGTAAACTGCTCCTACTGAGGCGCACGGCGATGCCAGCGTAATAGAAACCCTACTACTCCAGTTAAACATCCCCGCAGGGTGCAGGAACCTCCTCCAAACAAAACGAGAACGGCCCCTCAATATTTAAATAGTTGCCGGGGGTTTTAATAATCCGAGTGATTTGACGTACAATCTTGCCCGCTGCTCCCGGCTGGCTGCCGCAGTGGTAATGAAACACTCCGTACAATACCGCGCCGGGAGAGACCCACCTACTGCTATCGGATCTCGAGGCTGGATCTCGTTTCACTACAAACAAGCCTGGATACACAACATGCGTACCGTACCACCTGTCCTTACTGATAATCTCTGCCGCGCTCTCTCAACACTGTCACGCTGCAAAACAGGATGAAACAACAAAAATTCCCTAATTCAGGCCACTTTGTATCAAGGTGGGTTTTCTGCGCCCCTCGAGCTGCTGGGGGACCAAGCGTCATCCCACAATTGTTGATCTCTCCCCCTCCACCCGCAATGATGGGGCGCACCACAATGTCTGTCTGTTCAGTATCATACATTTTACATTTTCCAGTCATATCCTCAATGCAACACTTATTTGATAAATTAGGCATTTTCTTTGTTTGACCCCACTTCAAAGGTATGATGTCAATTTAGAATATATAATCTATAACATTTCAATAGCCTATAATAAAGGCACATATCTAATTTAGGCTCCATTAACCAGCTTGCATGACATGAAGTGTCTGTTACTGTTGTTTGAGACAGATTTAGAAATCTACAACTTTTAAAACAGTTTGGCACCCTTAAAATGGTGCTTCTGAAGAACCTCAAATGGGAAGGAAAAGCATTTCTTCAAAGAACCAATTATGACCAAACCCTGTATTTACAACATTTAACTGTCAAGGAACAATGTTTTATTTTATCTAATTGTATTGCTCTTGTTACTTCGCATTGTAAACATGCCACGAGTGACGAGTAAACTTAGTGAATGTGTGTGTGTGTGTGTGTCTGTGTGTTAGAAAGGGAGTGTGTGTCACTGTCTTTGTGTCGACAGTGTGTGTGCATTCAGCAGTACAGATGTACATTGTGTTAATATTCAACGCTTGATGGCGCCAAAGAGCACCCTTTTGAAGTAGAGGTGTCTATTTCCAAATTCGCCGCAAGAGTTTTACAGATGCCGAGTTTGAACAGTTATTTATTTAACTGTGACATAAATGACCCTCTTCCACTCTAAAACGAAAGAGCCCTATTGCGCTGTCGTAATTCAGATTCCGTTGTATGGTCCTTTGTAGCGCAGTTGGTTGCGCATGGTGCTTGTAATGCTAGGGTAGTGGGTTTGAATCACGGGACGATAAGTAAAATGTATTCACGCATGACTGTAAGCCGCTTTGGATAAAAGCGTCTGCTAAATGGCATGTATTATTATATTACAGAGCAGGGAAGGATGGGCAACTTTGATGGTGGCGGGGGACACAAAAAAACGGAACTCATCAGAGGGGCCACAGTAGCTCGTGGGTCTGCATACCCACATCCATACCAACACCTTGCAAACAAAACATTTAAGCGGCTCCCCCCCTGACAGTGAATATATATATTTTTGTTTTAAAGTACATTTCCTGCAATTCTGCCATGGGGTGTAGAGAAAATGTGCAGATTTAAAACAAGTTTCGTGCAATTCTACACATTTTGCCATGGGGAACAGAGAAGATTTTGCAATTTTATAACCCATTTCATGCAATTCTATTAATTTTGTCATGGGGCAGAGAAAAAATTGCAGTTTTTCAGCTAATTTCCTGCAATTCTACACATTTTGCCATAGCTGGAGGCAAATGTTTGCAGTTTTTAATATGATAACTGATGATCAACCATGCTTACTACATGTTTAGATAGCTGGCCACAAGACTAATCTACCACTCATAAAATGTTTAGCTGACATGGGCTAATTGAGTGGCTGCTGATGCACAACCACATTTCGAAAATACACCTTGTGTATTCTATTATTTAAAAAAAAATCATAATATTTATTTTGGGGTGAAATTGGTCCGCGGGCCTACAAAAGGGGGGAAAGAGTTGTCCATCCTTGTTATAGTGTTGTGATGTTGTGTGAAGTCGATTTGGATAAAAGCATCTGCTAAATGGTATATATTATTATATCATATATTCTAGAGTGTTGTGCTTTTATGTCATTGTCCCTGCTTGAGTCAATATGTATGGAATCAGTATGAAGAACATTTTTGAGCATTGTGTCTACTACTACATCTCATTTCCATGGGGCAGACGTTGTGGAGACATTGCACAGACGTTAAGAGAGCCCTGGGAGTCAGCTGCCCAGGGTTAAGACTGTGGGCAGACGGTGGGTCTGGGTCCAGAGAGGAAGGGGTTAGACTCAGCTGTCGTATCAAGACTGGAGCGCGACCTCCGTCCGGCTCAGACCCACGCCAGCCTGGATCAGCCAGCAGCACCACGGTGGATCCAGGGATACCCTCGCTCCAATCCAAACTTAAAACGAGCCTGAACTCTGACCCCTGCAGGTTGAGAGGTCGGGTACCCGCGGGCTTCAGCTGTGCGAGCGGGCGACTCACAGGCGACTTCATTTGGGCACCGATCAGAGACGACACACTCGCACACACACACACACACACACACACACACACACACACACACACACACACACACACACACACACACACACACACACACACACACACACACACACACACACACACACACACACACACACACACACACACACACACACACACACAATGACACACATCATCTACAAACACACCAGAACACTCGAATAGAACCGCAGACACAGAAAACACCATCATGCACAAAAACATCCATAGAGAAAGCGAGTGTGTCTCTTTAAGACAGGGGAGAGGAAAAAGAGAGGCATTTATCAAAGAGCATCGTGAGAGCTGTAGATTTAGTCTGGGGCTGGGATCTATCACACTCAATACTTTCCATCGTTTTACAAGTTTTTCACAGGGAAGTAGGGATAACAGTTAATCTCCTCTCAGATACACATTAGCGTTACATACCGTTCTGGACAAGAGCATGCACATACATCAGATATACATTCTCTCCTAAGCCTCTCACAAGGCAGCTTCTCTAATAAAATGACACCAACCCATTTGTTTGTAAAAGGCTAATGCAAAGGGCTTTTTATTACATTCTCTCAAACCTGTGTGGCACGGTTCGTTTTTCACAGTGGGGCATGTAACAATGTTTGGTCCTATGTCAATCATTTTTCTGCACTTGAACCTGTCCTGTACAACATTCATGTTGTGAAACACAGAGCGTCACAAAGCGTTTAGTCAAAGACACAAGTTATTGAGGAGAATAATACAAAAAAAGAGAACCCACTGATGTCAAACAGACATAACATAACACAGACCTGAGAGGAGAGTCCATTCCCATCTTCTTCCACAACGTGACCTTAACGCAACATCTACAAACGACCCGTGCCAAATTAAACAGTGAGTTTCACAGTTACTCAATCTTAAATTGACCTTGTGCCGAGCTCAGGAAAATTTGCACAGACCGTTTACACAATAGTAAGGGAAAAAACAAACCTAAAGCCACTGGCCAAGGACAAAGCCATTTTAACAGTGACTATTCCTATATACTCTAACATATACACTGTCCCACATACTCAGTAAGCAAGGAGTGAAAAGAGACAGACTTAAAGGGATAGAGAAAGACATACATACAGAGGGAGATTAAGGAGATACCAACATTAAACAATAGTTTCATAGCACTAACTTGAATCACCCTGCTTTGTCTATAGAAACAGGCAGAGAACAGGTGCCTAGTGCATCAAACTAGCTGATTATGGTACAAAACCTTTGCTGTAATACATTCATTAAGCTGAGTTAGGAATCGATACACGTCTAAATTCCTCCACACACGTACAGACAACACACACATACAGGACGTACAGGTACAGTACAATAGCAACATAAAGAGCTGTTTGGATTGCCATTGGTCAGGCTGGCACAGCAATCCTCTAACAGAAGGTGGCCTATGATCTCAGAGGCTGGCTGGAAACACTGCTAAACTTGTAGGGCTGTGTGTTGCAGAATACGTGCAGGTGCTAGCTAGTGTTTTTACATGTATAGTTGTGCATGTTTTATATTCTTGTGTTTGTGGTGTGCGTGATTGAGTATGTTCCTGCAAGTCCTCACAAACGATCATGAGGGCTGCTTGAATTCCCTCCCCTTTTCGTTTCTCTGCTATTGTCTCAGTTTGATGGTTTTCCTGCTTCTGTGCGCTGAAAGCTGCTGATGGGGGGCGAAAGTGGCCTCGTTTTACCCGAGGGGACATACGGACGGATGGACGGAACGCAGGGGTTATTCTTAGCCTGAGGCGGGGATGGCTTTGGCAAGGCATGGTGCCACACGAGGGGGCGAGAGGGCGGGGTAGATGTCAGAGTGCCCGCGTGTAGGCGGGGTGGTTAGGGCTTACCGACGCACAGGGCTGTGGGTTCCACTGCGAGACGCTGCCACTGGAAGGAAGGGAGGGGAGGGGCTTTGATGTCACACGTCCGACTCCTTGGCTGTTCTACTGGAGTTTCTGACTGGGCCTCATCTTCAGCACCGCACCTTCACCCAACACAGACACCAGAAGTCCTGACTATGGACCAGCATCAGCCCTGATAGAAGTGTGTTTGTCAATGAATATGAGTGTATATGTGAGACTGTGTGTGTGTAACTGAATGTATTTATTGCATGACATTATCAGTCCTCTCCAGCAGCAGCATCTGACTCTTTCTTTTTCTCCTTGACCTTCACAGATGACTTTCTCGAAACTTTCTCCTTTCCAGGCTCCTTCAAAGACTCTTTGCTGGTCTCCTTATTTGACTCCTTATTTGACTCCTTTCCAGATTCCTTGGAGGATTCCTTCTTTTCCTTGGAGGACTCCTTTTCCTTGGACTCTTTTGAAGACTCCTTTTTTGACTCTTTCCCAGGGTCCTTGGGCTCCTTGGTCGACTCCTTCTTCTCTTTCTTCACTTCTTTCACATGCTCTTCTGCAGTCTCTTGCACTGCCTCCTTGACTGCCCCCTCAGCAGACACTTTCTTGTCCTTGGATTCTTTATCTGAAAAGGGCCAGACAGAGAGATAGGAGCGATTAACACGTTATTACCAGGTACACACTCACATGAACAGAACTCCCACACGTCATCAACTTGGGATTCCTCATCTGTGATGGAGGATAGACAGTCCCTTCTCTTCTCTCCATCTCTGATGCCTGGTTTAGAGATGTTCTGTCATTTAGTGCTGACCAATAGGCTGAGGGGAATCTGAGCCAAATTCGCTCCCGTGGTGCTAGCTATGGATAACACTGTTCATAATATAGGTTAAGTTTGAATTGTTAGACACTACTGCACTGTCAGAGCTAGGTACACAAGCATTTCGCTACACCCGCAATAACATCTGCTAAAGAAACTCAGCCAAAAAAGAAACGTCCTCTCACTGTCAACTGCGTTTATTTTCAGCAAACTTAACATGTGTAAATATTTGTATGAACATAACAAGATTCAACAACTGAGACACAAACTGAACAATTTCCACAGACATGTAACTAACAGAAATTGAATAATGTGTCCCTGAACAAAGGGGGGTCAAAATCAAAAGTAACAGTCAGTATCTGGTGGGGCCACCTGCTGCATTAAGTACTGCAGTGCATCTCCTCCTCATGGACTGCACCAGATTTGCCAGTTCTTGCTGTGAGATGTTACCCCACTCTTCCACCAAGGCACCTGCAAGTTCCCGGCCATTCCTGGGGGGAATGGCCCTAGCCCTCACCCTCCGATCCGACAGGTCCCAGACGTGCTCAATGGAATTGAGATCCGGACTCTTCACTGGCCATGGCAGAACAGTGACATTCCTGTCTTGCAGGAAATCACGCACAGAACGAGCAGTATGGCTGGTGGCATTGTCATGCTGGAGGGTCATGTCAGGATGAGCCTGCAGGAAGGGTACAACATGAGGTAGGAGGATGTCTTACCTGTAACGCACAGCGTTGAGATTGCCTGCAATGACAAGCTCAGTCCAATGATGCTGTGACACACCGCCCCAGACCATGACGGACCCTCCACCTCCAAATCGATCCCGCTCCAGAGTACAGGCCTCGGTGTGACGCTCATTCCTTCAACGATAAACGCAAATCCGACCATCACCCCTGGTGAGACAAAACCGCGACTCGTCAGTGAAGAGCACTTTTTGCCAGTCCTGTCTGGTCCAGCGACGGTGGGTTTGTGCCCATAGTCGACGTTGTTGCCGGTGACGTCTGGTGAGGACCTGCCTTACAACAGGCCTACAAGCCTTCAGTCCAGCCTCTCTCAGCCTATTGCGGACAGTCTGAGCATTGATGGAGGGATTGTGCGTTCCTGGTGTAACTCGGGCAGTTGTTGTTGCCATCCTGTACCTGTCCCGCAGGTGTGATGTTTGGATGTACCGATCCTGTGCAGGTGTTGTTACACGTGGTCTGCCACTGCGAGGACGATCAGCTGTCGGTCCTGTCTTCCTGTAGCACTGTCTTAGGCGTCTCACAGTACGGACATTGCAATTTATTGCCCTGGCCACTGCAGTCCTCATGACTCCTTGCAGCATGCCTAAGGCACGTTCACGCAGATGTGCAGGGACCCTGGGCATCTTTCTTTTGGTGTTTTTCAGAGTCAGTAGAAAGGCCTCTTTAGTGTCCTAAGTTTTCATAACTGTGACCTCAATTGCCTACCGTCTGTAAGCTGTTAGTGTCTTAATGACCGTTCCACAGGTGCATGTTCATTAATTGTTTATGGTTCATTGAACAACTATGGGAAACAGTGTTTAAACACTTCACAATGAAGATCTGTGAAGTTAATTGTTTTTACGAATTATCTTTGAAACACAGGGTCCTGAAAAAGGGACGTTTCTTTTTTTGCTGAGTTTATGTGTATGTGACCAATACAATTTGATTTGATTTGATTAGCACTGTGCGCAAGCTAAGGTCAGAGTTGCCCGTCCGCTAAAGTTAGCAATATGTACATATGAGTCAAGGTTATCCTAGATTTGCATTGTGCCGATGCTGTGGTTAGCATACTGTTACACAATGCTGTTATGTACAGTACAGCAGAGAGGACTGTGACCCTCGGTACAATTAAGTTCAGACAGCTTACAAACCCTCCCGTTGACAAATTGAATTACAACAGCACCTGTCGCATCACAAAGAAACCCCCCTCCCCTTTCTCCCCCCTCCTCCACATTGGATTGGCTCTTTGATAAGATAATAGCGGACCGTTGTCTCCCAAACAATGAGACGTCCTTATCTCCATGAGAAAGGAGAGGGCTGTGTGTGTAAGAGGGGCTGTGGTAAGTACTGTGTTTAGAGACTCTGGAGAGGGACTCCAATCAGCTGGGTAATCGTCTAGGGCTTACAAAGTCCTGGATGAAGTGTGTGTGTGCTGGCTTTCTGTGTGCAGGGCTCCGTCTGAAAGGTTCAGTGTGTATCGTGTAGGAGGTGAGTTCCAGTGTGTAGGCCAGGGTGCTGTATCTGATGTGCTGTGCACGGTCAGGTGCAGTGTGTGACCTACACGATTCAGTGTGTAGAGCGTCATTGTTGCTAGGGCACCGTGTATCAAGGCTGTGTGTTAGTTGAGGGGCCTTATAAACTGGCCTGTTTTTCCCGCCTGCGGCCTCTGGCTCTTTTGTCTAGCCTTCCTAAATGATCCCCACAGGCAAGCCAGTGTAAAAATAACCAAATAAACCAAAATCAACCACCCAAAAAAGACAGAACTGGTTAAAAGACTCAACAGAAAAGCCTGTGTGAAGCAGCAGCAAAGTGCCAGTAAAAGTGGGCCAGTTAAACAGGGAGCAGTGTCTTATTGTCCTGACTGAGAACTGGCTGCTGTTTGGTTTCCATTTGGGTAACACGGAGGAGAGCCGGGCCAGGCAGGCATGCACGCACGCACACACACACACACCCGACCAACACCCTCAGATCTTTTCCAATCACACATAAAAAAGGATGGCTATAGTAACCTGCCCTGAGGAAAAGCTGAACTCTCTCATTCATATATAAACACAAATGCATGCAGACACAGCTGAATATAGGCTAGAGTTTAGGTTGATATGTATTGATTATGTAAATATTGTGTGTGTGTTTGAGTACATTCATAAAAGTTTGTCTATGTCTCTATAGATGGAGTGTGTGTGTGTGTGTGTGTGTGTGTGTGTGTGTGTGTGTGTGTGTGTGTGTGTGTGTGTGTGTGTGTGTGTGTGTGTGTGTGTGTGTGTGTGTGTGTGTGTGTGTGTGTGTGTGTGTGTGTGTGTGTGTGTGTGTGTGTGTGTGTGTGTGTGTGGGTCTCTGTGGTTAATCCTGTGCTGTGCGGTAGCGACAGGGCTAATCCAGGCTGGACACTGTCGGTCTGTCACTACTCTGATTGGGAGACTCAGGTATCAGAGAGAGACAGAGAGAATCCACTCTGTCTACACTTCACTCCTCAGCAGCTGAACAGACACTGGAACAAGTGGAGACACCAGGGGGACTGGCACATCAGATCTCTGTGAGCGTGTATTGATAAGAGTTACAAAGTGCGCGTGTGTGCTCATGCTTGAAAGAATGGGAAAGTATGGGAGTGTGTTAGATAGGGAGAGAATTGTGTGTGTGTGTGAGAGAGAGAGAGAGAGAGAGAAAGGAGAGAGAGAACTAGCCAAAGTAAAACGTATACAGAGATGCCTTACAAACCCCCCCCCTTCGTCAGAATCAAGCATTGATTGACAGTCAGGTTTCCTTCTACAATCAGTCCCATTGTGACAGACCCAAGTCCAAACCACATCACCACTTCAGTTGCTGCTGCTACTCCCCAGACAGAAATACATGGGCGATCACGTAGCAGTAAAAAAACTGTCGCAGACAATTTTCTCCCAGACAACCAGAACCCTTTTGGGTTAACAGGGCCATTTTAACGGGACTTGATAAACATTTCCACCGTAAAAAAGATGGGGTTAAAGCATCAGAGAGTCAGGTCATCTCCTATTTTTATTTGATCAACAAAGTAATAAAGCGGAACCTTCCAGACTAAACAGAGCATCAGTTTTACCGTGGGCCACTCTGCGGAGGAAACATCAGCAAACAGTCCCCAGCTGTAACGCTAACCCAATACCACAACAGCATCACCGTCGTCATCACCACCAACATTGTCATATTAACCTACGTGAAATATGTTTGCAGATGTTCATTTTATGAGGACATTTGTACCGTATTGGTGAGTATGTGTGTGTGTGTGCTCATGATAGTGTGTATTGATATGTATGGTGTGGGTTCAAAGAAGTTTGACGGCAACACTGTACACTCCCGTCAGCAACACAAAAACCAGCCAAACAAATGTCAACAAGTTGATAACATTTCCCCAGAGGAGAATGGTCCTATCGCCTTTTCTTCAAAACAGAGATTTTCCGCTCCGCTTCCTCTCTAAGAGAAAAGAGCGGGTGCTCTTTAGAGCTTCAGGGGGCCGTAGTCAAAATACACACAGGCCTCACAGAGTGCCTGCATTCCCCTGTGTCCCAAGACTATGCGGGAGGCTTCTGCCTTGCTTCCCACTGTTTTATAAATACCGCCGCTAAACTGCTGCGCTTGCCAGGGACCGGCCACGCAGCTCTGTGATGTGACGTTCGTGTGTGATGTGTGTGTGAGCGTGGTCCAGACTAAACGGCCACAACAGCATTGTGTTACTCTAAAAACAAAACGTAGAGGCTGGCAACGTGGGAGTGGAGGGTTGAGAGAGGAGAGGAGAGGAGGGGACAGAGAGAGGAGAGGAGAGCAGGGGACAGAGAGAGGAGAGGAGAGCAGGGGACAGAGAGAGGAGAGGAGAGAAAGGGACAGAGAGAGGAGAGGAAAGCAGGGGACAGAGAGATGAGAGGAGAGAAGAGGAGGGGACAGAGAGAGGAGGGGAGAGAAGAGGGGGGGACAGAGAGAGGAGAGGAGAGCAGGGGACAGAGAGAGGAGAGGAGAGCAGGGGACAGAGAGAGGAGAGGAGAGAAAGGGACAGAGAGAGGAGAGGAGAGCAGGGGACAGAGAGATAAGAGGAGAGAAAGGGACAGAGAAAGGAGAGGAGAGAAAGGGACAGAGAGAGGAGAGGAGAGGAGAGAAAGAGAGAGGAGAGGAGAGCAGGGGACAGAGAGAGGAGAGGAGAGCAGGGGACAGAGAGAGGAGAGGAGAGAAGAGGGTGGGACAGAGAGAGGAGAGGAGAGCAGGGAACAGAGAGAGGAGAGGAGAGAAAGTGACAGAGAGAGGAGAGGAGAGCAGGGGACAGAGAGAGGAGAGGAGAGAAAGGGACAGAGAAAGGAGAGGAGAGAAAGGGACAGAGAGAGGAGAGGAGAGGAGAGAAAGGGACAGAGAGAGGAGAGGAGAGCAGGGGACAGAGAGAGGAGAGGAGAGCAGGGGACAGAGAGAGGAGAGGAGAGCAGGGGACAGAGAGAGGAGAGGAGAGCAGGGGACAGAGAGAGGAGAGGAGAGCAGGGGACAGAGAGAGGAGAGGAGAGCAGGGGACAGAGAGAGGAGAGGAGAGCAGGGGACAGAGAGAGGAGAGGAGAGCAGGGGACAGAGAGAGGAGAGGAGAGAAAGGGGACAGAGAGAGGAGAGAAGAGGGGGGGACAGAGAGAGGAGAGGAGAGCAGGGGACAGAGAGAGGAGAGCAGGGGACAGAGAGATGAGAGGAGAGAAAGGGGACAGAGAGAGGAGAGGAGAGCAGGGGACAGAGAGAGGAGAGGAGAGAAAGGGACAGAGAAAGGAGAGGAGAGAAAGGGACAGAGAGAGGAGAGGAGAGGAGAGAAAGGGACAGAGAGAGGAGAGGAGAGCAGGGGACAGAGAGAGGAGAGGAGAGGAGAGGGGGGGACAGAGAGAGGAGAGGAGAGCAGGGGACAGAGAGAGGAGAGGAGAGAAGAGGAGGGGACAGAGAGAGGAGAGGAGAGTATACAAGCTAGGTAATTGTCGGTGGAACAGGACATATACAGACAAACACATATTCAGGTGTCAGAGACCAGTTACCTATCTAGCTCTTCTATGCTGTCTTTAAACACACACACACACACACACACACACACACACACACACACACACACACACACACACACACACACACACACACACACACACACACACACACACACACACACACACACACACACACACACACACACACACACACACACACAAGCTGTATGAGAGGTGGGTGGAGGTTGGGGTTATGTTCACGCGGCTGTGTAAACACTGGGCTGTAATCCCAGAAAGTCGTGGCGTCTAAGCCAGTAACCCCTCTGGTAAACCACTGCATGATCAAGCAAATTATACTCCCAATAGGAGGGGGAGGCAGTGGTTCCAGTCCCATCCAACCCCTTCCTACTCACAGGCAGCGCTGGAGAGAGAGACGGAGACTGGAACCACAGAGAAAGGGTTCGTAGTGGGAGACACCAGTGTTGGGACAGCTGCTAATGAAATGGCTACTGACTGTGTGTGTGTGTGTGTGTGTGTGTGTGTGTGTGTGTGTCTCTGTCTGTCCAAGGGAAAAGTTCATGTGTGATAAATGATGTGTCTTTGTTAGAGTGCTTATATATGTGTGTGTGTGAGAGCGAAAGTGTGTGTATAACCGACTGTGTGTGTATCTATGTGTTCCCTCCCCTGGCTATCTCTCAGCAGCAGGTCTAGTTAATAAAGCAGTCTATCAGTCCGTGTGTGTGTGTGTGTGTGTGTGTGTGTGTGTGTGTGTGTGTGTGTGTGTGTGTGTGTGTGTGTGTGTGTGTGTGTGTGTGTGTGTGTGTGTGTGTGTGTGTGTGTGTGTGTGTGTTGAAGTGGATACAAAGGGTCGGAGTCTCTGTGTCAGATGCCCAGAGGTAGGTCCACACACTCAGGCCTTTGTCTGTCTGTGGGACGTCTGAACAATATGTTTCGTATGTGTCAGGACAGGGCGACATTATGGCATAGACCAACAAGGCTTGGGCCTAAGCTAAATAAACACAGCCAAACAGACTGAACTCCAGTCTGTCTTAACCATTCAGTTACAAACTGGTCCAGACACAGAGGCTCTATGACTATGACCAGCCTGGAGAATGCCAACTCTGCTGTGTTTGGTACACACATTGCAGGCTGGAGATGGGGAGGGGTGTTGACGTGATTCTAGACCATTGTGTGACCGTGGCAGAACCTCCTCGTTTGACCCATTCAGCAGTCAGACTCCAGCTGAGCCCAAAGCTACAATAGAGCGTCTGTGTCTTTCCCAAACCTGGGAGAACTGTCAGAACTGCCAGCCCAAACCTGGCCTAAACCTGGCCCAACCCTGCGGCGTTTACCTACCCGTCTCAAGTCCCAACAATGAGGTCCAAATGCTTCCTGGAACCCAATCTCACACAAGTCTCAGAAACGGCAGCACGGCCATGAGGGGGAACGCAAATACAGCAACACATCATTCAGAAAATAATGACCGGGCGCCGCTTTCCAACATTTCCCTTTACAAAAGGTCAAGCAGGAAAAGAGCGTCTGACTCCGAGGAAAATAGAAAGTTCCCTGCAAAACGCCTCAGAGGAGTAAGCAAGGTGACTGGAGAGAGAGAGAAAGCGGGAGGAAATTGGCAGAAATGAATTTTGGAAACAAATTACAGAAGCCAATAATATTGTTCAGCCAGACGGGCCACTGAGAAAGCTCTCGCTAACGTGTTTCAGGCTGGAGCAGGCAGCTCGCTCCACAACGCTAGAGCAGGCAGCTCGCTCCACAACGCTGGAGCAGGCAGCTCGCTCCACAACGCTGGAGCAGGCAGCTCGCTCCACAACGCTGGAGCAGGCAGCTCGCTCCACAACGCTGGAGCAGGCAGCTCGCTCCACAACGCTGGAGCAGGCAGCTCGCTCCACAACGCTCCGGCACTTACACAATGTCCTTCTGCTCCTAACACACACATTCCATAGTCTGCATAGCACTCTGTGATGGAGGTACAGTGGCTGTGAAGAGAGACTAGCTTAGCACATGTTCAACCACATAGGCCTGTGTATCCCCCCTTTCTTTCCCTCGCCATACTGTCTCCATCCACAATCCTAGTCTATCTTCTCTACCTCTCCTCTGTCAAATTATCCCTCTATCCAATCAATTGAGGCCTAGCTTGTTGTATTGTTGTATTTGTTGTATTGTTGTATTTATAGAAAAAGTGCTACGTATCCAGTTTACCATTAACTTAACATTCTTTAAGAATCTTTGGCACTGCTGCCACTACTACCGGGCAGACACTCCAGACTGGCCATGATTGGTGGGTTTGTGAGCAGGAAACAGCGGGAGAAGGAGGGAGGGAGAAAGAGGACCTTAATCATCTTGCAGTGTGGCTGCTGGTCTGGCTGGATAGGGTTTATTTCATACTATTCCTGGGCCTGGAATGTGCTGAGAGGCAAACCAGGGCTGCCCATCGCTTTGTGTTCTGCATAGCCCACTGATATATCAGACCAGACCAGCTCAGCTCGACCCACCAAACACCAACCACTCAGACACACAGGAATGCATGCCCCTAACCCTGCAAACCAGAGAATGTGATATTATTCCACTGTATATGTACAAATACTGTGGTGATGTATACAAACAAGCATTCGCACACACACACGCACGCGCACACACACACACACACACACACACACACACACACACACACACACACACACACACACACACACACACACACACACACACACACACACACACACACACACACACACACACACACACACACACACACACCATAATCACTCTGCAACTGCATCCTTATTACTGTCTGCATCCTCCTGTCCCACACTGATGATGCGGAATGTCCCAGCAATCCTATCCTCTGTGGTCACAGTATGAGGAAACTCCCCACCAGAGATGAGAGTAAATACAGAGAGAGGAGAGAGGTAAGTATGTACATGATATATGGATGGGAAACAGAGAGACCGGGATATAAATGAAGAGAGCAAGAGACTAGGAAATATATGGAGAGAGAGTTGTGGAGAGACACACAGAGCAATAGATGGAGAGATAGAGAGACGGAAACAGGGAGGAGAAACACACAGGCAGAAAGAGAGAGATAGAGAGAGCAGAGGCGGGTGGTGCAGGCAGCTCTTGGCCCCAGAGGGTGTGGTGCAGGGGGGGAATCATTCCCGCGGTCGGCAGGGATATTTTCTCTCTGCTGGCCACGCCCTGCTACTAACCATCTCTGCTCTGCTCCAGTCATACACACACACGTGCGCGCGCATCGCACACACACACACACACACACACACACAGATCTATGCATTATGACATAAATTCAGACATACACACTAATACAGTTTGTACTTCTGTTGTCAACTCCCTCTTGTGTTCTACAGTCTGCACTCTGCCTAAATACAGCTAGCCACATCTTAAGGCACAATTACAATACTGGGCATAGTACACACAAACACATGCTACCCTCTCCATAAACGAACAACTAATCACTACCCACACACACCCTTCATGTAGTTACATAAACATTTGACTCACAAACACAAGCACGTGTACACACACACACAACCATATGCTGCCCACACACAAGCATACTGTCAGTGTCCACACACACAAACATACAGTCAACATACAATCTCTGTCCACATACTCTCTCTGTCCACACACTCTCTCTGTCCACACACACACTCTCTGTCCACACACACACTCTCTGTCCATACACACACACACACACACACTCTGTCCACACACACACACTCTGTCCACACATACTCTTTGTCCACACACACTCTCTGTCCACACACACTCTCTGTTCACACACTCTCTGTCCAAACACACACTCTTTGTCCACACACACACTCTGTTCACACACACACTCTCTGTCCACACACACACTCTGTCCACACACACACTCTCTGTCCACACACACACTCTGTCCACACACACACTCTCTGTCCACACACACACTCTCTGTCCACACACACTCTCTCTGTTCACACACACACTCTCTGTCCACACACACTCTCTGTTCACACACTCTCTGTCCACACACACACTCTCTGTCCACACACACACTCTCTGTCCACACACACACACTCTGTCCACACACACTCTCTGTCCACACACACTCTCTGTCCACACACACTCTCTGTCCACAAACGCAATGCTGACAGAGAGCTGCGTGTCCTTGGCCCGCCGCAGGCTGCCTTTGTTGCGGTGTAACCACTGAGTGCTGCCCGCGGAATCCCTCCAAATGGTTTTCACACTCCTCTGGTTGGCCTGGCAACAGTCATCCACACACACACCAGCCACCGCTGCTCGCCTTGTTTCACAGAAATCACCACCAACACACACACCACTATGCTTTTGTAAAAAATATGGACTGGTGTGTGTTTACAGAAATATGGATGTATTTAAAGAGGCCCGGCCACAAACAGGTGGTCCGTGTCACATGTCTTTCCTGAATAGAACTCAACATAATTTCTGAAAACCTCAGATTTTTCTCTCCGGGGAAAAAGTACGTGCTTGCTTCAGCTAGTGTGTGACTGCGGTTAAACCCAGAGTGGCTACAACAAGGACAGAAGTGAACAAATAACAACGTATTGTTGTTCTCATGCACCCAAAGAGATTAGTTTACCACTAGACTGAGATACACAATTATAGCCTTACTGCCATTATAGATTTACTCAGCAAATAACAGCACAGAACTACTATTTCAACTATCATTTGAAAACCAATGTGTTGACTTGTGTTGAATCCGATCAAATTTTATTTGTCACGTGCGCCGAATACAACAGTGAAATGCTTACTTACAAGCCCTTAACCTACAATGCATTTAAGAAAAATAAGTGTTAAGTAAGAAATAAAAGTAACAAATAATTCAAGAGCAGCAGTAAAATAACAATAGCGAGGCTATATAGAGGGGGTACCGGTACAGAGTCAATGTGCGGGGGCACCGGTTAGTCGGGCTAATTGAGGTAATATGTAGAGGTAGGTAGAGTTAAAGTGACTATGCATAGATAATAAACAGAGAGTAGCAGCAGCGTAAAAGAGGGGAGGTGGCAATGCAAATAGTCTGGGTAGCCTTCTGATTAGCTGTTCCGGAATCTTATGGCTTGAGGGTAGAAGCTGTTAAGAAGTCTTTTGGACCTAGACTTGACAATCCGGTACCACTAGCATGCTGTAGCAGAGAGAACAGTCTATGACTAGGGTGGCTGGAGTCTTTGACAAATTTTAGGGCCTTCCTCTGACCGCCTGGTATAGAGGTTCTGGATGGCAGGAAGCTTGGCCCCAGTGATGTACTGGGCCGTACGCACTACCCTCTGTAGTGCCTTGCGGTCAGAGGCCGAGCAGTTGCCATACCAGGCAGTGATGCAACCAGTCAGGATGCTCTCGATGGTGCAGCTGTAGAACTTTTTGAGGATCTGAGGACCCATGCCAAATCTGTTCAGTCTACAGATGGGGAATAGGCGGCGTTGTTGTGCCCTCTTCACGACTGTCTTGGTGTGTTTGGACCCTGATAGTTTGTTGTTGATGTGGACACCAAGGAACTTGAAGCTCTCAACCTGCTCCACCACAGCCCTGTCAATGAGAATGGGGGCATGCTCGGTCCTCCTTTTCCTGTAGTCCACAATCATCTCCTTTGTCTTGATCACGTTGAGGGAGAGGTTGTTGTCCTTGCACTACACAGCCAGGTCTCTGACCTCCTCCCTATAGGCTGTCTCATCGTTGTCGGTGATCAGGCCTACCACTGTCGTCTGCAAACTTAATGATGGTGTTGGAGTCATGCCTGGCCGTGCAGTCATGAGTGAACAGGGAGTACAGGAGGGGACTGAGCATGCACCCCTGAGGTACCCCGTGTTGAGGATCAGCGTGGTGGATGTGTTGTTACCTACCCTTACCACCTGGGGGCGGCCCATCAGGAAGTCCAGGATCCAGTTGCAGAGGGAGGTGTTTAGTCCCAGGGTCCTAAATTTAGTGATAAGCTTTGAGGGCACTATGGTGTTGAACGCTGAGCTGTAGTCAATTAATAGCATTCTCACATAGGTGTTCCTTTTGTCCAGGTGGGAAAGGGCAGTGTGGAGTGCAATAGAGTGTCAGTGAAGACACTTGCCAGTTGGTCAGCTCATGATCGGAGTACATGTCCTGGTAATCCATCTGGCCCTGCGGCCTTGTGAATGTTGACCTGTTTAAAGGTCTTACTCACATCGGCTACGGAGAGCGTGATCACACAGTCGTCCGGAACAGCTGATGCTCTCATGCATGTTTCAGTGTTACTTGCCTCGCTGCGAGCATAGAAGTAATTTAGCTCGTCTGGTAGGCTTGTGTCACTGGGCAGCTCGCGGCTGTGCATCCCTTTGTAGTCTGTAATAGTTTGCAAGCCCTGCCACATCCGACAAGCGTTGGAGCCGGTGTAGTACGATTCAATCTTAGTCCTGTATTGACGCTTTGCCTGCGCTTATCTAGAGCAAGACATGAGAACGCATGGTTGACAGAGTAACGGTTTCTTTTTCCCACACTGTGAATTGGTCCTTTTCTCCACAATGACACATGCTAGCCTATAGCCTAGCTACTGTTGTTGAGTGGTGAGAATGGAAAGGGTGACTTGGATGACTGTATGGAGTGTGTTGTTGATGACAGAAGGTTCTGTTGACTTCACATGAGGACAATGAGGACGTGCGTGTGACTTCCCTCTGTCCTGCCACGTCTCGTCATACATTTCAATTTTCACACACCCTTGATGAAACGTTGGCGTATGAAGCTGGCTTCTACTATTTCAAGTGCTACAATAAATTACATTTAAGCAGACATTTATGGTTAAAAAATTCATAGAAAACAGTAAAAGTAAGGTCATTTCACTCATACACACCAATAACCAGAGCATGACCTTGGCCTGTCGTAAGGAGAACTAGAAAGAGGACATATTTCACAGTAGTGTTTTCTTTCTCGCCCATGCGGAGCTGAGGGAGGAAGGGCACCTCCCTGGGTCGGCAGCCACACTGCTACCCTGCTGGGGTACACCCCCCCCCCCCCCCCCCCCAAACCACCCACACACACATCTATGTACATTGGATCCACATCTATGTACACACACACACATTCAAAGATGTACAAACTCACACTGTTCAAAGACAGTGCTGTGGTATACCAGCTCTACTAAACTGTCCAAATGCCCCTGCCCTTCCTCTGGGGAAACCCCACATCACTCTAGATCATACCCTCCCACCCCCCTCTTTGACACCTATGCCACTAATGCTATTTCTCACAGTCTGTCCAAAGACACCATATCCCTCTACACACGCACACAAGCGAACGCACTGCCTATTTTCGGACCCTAGGCCGCAGACATACACACTGTTCTTGGTTTACAAGACAGATGAAAATCACCACTTGACTCAACTTATCAATACTCAACTTATCAATACTCAACTTATCAATACTCAACTTATCAATACTCAACTTATCAATACTCACCGGTCCAGCCAGAGAACACACAGACACACAATCCCTGCGTCTGTCTTTTTCTCTGGCCAGACATTGATTTCTGTTTTCAGTGGTGATTGCTATGGCTGTGTGGCGGTTGAGTCGCTCCCACTCTGCCAAAGATACATTTCACAACCACATCTCCCACGGAAAAGAGGGGGAGTGGGGAGGAGAAGAAAATGTCAGGAAATATTTCAATCAAAGATACTGCCCCTGAAAACAAAGGGGACTTTATACTTGGGGAGTCCCCGCTCTCCATCCCCTCCCTCCCTCCCTCCCTCGCTCTTTTCTCTAAGAGCAGACAAGTGTTTGAAGTGTAGTGTGTGTATGTGTGTGTGTGTGTGTGTGTGTGTGTGTGTGTGTGTGTGTGTGTGTGTGTGTGTGTGTGTGTGTGTGTGTGTGTGTGTGTGTGTGTGTGTGTGTGTGTGTGTGTGAGGGCCGAGCACGCCTACATTCACATCGACGAGAGCGTCAAGTTCTTCGGTGTCCACATCACTAAGGATCTATCATGGTCTAAACACACCAACAAAGTTGTGAAGAGGGCACAACAAAAAAGCCTCTTCCCCTTCAGGAGTCTAAAAAGATTTGGCATGGGGCCTCAGATCCTCAAAAAGTTCTTCAGCTGCACCATCGAGAGCATCTTGACTGGCTGCATCACCGCTTGGTATGGCAACTGCTTGGCATCTGACTGCAAAGCGCAACAGAGGGTAGTACACACACACACACACACACACACACACACACACACACACACACACACACACACACACACACACACACACACACACACACACACACACACACACACACACACACACACACACACACACACACACACACACAACAAGCACACATATGCATACTGAAGCACACATATGCATACTGAAGCACACATATGCATACTCACACACTTTCACACTCACCACATACGCTGCTGCTACTGTCTATTATCTATCCTGTTGCCTAGTCACTTTACCTGTATGCACATAGCTACCTCAATTACCTAGTAACCCTACATCGACTCAGTACTGGTACTCCCTGTATATAGCCCTGTTATTTTTACTCCTTATTTTTATTCGTTATTCACTGTGTCACTATTTCAATTTTATTATATATATTTTTTAAATCTTATCTTTTTTTTATTTAAATTTTTTTTTCTCCCCAATTCTCCCCCCCTTTTCTCCCCAATTTTCGTGGTATCCAATCGCTAGTAATTACTATCTTGTCTCATCGCTACAACTCCCGTACGGGCTCGGGAGATACGAAGGTCGAAAGCCACGCGTCCTCCGAAGCACAACCCAACCAAGCCGCACTGCTTCTTAACTTCTTAACTTAGCTTCTTAACACAGCGCGCCTCCAACCCGGAAGCCAGCCACACCAATATGTCGGAGGAAACACCGTGCACCTGGCCCCCTTGGTTAGCGCGCACTGCGCCCGGCCCGCCACAGGAGTCGCTGGAGCGCGATGAGACAAGGATATCCCTACCGGCCAAACCCTCCCTAACCCGGACGACGCTAGCCCAATTGTGCGTCGCCCCACGGACCTCCCGGTCGCGGCCGGCTGCGACAGAGCCTGGGCGCGAACCCTGAGACTCTGGTGGCGCAGCTAGCACTGCGAAGCAGTGCCCTAGACCACTGCGCCACCCGGGAGGCCTAAATCTTATCTTTAACTCTGCATCGTTGGAAATGGACCAGGATTGTAAGTATTTCACTGTTAGTTTACACCTGTTGTTCACAAAGCATGTGACAATTAACATTTTATTTGAAGTCGTTAAAGCCGTTTAGGCAACAGAAGTAAGTCCATTCTTGGCTCTGTCGTTGTATAAACCGAAGGTTACACTGTATTGGTAAAGCAGTAAGGACTGCGGACTCACAGCTATAAAGTGGAGTGGGTTGAGGGGTTCTAAAACCATAGTGCTTTCTAAAATACCTCAAAAACATTCACTGAATTCAAGTTCAGTTTGAATTAGGGACACAAGTTACATAACGTAAGCGTTACACCAGAATAATAATTTATGTAATTACTCTGTACTTAGTTACTTTGGAATATTACCTGTAGAATGTAGTGTTGCCATTTAGAACTAATTTAAATTTGACTGAAAACTAGAGTAGAGGATAAAGAAGTGGACATGAGGGAAGGAGGCAGTGTGTGTGTCTGTATGTGTGTGAGTAGGTGTGTGGCTTGAATGATAGACTCTCCCTGTGTGTGTGTGTGTGTGTGTGTGTGTGTGTGTGTGTGTGTGTGTGTGTGTGTGTGTGTGTGTGTGTGTGTGTGTGTGTGTGTGTGTGTTGTGTGTTAGTACAATAGGTGTGTGTGGCTTGAATGATAGACTCTCCCTGTGTGTGTGTGTGTGTGTGTGTGTGTGTGTGTGTGTGTGTGTGTGTGTGTGTGTGTGTGTAGTGTGTTAGTACAATAGGTGTGTGGCTTGAATGATAGACTCTCCCTGTGTGTTTGTGTGTTTGTGTGTGTGTTAGTAGGTGTGTGTGGCTTGAACGATATACTCTCCCTGTGTTTGTGTGTGTGTGTGTGTGTGTGTGTGTGTGTGTGTGTGTGTGTGTGTGTGTGTGTGTGTGTGTGTGTGTGTGTGTGTGTGTGTGTGTGTGTGTGTGTGTGTGTTAGTACAATTGGTGTGTGTGGCTTGAATGATAGACTCCTTGTGTGTTTGTGTAGTGTGTTAATAGGTGTGTGTGGCTTGAATGATAGACTCTCCCTGTGTGTGTGTGTGTGTGTGTGTGTGTGTGTGTGTGTGTGTGTGTGTGTGTGTGTGTGTGTGTGTGTGTGTGTGTGTGTGTGTGTGTGTGTGTGTGTGTGTTCCCCCCTTGGCGCCACAGTGGGAGCCAGGAGCCGTCCACAGAGCGGTCTGTCAACACTGAGTTTAGAGACATCCTCTAATGTGTGTCTGAGGATGGGTCCATTACTGTGTCTGTCTGTCACTCAGTACACACACACACACACACACACACACACACACACACACACACACACACACACACACACACACACACACACACACACACACACACACACACACACACACACACACACACACACAGAGTCTATCCTTCAAGACACACACACAGGGCTGTCTGAGGATGGGCTCATTATTGCATCTATCAGCCAGGACTGATAAAGTCCCCTGGCAGTGGAGACAGGCTGTCAGAGGGCCAGACAGAGCAGGTTCACCCCCCCACATACACACCTTTCCTGTGACAAGTTTCCATGTCCTTCCCTCTACCTCTCTTTCACTTCATCCATCTCTCTCCATGTCCCTCCAGCCCCCACCCCCTCTCTCCATCTCTATGCCTCACCCCCTGCACCCCTCTCTCCCCATCCCTCTCTCTCTATCCCTCTCTCCCCATCCCTCTCTCCCCATCCCTCTCTCTCCATCCCTCTCTCCCCATCCCTCTCTCCCCATCCCCCTCTCTCCATCCCTCTCTCCCCATCCCTCTCTCCCCATCCCTCTCTCCCCATCCCTCTCTCTCATCCCTTTCTCCCCATCCCTCTCTCTCCATCCCTCTCTCCCCATCCCTCTCTCTCCATCCCTCTCTCTCCCGTCATGAGGCAGAAGCAGCATTCCAGACTGGCTGGGGGGTTTCCAGGAGATGAGTGCTGGGATGGATTCTAGGGGATCGTCTCCTTGTGAAATGGTAGGAATGTACAGACTCTCCCCCCCCCCCCCCCCCCCCCCCCCCCCCCTCTCTCTCTTCCTGCCCACTGACACCAGCTTACCCAGTACAACCATCTAATTGTCCTCAATTGGGCTTTAAACCCCTGGCCATACTACAAACACAGACAGAGACAGATAGATCTGGCTAATAAACGGGGGGAGGGGGGTCATGAGAGAAAGAGGGGCAAAAGAGGGGCAGTAAGACAACACATGAGAAAGAGAGAGAACAAATGAAAGAGTAAGTGAGAAAATAGAGAAATAATTAGAATATCAAAGTAGACAAACACATTGTCTGTCACAGAGTAGGATGAAGGTGCCAATCGACCCTGATTAAAGGTCAGCTAAGGTCAATTTTGTGTCCTCCTAAATATAATTTTCCAAATCTGGATCATTCATCATATCCACTCCTGCCCCTTTAAATAGGCTCCTCCCTGTCCATTTAAATAATCATACATTTATTCCCCCCCCCCCCGTCTCCACAGTGTTTACGCTTGAGGAATACCACTCCCACCAGAAAGACCTGCATTTGTAGCCTTTAATTGCTAACAAATGACTCTAGATTATGGGGAACAAAAATAAAAAGGGGCTGCTTGATAGATTAGCATTATAAAAGTCTTGAGAGTGCTCTGTGTTATGGGTGCTAATTAGCCTAGCGAATGGGCTGTCATGCCGGGAGACTGTGGGCTTGCATCTCTTAACACTGTTGATTTAGTGTTTGGTGTGCAGAGGTGTGGTTTTCGGCTCGTTTAATGAGCTAGATGACATTAACGCCCATAAAGCCGCATGTCAGCGTGTGTATGAGAACACATAGAGATGTGTGCATGAAGAAGAGACACACACACTCAAGCACAATAGGTGCACATGAATAAAAATCCTGCAGGCTGTAAGTCTCTCTCTCTTTCCTCCCCCCCCTCTCTTTGTGGTGTGTGTAGCAGTTTTATGTAGTGTAAACACACATGTCCGTCTCTCTGTTGCTCCAGTGCCTGCCTCTCTCTCTCTCTCTCTCTCTCTCTCTCTCTCTCAGTGGTCCAGAGCAGCTCTGTGCATTAGTGAAGCTGAATAAATGACATTCCATAAGCGTTATTATTCCCAACATACACAAACATCACAAACTACTAACATAAGCTCACTGAGGCTTTTCCTCTCTCAATCTCTCTAATAATTCCCTTTATTTCCCTCTTTTCTTCTCATACACCTTCCATCTCTTCCTCCGCTGAAGAAAATGGCGCGGCGGGTAGCCTAGTGGTTAGAGCTTTGGGCCGGTAACCGAAAAGTTGCTAGATCAAATCCCTGAGCTGACAAGGTAAAAATCTGTTGTTCTGCCCCTGAACAAGGCACTGTTCCACGGTAGGCCGTCATTGTAAATAAGAATTTATTCTTAACTGACTTGCCTAGTTTAATAAAGGATTCTATTATTATTTAAAAAATAATAATGATAATTCAGCACGCCACCCCGGATCCTCTCCAAATACTACCGTTGCATCACAGCCGGTAGGGAAATTGCTCCGTCCGCAAGGCCCTCCAGCGGGTGCTGACGGGTGGGACCGTGCCTCGAAACGGTGCTTGAGGAAGGCACTCACTCATACTTATGCTACAATGTTTATTCTATTCTACTGAGCCATCTACTTTATGTTTGTATTCTGATCTTTTATTATGTTTTGTTGTTGTATTGTAGAGAAGGAACCTGCAGGTGAGCATTTCATTGCATTTCATTTCATTGCTACGACCAATCAAGTTGAAATTGAAACTTAACCGATGGCAACTCGGAAGATCGGCCATAGAAAAGGTCAAGAGGTCAAGCTCTGTGTCTGACCTTAATGAATGGTAGTGGTGGTACTGGTGAGTGGCCAGTACAATCTTGCTGCTTACAATGTTATTTCCAATCCCATTTCCTCCTTTTCCAGTGAGACCGTGGAAAAAAATCCCCAGTTTGGCGTTCCATGATGGCGTTCTAATCACCGTGGAGACGAAGGAGCGGCCAATTGACGCGAGAGGAGACGTAACAGCATGTTCCCTGATGAATCAAAGGCTACATTTGACCACACACACACACACACACACACACACACACACACACACACACACACACACACACACACACACACACACACACACACACACACACACACACACACACACACACACACACACACACTTCTCTCTTGCACACAAGAACACACACACAAACATTGTAAAACTCTCTCCCTGCAGCCTAATGATACAGTAACCTGTTGTTGAGGAGTCACTCTCACAAGCTCTACTTTCACGGCTCATTTTCAACACCCCCCTCATCCCTCCCTCTCTTCTCCCTCCATCCCCCTCATCCCTCCCTCTCTCTCTTCTCCCTCCATCCCCCCCTCCCTCTCTTCTCCCTCCATCCCCCTCATCCCTCCCTCCCTCTCTTCTCCCTCCATCCCCCTCATCCCTCCCTCCCTCTCTTCTCCCTCCATCCCCCTCACCCCCCTCCCTCTCTTCTCCCTCTATCCCCCTCATCCCTCCCTCCCTCTCTTCTCCCTCCATCCCCCTCACCCCCCCTCCCTCTCTTCTCCCTCCATCCACCTCATCCCTCCCTCCCTCTCTTCTCCCTCCATCCCCCTCATCCCTCCCTCCCTCTCTTCTCCCTCCATCCCCCTCACACCCCCTCCCTCTCTTCTCCCTCCATCCCCCTCATCCCTCCCTCCCTCTCTTCTCCCTCCATCCCCCTCCTCCCTCCCTCCCTCCCTCTCTTCTCCCTCCATCCCCCTCACCCCCCCTCCCTCTCTTCTCCCTCCATCCCCCTCACCCCCTCCCTCTCTTCTCCCTCCATCCCCCTCATCCCTCCCTCCCTCTCTTCTCCCTCCATCCCCCTCATCCCTCCCTCCCTCTCTTCTCCCTCCATCCCCCTCATCCCTCCCTCCCTCTCTTCTCCCTCCATCCCCCTCACCCCCCCTCCCTCTCTTCTCCCTCCATCCCCCTCATCCCTCCCTCCCTCTCTTCTCCCTCCCTCCCTCTCTTCTCCCTCCATCCCCCTCATCCCTCCCTCCCTCTCTTCTCCCTCCATCCCCCTCATCCCTCCCTCCCTCTCTTCTCCCTCCATCCCCCTCCTCCCTCCCTCCCTCTCTTCTCCCTCCATCCCCCTCACCCCCCCTCCCTCTCTTCTCCCTCCATCCCCCTCATCCCTCCCTCCCTCCCTCTCTTCTCCCTCCATCCCCCTCATCCCTCCCTCCCTCTCTTCTCCCTCCATCCCCCTCATCCCTCCCTCCCTCCATCCCCCTCCATCCCCCTCATCCCTCCCTCTCTCTCTTCTCCCTCCATCCCCCCCTCCCTCTCTTCTCCCTCCATCCCCCTCATCCCTCCCTCCCTCTCTTCTCCCTCCATCCCCCTCATCCCTCCCTCCCTCTCTTCTCCCTCCATCCCCCTCACCCCCCTCCCTCTCTTCTCCCTCTATCCCCCTCATCCCTCCCTCCCTCTCTTCTCCCTCCATCCCCCTCACCCCCCTCCCTCTCTTCTCCCTCCATCCCCCTCATCCCTCCCTCCCTCTCTTCTCCCTCCATCCCCCTCATCCCTCCCTCCCTCTCTTCTCCCTCCATCCCCCTCACACCCCCTCCCTCTCTTCTCCCTCCATCCCCCTCATCCCTCCCTCCCTCTCTTCTCCCTCCATCCCCCTCCTCCCTCCCTCCCTCTCTTCTCCCTCCATCCCCCTCACCTCCCCTCCCTCTCTTCTCCCTCCATCCCCCTCACCCCCCTCCCTCTCTTCTCCCTCCATCCCCCTCATCCCTCCCTCCCTCTCTTCTCCCTCCATCCCCCTCATCCCTCCCTCCCTCTCTTCTCCCTCCATCCCCCTCATCCCTCCCTCCCTCTCTTCTCCCTCCATCCCCCTCACCCCCCCTCCCTCTCTTCTCCCTCCATCCCCCTCATCCCTCCCTCCCTCTATTCTCCCTCCATCCCCCTCCTCCCTCCCTCCCTCTCTTCTCCCTCCATCCCCCTCATCCCTCCCTCCCTCTCTTCTCCCTCCATCCCCCTCATCCCTCCCTCCCTCTCTTCTCCCTCCATCCCCCTCCTCCCTCCCTCTCTTCTCCCTCCATCCCCCTCACCCCCCTCCCTCTCTTCTCCCTCCATCCCCCTCATCCCTCCCTCCCTCCCTCTCTTCTCCCTCCATCCCCCTCACCCCTCCCTCTCTTCTCCCTCCATCCCCCTCCTCCCTCCCTCCCTCTCTTCTCCCTCCATCCCCCTCACCCCCCCTCCCTCTCTTCTCCCTCCATTCCCCTCATCTCAGCCCGTCTAACTCTTTTTTTATCACTTTGCAAAATGAGTGAAAAAGAGACAAATCAGAGGCTGCAATTGTGTGTGTATGTGTGTGTGAGTTTCAAAGTTTATTCGCCACGTGCACAGGATACAACCGGTGTAAAACCGGTTGTATAATGCAGTGATAATGCAGTGATATGCAGTGATAATGTTAAATAAAAAAATTCATAAAAATAATTCTGATGTGAGTTAAAGAACCACGAGAATGTAAGTATATACAGGTCAGTCCCAGTACCTTATTCAATGTGCAGGGGTACTAGAGTGGTTGAGGTAGGTTTCTACATAAAATGTGACTGGTAGTAGGATTTACAGGATATCCCATATACATATCTAATTCCAGCATCCCTGCACATTGTAAATATGTTATTGGCACTGACCCTGGAACTGCCCCTGTATATCGCTTACTTACTAGAGTTCTTCTTATTTATTTCTTGTGTGTTTTTGTTCTACTTAACTTTTTTATATATATTTTTATAGTAGTACTGATATTGATTACTGCAATGTTGGAAATGAGAGGGCAAGAAAGGCGTTTCACTGTACTAGTGAATTTGACACAAACTTGAAACATATAAACAGAGCTGAAAAGTGACTGGTAGCAGGAATATATAAACACGAATGGTAATACAGTCATGTAAACAGGAGTAATAGTGACCAGTAGCAGGATAAATAGATAAATACTCATGGTACTGGAAATCAATAATCAATGACCACAACATAGTGGTAGTAATAAATGCCATCAACAATCATTTTAGCAGCGTAGCTTGTGTCTGAGTGGGTAGAGACCTGTGAATGGGCATAGTCAGTGTGGATAGTCTGTGGGAGAGGGAGAGCAGTTAGTTAGCCATTAAGCCTTATGGCCAGGGGATAGAAGCTGTTTAGGAGTCTGTTAGTCTGAGCCTTGATGCACCGGTACCGCCTGCCAGACGGAGCATGGAAAACAGTCCATGTCTCGGGTGGCTGGAGTCTTTGGCAATTTTTACGGCCTTTCTCAGACACCGCCTGGCATGTGCGTCCTGGATGGCTGGGAGCTCGCCCCCAGTGATGCGCTGGGTCATCCGCACCACCCTCTGTAGGGCCTTCCGGTCGAGGGCGGTGCAGTTACCATACTAGCTGGTGCAGCTGTAATAAGTTGGTGAGGATCTGAGAGGCCAAACTGTTTCAGCCTCCTGAGGGAGAAGAGGCGTTGCTGTGCCTTCTTCACGACTGTGTGAGAGGAACCATGTTAAGTCCTCAGTGACGTGGACACAGAGGAACCATGTTAAGTCCTCAGTGACGTGGACACAGAGGAACCATGTTAAGTCCTCAGTGACGTGGACACAGAGGAACCATGTTAAGTCCTCAGTGACGTGGACACAGAGGAACCATGTTAAGTCCTCAGTGACGGACGTAAAGGTAACGGCGGACGTAAAGGTAACGTAAAGGTAATGGCGGACTGAACGAAGTTATGTAGAGCACCTCAAGATAAAACATAATATTCGAAATATCTGCTAAATAGACTAAAATATTAGCACTACATAATCTGGTGAGTGATAAACCTTCAATCTGGATAATAACACAAAACAAATCCTAAGACTAGAGACATTTATCGACAAATATTACGAAAACAGGCAACAACCAAACATGACGGAGAGTAAGACAGGGGAACCGTTTACAAAACGCAAGCGAGATTCTTCGACAGATACTGACGATTTAATATTCTCACCACCGGGAATGGTAAAGGTCGAAACCGATCTGTTAAAATCAATAAATGACAAACTGGGTTTACTTGAATTACTTAGTAAGGATATAAAAGAGTTAAAGGCAAGCCTAGAGATGAGTGATGAAAAAGCTGCGACATTGGAGAAGGAAACACACGCGCTAAAAGGGACAGTCAATAAGATTCAAACCGAAATGAATGGAATTAAAAAAGAGAACATCGTTCTGAAGGAAGCCTTACTGGAGATTCAAACTAGATCCATGAGAGAGAATTTGGTACTTACAGGTATCCAAGAAAAAGAAGGAGAAGTTCCTGAATCTATAGTTAGAGAGTTCCTCCGTACAGCGCTTCAGATTCCATGCGAAGTTGTCGACAAAATCCAACTTGAACGTGTTCACCGCTTCGGACAGAGAGGGCAGAGGTACGAACGCCCAATCGTTGCAAAATTTGCTTCATTTAAAGATAAAATAATGGTTAAAAGCCTAGGTAAAAGACTTGCTGGGACCAAAATTGGCATGAATGATCAGTTTCCGAAAGAAATTGCAGAACGGCGCAAAGTTCTGTATCCAATTTTCAAAGAAAACAGATTAAAAGCGAAACGAGTAGCTCTCGTCGTTGATAAACTATATATTGATAACCAGTTGTTCAGAGACACAAAGACTACTCCATGGTTATTTTAAAATGTACAAAGTTCTCATAGACGAGGAAAATAAACACAATTCAAGCCCGGTTACTGATTGTAACAATACAACAAAAAATATAGCTTTTTTATAAATCTTCACATATAACTAATTGAACACACAAGCACTATTTTTACACAGTGAAGAAAAAAACTAAGTAAACAGAAGGCACAGTATGTGTGGATGGTATGGTTTGTGTTTATTTTATTTTTTATCTTATTTGTTATGTTTGGAAAGTTGAGTGAGTGAGTAATGAAATGGTTGCATATCCCAGAGCCAATGTATTGCTGTGAGCCGGGTATGAGAGGGCTTTCAATGTTGTTCAGATGATGGATATACTTTTATAATGAATTATACGTCTTATTTATTTATTGTCCTATCATGGAAAACTACATTTTTTTTATCTTAATAAATTATATCTAATTATTAGCCTATTTTAATGGTACTGTCTATGGCCCTATACCCTAGACACCCACCTGAATGACCCAGATATTAACGAGAAGTCCCTAACTGTTTTATGTGCTCGCTGTAAGCGGTCTATATGCAGCTAAAATGAGGTCAGAGACCAAGAGCAGCACTGCCCCCTCAAGATTCTGAGCCTGCTTGGCAGGGTTGGTCCTGCAAAGCCAAAGCCCCCTAAAGGGAGAGGAAAATATACAAGGAATTTCTCAAAGCTGCTAATGAGAACCTTGACGACCTTGTACCTAGCCGGTGGGGATTCCGGTGGGGTACCCCCACCCAGGCAGTGGCAGTGCTGGCAACACTAGCTGCAGTAACCCATGGGGAGGGGGTCACACTCGGACATTCAGAGAGGGGGTATATTATTGTGGCCCTGGCGGCACAGAATCAAGGTCGGACTGCATGGAGATGCGTGGGGACATGGTCATGACTGGTGGCCGTATTGTGGGTGTTTTTTCAGGAATAGGGTGTACATTTGACTGCCATTATCTAGGATATGACAATGGTAAATAAATTTCAATTTTTGCTTATTTTTTTGCGCGGTCTTGCAGGCCTTCTCATGCAGCTGCAACTGCAATAGCATTTGGAAATCATGACCCATCTTGAGTTGGGCTCTGGGATGGTGCAACTGTTGAGAAAGTGAGCTTATGGTTGTGTGGGGGTAAGGGCTGAGTGTGTATGTGTGTATCCCACAACTGTTGCGAAAGAAGAAGTAAAAGATGTAAGGTACAATAGAGGATGATCCACAGCTATATATAATACAAATCGAGGTGACGGCAATGGAAATGCATATGGCAATTGATTTACTTCAATTCGGTAAATGGAACTGTATGCTCTTTTCAAAGAATGGATCCCAGTCGGTTCAGGGCTATGGGATACAGGGGGTCGAGGGTGGTCTGCCAGGCATTGGGATGACAAGCCATCTCGAGATGAGGCCTTTTAGCGGGTGGAATAGTAGGGACCAATTGGAGGTTTACTTAGTAGAAATGCAAATATCATGGTACAACTATATAGACACTCAATCATTATGTTACTTTTTAATAGTACGTTTACAAAAATATATTCTGATTAAAAGAATGAAAGGTGTGTCTCATGGTAAGTGGTGAAATAAGTATAGCCAGTTACAATTGTAATGGCTTAGCAGATAATAAGAAAAGACGATCAGTATTTACCTGGCTAAAAGAGAAGGATTATAATATTTATTGTTTACAGGAAACCCATTCAACAGTTTTAGATGAAGTTTTGTGGAAAAAGAACTGGGTGGGCAAAATATATTTCTCCCATGGGCAAAGAAATTCAAAAGGGGTGATGATCTTAATTAACAATAATTTTGATCCAAATGTGCAAATTGTCCAAACAGATCCTCAAGGTAGATGGATTATTTTAAATATGTTATTGGACAATAAACAAATATGGCTTGTTAACCTATACGGTCCGAATAATGATGATCCAAGCGTCTTTGAAAATATATATAAGAACTTATCAACTCTACAAGCAACACTAGACTCTATTATTATAATGGGAGATTTTAATACGGTCTTAAATAGCTCTATAGACCGGAAAGGAAATCACACTACAAATTATCACCCTCAGGCACTTAAGGAAATCATGAATGTCATGGATATATTGGAATTAGTGGATATATGGAGACTTAAATACCCTGATTTAGTGAGATATACATGGCGGAGGCTGAATCAAGCTAGTCGTCTTGACTACTTTCTTATTCCATTCTCTCTGGCACCAAAAGTTAAAAAAGTGTTGATAGGGGATAGAATGCGGTCGGATCATCACATAATTGGCATATATATTTCTCTTACAGAATTTCCACGTGGGCGAGGATATTGGAAATTTAATCAAAGTCTACTAGATGATAAATTGTTTAGAACTAGGACAGAAGATTTTATAACTGACTTTTTCAGACATAACATAGGTACAGCAGATCCCCTTATTGTATGGGACACTTTTAAGTGTGCCTTTAGAGGCCATGCAATTCAGTACTCATCTATAAAACAAAAGCAATTTAGATCAAAAGAGTCCATATTAACAAAGGAAATTGAAGGACTAACAATACAGTTAGATAGCAATAAAAACGGTACCATAGAGGCACAGAATAATTTAGAGGAAAAACAAAAAGAAATGGAGGAACTTATTCAAGAAAGATCCAGTGTAATATATTATAAAAATAAAGCGAACTGGATGGAATATGGGGAAAAATGCACCAAATTCTTTTTCAATCTTCAATATAGAAATGCTACCAAAAAAATGTATTAAAACTTGTGACAAATGATGGAGTCACGCATGATTCACCAAATGATATTTTGAAAGAGGAAGTAAAGTACTTTAAGAATATGTTTTCGTTTCAGGCTCCTCCATCTCCACTAACTGAAACTAATTGTATGGATTTTTTTCCTATTAATAATGTAAAATTAACATCTGAACAGAAAGACTCATGTGAAGGCCAAATTACAGAGGAGGAACTGCTTGTTGCAATTGGGGCCTTTAAAGATGGGAAAACTCCAGGGCTGGATGGCATACCAGTGGAAGTATACAAAACATTTTTTGATATACTCAAAGGACCATTATTAACTTGTTTTAACCACTCCTATATAAATGGTAGATTATCAGACACACAACAAGAAGGTCTGATATCGTTATTACTGAAACAGGACCCAAGTGGTATATATAAAGATCCAGTCCAATTAAAAAATTGGAGACCTCTTACACTTCAGTGTTGTGATGCAAAAATCCTAGCAAAATGCTTGGCGCATAGAATAAAAAAGTTTTGTCAGATATTATTCATCCTAATCAGACAGGTTTTTTACATGGACGATACATTGGAGATAATATAAGGCAAGTACTGGAAACAATAGAACACTATGAGATATCGGGGACACCAGGCCTGGTTTTCATAGCTGATTTTGAAAAGGCTTTTGATAAAGTACGACTGGAGTTTATATATAAATGCCTAGAATATTTCAATTTTGGGGAATCTCTTATAAAATGGGTTAAAATTATGTATAGTAACCCTAGGTGTAAAATAGTAAATAATGGCTACATCTCAGAAAGTTTTAAACTATCTAGAGGAGTAAAACAAGGTTGTCCACTATCGGCATATCTATTTATTATTGCCATCGAAATGTTAGCTGTTAAAATTAGATCAAACATTAATATTAAAGGATTAGAAATCCATGGCTTAAAAACTAAGGTGTCATTGTACGCTGATGATTCATGTTTTCTTTTAAAACCACAACTAGAGTCTCTCCAGGGCCTCATAGAGGATCTAGATACCTTTGCTATCCTCTCTGGATTAAAACCAAATTATGATAAATGTACCATATTACGTATTGGATCACTAAAAAATACACATTTTATATTGCCATGTAGTTTACCAATTAAATGGTCTGACGGAGATGTGGACATACTCGGTATAAAAATCCCAAAAGAAAGAAATGATCTCACTCCAATAAATTTTTATAGAAAGTTAGCAAAAATAGATAAGATCTTGCTACCATGGAAAGGAAAATACCTGTCTATTTGTGGAAAAATCACCCTAATTAACTCTTTAGTCATATCACAGTTTACCTATTTGCTTATGGTTTTGCCTACACCTAGTGACCTGTTTTTTAAATTATATGAACAAAAAATATTCAATTTTATTTGGAACGGCAAGCCAGATAAAATTAAAAGGGCCTATTTATATAACGAATATGAATTCGGAGGGCAGAAATTATTAAATATTAAAGCATTAGACCTCTCATTAAAGGCATCGGTCATACAAAAGTTATACTTAAATCCAAACTGGTTCTCTAGTAAACTGGTACGAATGTCTCATCCTATGTTCAAGAAGGGCCTTTTTCCCTTTATTCAGATTACACCTGCTCACTTTCGGTTGTTTGAAAAGGAAATGATCTCCAAAATATCCTTATTCTTTAAACAAGCCTTAGAAAGTTGGTTGCAATTTCAGTTTAATCCACCTGAAAGGACGGAACAAATAGTACAACAAATATTGTGGTTAAATTCAAATATAATAATTGATAAAAAAACTGTATTTATCGAAGAAATGTTTAAAAAAGGTATAATTTTTGTGAATGATATCATAAATAGGACTGGTGGAGTTATGTCACACATGCAGCTAACACAGACATATGGAAAAGTCTGCTCTACCCAAAATTACAACCAATTAATTGCAGCATTACCACAAAAATGGAAGAGGCAAGTAGAAGGGGAAAAAAGTAAGGAACTTGTATGTCGGCCCTGTATTAAAGAACAAAAATGGTTAAAGAAAAGTGTGATAAATAAAAACATATACCAATTTCATTTAAGGACCAAAAAACTAACAGCTGTGCCATACAAATTGCAAAATAGTTGGGAAGATATTTTCGATGTACCCATTCCATGGCACATGGTTTATGAATTGATACGCAAAACAACGCCGGATTCAAAACTTCGAATTTTTCAATATAAATTACTGTACAAAATTCTTGCAACTAATAGAATGTTATATATATGGGGTATACAATCTTCCCAGCTCTGCAGATTCTGTTGTGAGGAGGCAGAGTCATTAGATCATTTATTTTGGTATTGTCCATATGTAGCTCGTTTTTGGTCACAGGTCCAGGAATGGCTGAAGAATTGCAACATTTGCCTAAAACTAACGCTACAGATAGCAATACTGGGGGATTTGAAAAGCCATAGTCAATCAATCAATAATATAATAATTATTTTGGCAAAGATGTTTATTTTTAATTTACAATCTGTAGAAGCTATGAGAATAGGAAGGTTCAGGTCTTTTGTGAAGCATCACAGCACAGTTGAGAAATGTATGGCAAATAGAAATCCGAAATGGATGATGTTGGAAGATAGATGGGAGGGGTTGGGTGGAGCTGAAGGGTGGGACTAATAACAAGATAAACAATATAGGGCATACGGGATCTGTGAAATGTGTATAGGTGCGGAGCTTTTGTGAAATAGCACAGTTACAAGTGGAAATAAAATTGGATGGACAACAGAAATAGAGGAAGGACTAAGAACAAATAAGAGAGAACTATTGTAAAGTGGACTGTGTCTGTAAGATAGGTATAAGATGTAGAAATTGAAGGTAAAAGCAGAAGTGTTTATAAGTTTACTCCAATTGGGGGATTGGTGGTAGGGTCGCGGGGAATAATAATAAAGGCATATTCTTTAAAAAAGTATGTATGTCTATATAGGTATGTGTATGTATATATGTGTATATGTATGCATACGTGTATGGATATATATATTTACCCAAAAAAATATGGGGGAATGGAAATGATGCAGACAATTACATTGGAAGCAACATTCTTTCCGCAATATTAAGCTGATCCACCCCTAAAAAAAAAAAAAAATAAATAAAAAAAAATCCTCAGTGACGTGGACACAGAGGAACCTGAAGCTCTTGAACTTCTCCACTGCGGCCTGTCGATGTGGATGGAGGTGTGCACCCAACCTCCCTGTTTCCTGTAGTCCACGATCACCTCCTTGGGCTTGTGAAAGTTGAGGGAGAGTGTGTTGTCCTGGCACCACACTGCCAGTTCTCGAACCTCCTCCCTGTAGGCTGTCTCATCGCTGTTGTCTGAGAGTGTGTGTGTTTCACAACTAAGTTCATTACTGGGTAATGAATTGGGTGTGAAGTACAGGGTGTGTGGTGGCCACTGAGCTAGTATAGAGCAGTACTCAGTAGAAGTCAACTAGTGTTGAATCTCTTCCATAGGTTTTACTGCTTGGACTTCCATCCAAGACATATTCAGACGCTCTGAGGAAAATCCCTGTTCTGTAGCACCATAGTTAAGTGGCTGGGGTATATGTGCTTCTATAGCCAGATTAGAGTGTGGGCCGGGGCCAGCAGGTAAATATCCAGACTAGACGGATACGGAAGGTTGGCGGTCAGCACTGTGGCCAGAAAGACACAAACACAGGAAAAGACAGACTTTGAACACAGCCTAGCCAAGCAGAAAGAGAGAGGGAGAGAAACTCAGAGAGAGGGAGAGGAAGAGAGACAGGCACTGAAGCGACAGACAGACGGACGTGTGTGTTTACACTACATATCAGAACTGCTACATACAGTACACCACACAGCTCCACTAGCAAGGCCCTGTATCACTATGACAATGGTGTGGGTTCTTTGATGAGTGGTAGTATCAGAGAGGGAGAGAGACAGAGAGAGAGCGACAGAGAAATAGAGGGCCAGAGAGAGAGAGCGACAGAGAAATAGAGTGCCAGAGGGCCAGAGAGAGGTAGAGAAAGACAAAGAAAGAGAGAGAGAGAGAGAGCCAGAGAAAGAGGGTCAGAGAGAGAGTGCGACAGAGAAATAGAGGGCCAGAGGGCCAGAGAGAGAGAGCCAGAGAGAGAGCCAGAGAGAGAGAGAGAGAGAGCCAGAGAGAGAGCCAGAGAGAGAGAGAGAGAGAGCCAGAGAGAGAGGGTCAGAGAGAGAGAGAGAGACACAGAGAGGTGCACCAGAACAAAATGTGATGTCATGGTGCCAAGTTAGAAGATTGTATTGTTTGTCATCACGGGTTGTGGCTGGAGAGAAAAGTATACAAACATTCACACACAAACAAACACACACACAAACATACACAATAAAACGCAAACACACATAGGCGCGCAGGCACACACCGACTGACAAGCACACATGCACACACAAACAAACAGGCACACAAACATCCTCATACATACACAAACAAATTAAAAGTAAAAACACACAATAAGACAAACATATTACCACATTTAGCCTACACACAAAGACATACACAGACTCACAAAAACGTGCTTGCTTGCTTAAATACCAACACACACACGCCGTAAAGTCCCCACAGTGAGGGATTCATTAAGACAATCTTCTGCCTAGCTGGCTGCTTCCATTAGTACATTTTGTTTCTCTTTCTTGTGGAAGTCTGCGTTCCATATACAGTGCATTCAGAAATATCACATTTACATAAGTATTCACACCCCAGAGTCACTACTTTGGAAAGGACCTTTGGCATCGATTACAGCTGTGAGTATTTCTGGGTAAGTCTCAAAGAGCTTTCCAAACCTGGATTGTACAACATTTGTCCATTATTCTTTCCAAAATTATTCAAGCTCTGTCAAATTGGTTGTTGATCATTGCTAGACAACCATTTTCAGGTCTTGCCACAGATTTTCAAGTAAATTTCAGTCAAAACTGTAACTCGGCCATTCAGGAGCATTCACTGTCTTCTTGGTAAGAAACCCCAGTGTAGATTTGGCCTTGTGTTTTAGGTGATTGTCCTGCTGAAAGGTGAAGTCATCTCTGTGTCTACTGGAAAGCAGACTGAACCAGGTTTTCCTCTAGGATTTCGCCTGTGCTTAGCGCCGTTTCTTTTTTATCCAGATAAGCTCCCTAGTACTTAACGATCACAAGCATACCCATAACATGAGGCAGCCACCACCATGCTTGAAAATATGAAGAGTGGTACTCAGTGATGTACTGTATTTGCCCCAACATAACACTTTGTATTCAGGACAAAAAGTGAATTGCTTTGTCAAATTTTTTGCAGTTTTACTTCAGTGCTTTGTTGCAAACAGGATGCATGTTTTTGAATATTTGTATTCTGTACAGGCTTCCTTTTTTCCCTCTGTCAATTAGGTTAGTATTGTGGAGTAACTACAATGTTGTTGATCCATCCTCAGTTTTCTATCACGGCCATTAAACTCTGTAACTGTTTTTGAATCACCATTGGCCTCATGGTGAAATCCCTGAACAGTTTCCTTCCTCTCCTGCAACTGAGTTAGGAAGGACACCTGTATCTTTGTAGTGACTGGGTGTATTGATACACTATCCAAAGTGTAATTAATAACTTCACCATACTCAAAAGGATATTCAATGTCTGCTTTTTTATTTTTTACACATCTACCAATAGGTGTCCTTCTTTGCGAGGTATGGCAACCTCCCTGGTCTTTGTGGTTGAATCTGTGTTTGAAATTCACTGCCCGACTGTGGGACCTTACATATAATTGTATGTGTGGGGTACAGAGATGAGGTAGGTAGTCATCAAAAATCATGTTAAACACTATTTTTGCACACAGAGTGAGTTCATGCAACTTATTATGTGACTTGTTAAGCACATTTTAACTCCTGAACTGATTTAGGCTTGCCATAACAAAAGGATTGAACACTTACTGACTCAAGACATTTCAGCTTTTCATTTTTTATTAATTTGTAAACATTTAGAAAAACATTATTCCACATTGACATTATGGGATATTGTGTGTAGGCAAGTGACAAAAACGTCCTCATTTAATCCATTTTAAATTCAGGCTGTAACACAACACAATGTGTAAGAAGTCAAGGGGTGTGAATACTTTCTGAAGGCACTGTACAGACCAGCAACACAGACACAAGTCAAAGACTACACTATACTCTCCAGACACACACAGTGATTGTTCTGCTATTGAAAGCCTTGGGCGGGCCGCCTAAGTGTTTTCTTCAGGCTGCTTAAGTCTAAAAGTCTAAAAGAATATATACATTTTTTATTTTGGGATGAAAAAATGCTTTCAGTGTAAACTTAACGACTAAAACCTAGATACTAAAGTATCTAGAAAAGATAACAGACCTATCTCTCTCTCTCTCTCTCTCTCTCTCTCTCTCTCTCTCTCTATATATATATATATATATATATATATTTGCAAAGATTATATAAAAAAAAGATATATATAATATATATTTTTTTTTATATAATCTTTGCGAACTAACAATCACCAAAATAAAAGCTAGACAGTCAGGGAGAATTGCAAATTTCCAAAACAAATGTAGCAGTATTGATTTTGTTATTATGTTTGAACAAAAGAACACAGCATTAGTCATGGCAAAATGCATAGAATTGCAGGAAATTAGCTTTCAAACTGCAACATTTTCTCTCAGCTCCATGTAGAAATGTGTAGAATTGCAGGAAATTTACTTAAAAATGAAAACCTTTCTACACCGCCAAGATGGAGGCCTCGATCATATTCTCTAGAATCCAGCTGCACCGACGGGCCAACCGCGCCCATTGCCACTCCCCCTGCCACACCCACCACCTTTTTGATCCAGAAAAAACGTTGCACACACACACACACACACACACACACACACACACACACACACACACACACACACACACACACACACACACAGAAACACACACTTTCTTATTACAGACGGCATGGAATGTGTCTGGCTGCAACTGGTTGAACGTATTTACATCTGTGTGTGTGTGGAGTTGGAGGTTGTTCTGTCTAATTGCAGAGTAATGTGTTTGTCAGTCTCAGTCTGCTCCTCTCTGTGGCTGCTGCTCCTAGCCATCTACTGGGAGCCGCATCCTCCCCTAGCCTGTCATTTATACTGCTGCACACGCACGCACATTACGGTACATGCCACATACTAGATGTCCATTTTCTATCTTCCTTTACTATCTCATCTTCTTTTAACCTGTGTGTGTGTGTGTGTGTGTGTGTGTGTGTGTGTGTGTGTGTGTGTGTGTGTGTGTGTGTGTGGTGTGTGTGTGTGTGAGGTGTGTGTGTGTGTGTGTGTGTGTGTGTGTGTGTGAGATGTGTTCTGATCTTGAGGTGGCTTTCCTTTGACGTGGGCCCTAATCTAGAGGAAGAGCCCAAAATACAACCTAGGGAGGGAGGGGGGCGCGCACACACACACACACACACACACACACACACACACACACACACACACACACACACACACACACACACACACACACACACACACACACACACACACACACACTTTGCAGGGGTGTTTGCACACACACACACTTTGCAGGCCTATATATTGTGATAAGGCCGCCCCAAAATAACTTGACTGGTGGGAAAATGTCTGGAAGCAGGTTGTCCATTGGAGGCAAAATTAACCAAATATTTTACACCTGGAAAACACCAGACCAAAAGACATCAGAACTGTCAGTCACCATCCATAATATTCATGGGGGGGTCTGTAGGCCCAGAAGCCTGCCATTTTCCTGCTGTTCTATCCCCCTGACGGAGCAGTGAGGGTGGGATAATGGGGTGGACGGGATGAGGCTGCCAGCGGGTTGGGAGTGGTGTTTAGGGCACTGTTGACATGAGGGGTAACACTCCCTATTAGACAGCTAACCACCACGAACAGGGGAGGATGGCCCATAATAATGACTGGAATGAAGTGTGTTTGATGAGTCAATACCATTCCATTCATTCCGTTCCATCCATTAATATGATCCCGTCCTCCCAAATGAAGGTGCCACCAGCCACCTGTAGTGTGTGTGTGTTTGTGTGTGTGTGTGTGTGTGTGTGTGTGTGTGTGTGTGTGTGTGTGTGTGTGTGTGTGTGTGTGTGTGTAGAGAAAGTGTAAGAGTTGTGATCATGTGTGTGCTGTCTCTCTCCGTGTGTATGTATGCGGGGCGCTCTGAAAAAATGGCTTGTGCATGTGTTGATGTGAGAAGAGTTATGGTTTTCTGTATGTATGAATGAATGTGGACTGTGGAGAGCTCTGAAGACTGTGCTGTGCTGTGCTGTGCGTGTGCGTGTGTGCGTGTGCGTGTGCGTGTGTGCGTGCGCGTGCGCGTGTGTGTGTGTGTGTGTGTGTGTGTGTGTGTGTGTGTGTGTGTAGACAGCTCTGAAGAATTATGGTCCCGATGCCTGGCTAGACCAAACAGCGCTCTGTTTATACTCTCATCCAACTCTCTCTATTAATCCTGCCACTGTGTCAAAGTGTGTGTGTGTGTGTGTGTGTGTGTCTGTGACATGGAGGGGGTATATAGAGGCTTCTTTCAGCTGGTAGCATACAAAGAGTAATCTGTGTGTGTGCCTCTCATATCGGTAAACCCCTGTCCTTCAGTTTACAAAAGCAGCAGGGTCCTTATCGACTGGGTTGAGTGTGTGTATGTCAGAGTGCGGGACGTTAAAATAGCACCGGACACAATCACTGACACAGTCACACGCTCGCTCACACGCACACACACACGGTCAATTGTTTTAGAACACCGGTCACTTTGTCATCACCGGAACCAGGAAAAGGAGCAACAACATTACAAGGAAATCCAGTCCATCCCTCTATCTACACTCAACTCCCTCTATCTACACTCAACTCCCTCTATCTACACTCAACTCCCTCTTTCTACACTCAACTCCCTCTTTCTACACTCAACTCCCTCTATCTACACTCAACTCCCTCTATCTACACTCAACTCCCTCTCCTTCAACATCAGTCCCTTCTCTACATCCACCCCCTTTCCTCACTTCTTTCCCTCCCTCTATTTGTGACACACCCAATCCTTCTCATTCTTCCCCCCTCATATTTCTTCACTAAATTCATGAACCTTCTACATCCATCATAAGTATTTTCTCGATTCATCCCTCCATCCTCTTTTCTCTCTCGCTGCAGTGTGTTTTGACCCCAGGCTGTTGAACCACACAGAATTGTCTAGGAATGTCTGGGATGAAAATAACACTGATCAAAATAACCCTGTAGACAGCAGCAGCACTCCATCAGAGATCACAGACAACCCGCAACCCCCATCTCCTCTATAGCTCCCCTCTTCATGTCCACTCCTCCTCCACCTCTACTTCCTGCCATACCCATTCTCCTCCCTACTCCCTCCATCCATCCCTTCTCCTCTCCCCCAAAACATACACATTCTCCTAGTTTTCAGTAATGGGCCTCTGAAATCAAAATGGCTGAAACGGCAGAAGCACTGTCTGCCAAATAGTTGGGGTTAGAGCCGCAGTCTCACAGGGGACCCACAGCAGATGTGTGTGTGTGTGTGTGTGTGTGTGTGTGTGTGTGTGTGTGTGTGTGTGTGTGTGTGTGTGTGTGTGTGTGTGTGTGTGTGTGTGTGTGTGCAACAGAGAGCACATGCTTCAGTGTGTGTGGAGCGACAGATAGACGGGCAATCTGATCCACTCCCCCCCACCCGACACACACACTCCCACAGAGGAAAAAGACCAATGTATTTATATATTCATATCATACACAGAGATGTATATGTATGTTTTAGGGTTCTTTTGAAGTGAACCCCCCCTATCCATTTTGCACGCAGGGCTTTGGTTAGCCACCCTGAGCCTCAACGTTTTCAGCAAGCTTTGAGTCTCACACAAACACTCAACAAATGCGTGCGCGCACACACACACACACACACACACACACACACACACACACACACACACACACACACACACACACACACACACACACACACACACACACACACACACACACACACACAAGCTGCTAGACTTAGAACGGAATTGTTCGATCAGACACATTCTCAGTATATCATTCTCTTTCTTCCTCGTTCTACCTCTCTCTCTCTCACTACATCTCTCTCTCTCACTACATCTCTCTCTCTCACTAAATCTCTCTCTCACTACATCTCTCTCTCACTACATCTCTCTCTGTCACTAAATCTCTCTCTCTCTCTCACTACATCTCTCTCTCTCACTACATCTCTCTCTCACTACATCTCTCTCTCACTACATCTCTCTCTCACTACATCTCTCTCTCTCACTACATCTCTCTCTCTCACTACATCTCTCTCTCTCACTAAATCTCCCTCTCTCACTACATCTCTCTCTCACTACATCTCTCTCTGTCACTAAATCTCTCTCTCTCTCTCACTACATCTCTCTCTCACTACATCTCTCTCTCACTACATCTCTCTCTCACTACATCTCTCTCTCTCACTACATCTCTCTCTCTCACTAAATCTCTCTCTCTCTCACTACATCTCTCTCTCTCACTAAATCTCTCTCTCTCTCACTACATCTATCTCTCACTACATCTCTCTCTCTCACTAAATCTCTCTCTCACTAAATCTCTCTCTCTCACTAAATCTCTCTCTCTCACTAAATCTCTCTCTCTCACTAAATCTCTCTCTCTCTCACTAAATCTCTCTCTCTCACGATATCTCTCTCTCACTAAATCTCTCTCTCTCACTAAATATCTCTGTCATTAAATCTCTCTCTCTCTCTCACTAAATCTCTCTCTCTCACTAAATCTCTGTCTCTCACTAAATCTCTCTCTGTCACTAAATCTCTCTCCCTCACTACATCTATCTCTCACTACATCTCTCTCTCTCACTACATCTATCTCTCACTACATCTCTCTCTCTCACTACATCTCTCTCTCACTACATCTCTCTCTCTCACTAAATCTCTCTCTGTCACTAAATCTCTCTCTCTCACTACATCTATCTCTCACTACAACTCTCTCTCTCACTAAATCTTTCTCTCACTACATCTCTCTCACTAAATCTCTCTCTCTCTCACTACATCTCTCTCTCACTAAATCTCTCTCTCACTAAATCTCTCTCTCATCATCTCGGTCACTAAATCTCTCTCTCTCATTAAATCTCTCTCCCTACATCTCTCACTGTCACTAAATCTCTCTAAAATAGCCCTTTCATGACCATGACGAATGACAGAGAAACAGAGTGTGTGTGAGACACAGAGACAGTGCAAAATAAATGAACACAGCTCAGTGTGTGAAAGAGCCATAGACTTTAACCCTGTTTAATTACACCATTTATCTCAGACTTCTCTCTCTCTGTTTGTGTGTGTGTGTAATGGGAGCTGAACACACAAGACAGTCAAGTACAGCAGCACGCCTACAACTAGCAGTGTAAAACTACAAACACCATACACCCCGTTTAAATACCCAACTCAGTGGAATAAAGGCGTCAGCATGCTTCAGTTCGGCCGGCGCAGAAACTAACAAGTGTGCTTGTATCCTCCCTTAAAAAAGAGGCAATAGTACTGTGGGTCCATTTTGAAATGCCGTAGTCTGTATACATTTCCTCAAAATATACTATAACTCAAGAAATCTGTCATTCATTTTGACGTTTTAGTCGAGGAGATCTTAGTCGCGCGGTTTGACATCGAAGATGTTTGGTGCAGTATTTCTTAATGAAAACATTTGCATGAAAACAAGTTCTCTTGTTGAATAACAACAAAGACTTTATTGAAGAATCCCTACTGTTGACCAATCACTGATGAAGGGACGTAGACGTCGGGCTCTAAACTTCGGCTTGCCTCCAGAAACAATGTGTGCCCAAACAGCCGGGAAAAAAACACACAGAACGAAAAAGTCAGAAATGTGATCATAACATACAGTATGCAAAAACTCTTCCAAACTGTTTCGGCTGGGAAGCACGCGGACGCCTTAACACGACACATTCTATTGGCCCAACTGCAGTTGAAAAATATAATAAATATGAACCATATTACCAAGACTACGAACCCCATGACCACCTGTAGACTAGCATCCAAAACTACAATTCCCATGTTCGTTCGTATCAGGGGTCGCGTTAACACTGGATTTTGTGTTTTTCACGTAGAAACAGAAAGATAAAACACATAAGAAATTTCTTAATTTTGTACACAAAGATCTAGAATACTTGTACAATTTGCTCGGCTTTGTGCAACTATAGTTTCACGCCCCATATCACTCTATTGAAACAAAAGAAAATGTGACCCGTCGTACTATAGCTTACATGCTGAAGACGATGGGGAGTGTACAGTAGTAGACGTTGTCCACTGACAGAGTTTTTCCATCTCCCTAATGGTTAAGGTTAGGGGGTTGGGTAATCTGATCCTAGATCTGTGGTTAGGTCCAAAGAGTGATGGTGAGGAGGACTTGAGTGGGTTATTTCATCACTAGATCACTTTGATGCTTCTGATCACTATGATCAACTCTAGCGCTGCTGCAGCCATCTCTCCCGTGGTCTCCGTGGTTACGCCGCCACCATGGGCTCATCTGGAACACATATGGCCAGATCTTCTTGTGAGCTCAACATACACACCACAACGCATGCATGCACACACACACACAAACACACCTCAGGTCCCCAAGTAGGAGTGTTGGTCGTGGGAGAGAGACTTACAGACCCACAGTGCTTACAGACGGGAGTAACTCATCCTTCCCATGTCTCCATGGAGCTGAGTGAAGAAACACTGTGTGTGTGTGAGTGAGTGAGTGTGTGTTTGTCCTCCCTCTCCCCCTTCCCTTCTCCCCAGACCAATCTCTGGAGCCAACAAGCTCTCACAGTCTCATTGCAGAATCCGACGTTTGTCCATAAACGTCACATTTTGAAGGTTATCTTTAGGGATTAATTCTGAATAATTAAGTTAAGGTTTGGGATATGGTTAAAACAAAAACAACTCCACGGTTAAGTTTAGGCATTCATTCTAAATTGATAAGGTAAGGGTTAAGGTTTGGAACATGTGCCTAGCAATGGGATTGAAAACGTGACCCTCGTGGATGGGCGTATGCCGCAAGCTCCAGCTCCAGCCCCATAGAAAAACCCAAGTCTACTTGATGGTAATAGCGCTCACTGTGGCCCCTAGTGGCCGGTTTTGAAATCATCTCCACACGTCCTGCTTACCTGGACAGACATTGAACTTCGCAGTGGGTCTTGAGCGACCGCCGATCAGACATCTAAATAAACACTCATCTCTGGAAAAATATATGGCTTGAGCATACACACAACATACACACACAAATACAACAGACAACATACACACACAAATACAACACACACACACACACACACACACACACACACACACACACACACACACACACACACACACACAACCCAACACACACAGGCTCCGCGAAGCATGTCTAAAGTTACTGCCTCCATCCTCCCTGCCCATGGAAACAAGTTACTGCTTCCATCCTCCCTGCCCATGGAAACAAGTTACTGCCTCCATCCTCCCTGCCCATGGAAACAAGTTACTGCCTCCATCCTCCCTGCCCATGGAAACAAGTTACTGCCTCCATCCTCCCTGCCCATGGAAACAAGTTACTGCCTCCATCCTCCCTGCCCATGGAAACAAGTTACTGCCTCCATCCTCCCTGCCCATGGAAACAAGTTACTGCCTCCATCCTCCCTGCCCATGGAAACAAGTTACTGCCTCCATCCTCCCTGCCCATGGAAACAAGCAGCATGTAAGGTGCAGAGAATCAGATCAGGTGGAGGGCCTTGCGCTGGAGGGCCTTGCGGCCGTGGACGGTGCAATTCCTGTACCAGGCCGTGATGCAACTGGTCAGGATGCTCTCGATGGTGCAGCAGTAGTATTTGAGAGGACCTGGGGTGGAATGCCGAATTTCTTCAGCTGCCTTAGGAAGTAGAGACTCTGTTGCGCCCTCTTGACAAGAATGGTGGTGTTGTTGGTCCATGTCAAGTCCTCGGTGATGTGAACGCCGAGGAACTTAAAACTACTGACTCTCTCTACTGCAGTCCTGTTGATGTGGATCGGGGCATGTTCCCTGCTCTGCTTCCTGAAGTCAACAATCAACTCCTTTGTTTTGCTGACATTGAGGGAGAGATTGTTCTCCTGGCACCATAATGCCAGTTCACTTATGGTGCTGTGCAAAGCCACGCAGTCGTGGGTGAACAGAGAGTACAGCAGAGGGCTGAGGACACACCCCTGGGGGGTGTGAGGGTGGTGTCCAGAGGGTGGTGTCCAGACCCAGGGCTCTGAGCTTGGTGTTGAGCTTGGTGTTGAGCTTGGTGTTGAGCTTGGTGGGAGCAATAGTGCTGAACAGCATTCTCAAATAAGTGTTCCTCTTGTCCAGATGTGTTACTGCCGTGTGAATAGCAATCAAATGGCAACGTCCCTGGAATCTGTTGGAGGCAAATTGGAGTGTGTCCAGTGTGCCTGGCCTTGGTGTGGGTCATGACCAGCCTCTCGAAGCACTTCATGATGACCGAGGTGAGTGCGATGGGGCGATAGTAATTTGGGCATGTCACTTTTTCTTGGGCACTGGGAAGATGGTGGTCTCCTTGAAGCAGGTGGGGACTACAGCCTGGGACAGGGACATCTTGAAGATGTCAGAGAAGACGCCCGCCAGCTGGACATATGCTTTGTGTGTTTGTGTCTTATTCCCCTCTCTCCCATTCCCAAAGTGAGATTTAACATCCCATAATTCTAGTGCATATGTGACCAGTGTTTAAAATTACTTTTCCATGGACGAGCCTTTCCATTTGTCTTACCCATTCATATGGTGTTAGGCTTTGGTGTGTGTGTGTGTGTTATAAACATCTTTATAACATACACACATCTCTCTCTTCACAACACTTCCAACTTTAATGAAGACATACGCACAGACAGACACACTGTCTCAATCAAACACACTCACACTCTCTATGCATCCCCACTCTGCAGTGCTCACATGTTCTCTCTCTCTCTCCCTCTCTCTCTGTCAGACACAGGGCCGTCTTTGTTCCCATTGTTCCACAGTAAATACACACTCAATATTTACCTAGCACCCAACCAACCACCAACACACTCCCCGCTGTCATCCATAACCCCACGCTCACCTCGCACACTCATGTACAAACACACACATGCATGCATGCATACGCAGACACGTGTATGCATACAAAGACACGTCCATCAGTATGCATACACAACTACATACGCAAACCACAGCCTCACTCTCTCATAGTCTCATGTACACACAATAACCTCAGACTTGCCACACTTTCAAACACACCAACGTCAAAACAGGAGACAGTTCGGTCCTTCTACTCTTTTTGGAATTCTTTCATTCACCCCCCGTTACCAGAGGAAGTTGGACATTCCTGGGTAATCCCGACGACGTTGCCCTTGGTTCTGTTCCAGAACGTTGGGCATGTTTGTTTTTACGTAACCCTATCCACAGGTCAATGTTGAGCTTATTTATGGGCTTACTGTTAGCATTGTTTTGGAAGGGCCGGATTTGTGTGTTTGTGTGTTTGTGTGAGTGTTTATTGTTTTGGAGAGGGAAGCTCTTGAGATTGTTCAGTGTGGTTTCCTCGTGTCCTCATATGCAGGGTTGAAGGTAATGGGGGGAAAGCCCTTGAGAGCAAACAATGAGTGTTTCTGTGTGTGAGAATGCATACCTGTATTTGTGCATGCATACGTGTGTGGGTGGGTGTGTTGTGCATGCATACGTGTGTGTGTGTGATTCTGGCTGCGGTGTGCAGGATTGGCGCATATCTTTGGAGAGTTCCATGAAAAGGTTAAGTCAACAGTGTGTGTGTGATGAATGTGGTTCCTAGGACCATACTACACTCATACAGTACATTATCCTGACCTGCGGCTCTACAAACCCAGACAAGCAGCTCGCAAAAACAGACAAGGGCCCCTGTTAACCACATTAGGGCCCCTATAAACCACAAGCTAAAGAAAGGGGCCCATAGTCCGTTAGTCCAGGTAACCCAGGTCCCAGACAAGGGCTCCGCTACTCATATGCTTTCTCTGCCTCTGGATACAACCACAGGGACATTTCCTTATCACATGTTTCCGTGTGTGTGTGTGTGTGTGTGTGTGTGTGTGTGTGTGTGTGTGTGTGTGTGTGTGTGTGTGTGTGTGTGTGTGTGTGTGTGTGTGTGTGTGTGTGTGTGTGTGTGTACATATTAGAGGTTGACCGATTAATCGGAATGGCCGATTAATTGGGGCCGATTTCAAGTTTTCATAACAATCGGTAATTGCCATTTTTGGACACCGATCATGGCCGATTACATTGCACTCCACGAGGAGACTGCGTGGCAGGCTGACTACCTGTTATGCAAGTGCAGCAAGGAGCCAAGGTAAGGTGCTAGCTAGCATTAAATGTATCTTCTAAAAAACAATCAATCTTAACATAATCACTAGTTAACTACACATGGTTGATGATATTACTAGTTTATCTAGCTTGTCCTGCGTTGCATATAATCGATGCGGTGCCTGTTCATTTATCATTGAATCACAGCCTACTTCACCAAACGGTTATTTAACAGGCGCATTCGCGAAAAAAGCACTGTCGTTGCACCAATGTGTACCTAACCATAAACATCAACGCCTTTCTTAAAATCAATACACAAGTATATATTTTTTAAACCTGCATATTTAGTTAATATTGCTTGCTAACATGAATTTATTTTAACTAGGGAAATTGTGTCACTTCTCTTGCATTCTGTGCAACAGAGTCAGGCTATATGCAGCAGTTTGGGCCACCTGGCTCGTTGCGAACTGTGTGAAGACCTGAAGACCAACTTCGCCAAACGGGGGATGACTTAACAAAAGCGCATTTGCGAAAAAAGCACAATCATTGCACGAATGTACCTAACCAAATACATCAATGCCTTTCTTAAAATCAATACACAGAAGTATTTTTTTTTAAACCTGCATTTTTAGTGAAAAGAAATCCAGGTTAGCAGGCAATATTAAACTAGGGAAATTGTGTCACTTCTCTTGCGTTCATTGCACGCAGAGTCAGGGTATATGCAACAGTTTGGGCCGCCTGGCTCGTTGCGAACTAATTTGCCAGAATTTTACGTAAGTATGACATAACATTGAAGGTTGTGCAATGTAACAGCAATATTTAGACTTATGGATGCCAACCGTTAGATAAAATACAGAACGGTTCCGTATTTCACTGAAAGAATAAACGTTTTGTTTTTCGAAATTATAGTTTCTGGATTTGACCATATTAATGACCTAAGGCTCGTATTTCTGTGTGTTATTATGTTATAATTAAGTCTATGATTTGATATTTGATAGAGCAGTCTGACTGAGCGGTGGTAGGCAGCAGCAGGCTCATAACCATTCATTCAAACAGCACTTCCCTGCGTTTGCCAGCAGCTCTTTGCTGTGCTTCAAGCATTGAGCCGTTTATGACTTCAAGCCTATCAACTCCCGAGATTAGGCTGGTGTAACTGATGTGAAAAGGCTAGCTAGCTAGCGGGGTGCGCGCTAATAGCGTTTCAATCGATGACGTCACTCGCTCTGAGACTTGGAGTAGTTGTTCCCCTTGCTCTGCAAGGGCCGCGGCTTTGTGGAGCGATGGGTAACGATGCTTCGAGGGTGGCTGTTGTCGATGTGTTCCTGGTTCGAGCCCAGGTAGTGGCGAGGCGAGGGACGGAAGCTATACTGTTACACTGGCAATACTAAAGTGCCTATAAGAACATCCAATAGTCAAAGGTATATGAAATACAAATGGTATAGAGAGAAATAGTCCTATAATTCCTATAATAACTACAGCCTAAAACTTCTTACCTGGGAATATTGAAGACTCATGTTAAAAGGAACCACCAGCTTTCATATGTTCTCATGTTCTGAACAAGGAACTTAAACATTAGCTTTTTTACATGGCACATACTGCACTTTTACTTTCTTCTCCAACACTTTGTTTTTGCATTATTTAAACCAAATTGAACATGTTTCATTATTTATTTGAGGCATTATATTAAGTTAAAATAAAAGTGTTCATTCAGTATTGTTGTAATTGTCATTATTACAAATTTTAAAAAAAATACATAAAAATAAAAATAAATCGTATCGGCTTTTTTTGGTCCTCCAATAATCGTATCGGCGTTGAAAAATCATAATCGGTCGACCTCTAGTACATATGGACCAGAAGTCCTCACAAGAATAGTAAACTAAAAACAATTTGACCAACTGGGGACATTTTACTGGTCCCCACAAGGACAAAGGATATTTCTAGGGGGTTTAGGGTTAGAATTAGTGTTAGGGTTAGAATAAGGGTTAGGGGTTAAAGGTTAAGTTTTGGAGTTAGGGTTAAGCTTAGGTTTTGGAGTTAAGGCTACGGTTAAGGTTAAGGATTTTGAAAGAGGATAAATTGTGTGTCCCCACAAGGTTAGTAAAACAAGACTGTGTGTGTGTGTGCGTGCGTTTCTGTGTCTGTGCACGTGTGCTTCTGTGTGTATTGGATGGTGTGTTCACCATCATTGCATTCATTTGACCAGTGTGGTACCTTTCCCACCAATCCCTCTAATTGTCAGAATAGCAGAATGGATTTCAGGCAGACGAATGTTCACGCCCTACCATCCAAACCCATTGACTGGTAATGATACAGCGACTGTTGTTATGGCCCTGGGGTTAATGTACCTGATCTCCATCCGTTTCACTGTGGGGGTTCCTCCGCAAACTGAACAGGACTTACCTATACAGTAGCCCCAGGGGGGAGAGAGTATGAGTGCAGACAGACATACACACACACACAATATTCACGCAAACACACACAGTGTGGGTGGGAACTATGGTCTAAGGTGTACCCGAGAGAGTGGAGACACTAGGTTGACTGACTCCAGATTCCTGTTATGAGAGAAACTACTGCTGGTACTAATATTGCTGACACAGCTATTACCATAGTGAATAGTAGTAGTTAAGGTTTAACTGCAGGGCATATGGGTTTGGGTTGAGCATAATTCACGATGAGATCGGTATTTCATACTAATATTTGTGAAACACAATGCAATAATGTTTGGAAGAGGGGACCAGGTTATACTGAAAGGAAAGGGTCAGCCATTTTGAATGTTATATTGTTTTAGTGCGTCTTCTGAGCGATGTTCTATCGATTCCCTGGGTCATTTCTTGTTCCCTGGGTCATTTCATGTAACACAAAAATGTCTTTCATACATGTCAGATTTCAATACTGGCCGATGTCATAACTGAGGACGATGTCTTCTCTCGAATGAGCCATTGATCATATTTTTGAAATATTCCTACCACGAGAAATGTGCAATTTAACGGAAGGTCTGCCTCTTTAGTCCAGGGTGCATTGCATGGTGCCATTGCCAGAGATATTATAGAAAGGAGATAGGAATCCAATGAATGAAGGAACATATAACATCCTTCCCATTTGACTATCGACCAATCGCATTCACGTTGTCATGCTGCGTCACACGGTTGCTAAGCTAACCGTCACGCAGTCCCTTCTCAAAGTCAGTATATACTGTATGTCGAGAAACATGCCTATTTTCCTCAAAAGTACTTAATATCACGATTCAAAAGCTATACGATACTAAAGATAGCAAATGAGTTAACTCACATATTGGAAAAGATTTGTAATGTTCTACTTCATGTTGACGAAATTCGTGCTAATGTTGGGTTTTTGAGCTAGCGCACAATAGACTCCCATTCACTCCTTGATGGATAGTGTTCCTTTTCCCAGAATCGCCCAGAATGCACCGCATGCCCCATTGCGTAGCATATGCAACGTTTCCCATCTACTCAAAAGTATATCTGCCTTTGCGAATGTTAGACATATTGATCTGCAGGTTGAACATGGTGAGATTGTAGATTCCTAAATTGATAGTCCAGTTTGTTTTGGTGATTTTACAGCTAACTAGCTATGTTACATTCTGATACTGTCTTTGGTGTTATTGTGTGTAGCTACGTTTGCTAGCTAGCCATCCAGCCCATAGAGAGAGCATTGCATCGTGGATTTCGTATGCAATGCTCCAACTTTATTATAACGCCAAAATGAAACATTTGTTCACCAAAAATATTGTTCTCACATATTACTGTTAATTTAACACTGTAAATTAAAGGAATGAGTGGGTCTGGGTGGGTTTTTCCTTCAATGCAAATACTCGGTGCTCCTCTTTTACTGGTTAGTGTTTACTAATGACTAACTTTGGATATAAATAACAGACCACAGTACCTTACTGCAGTACCACTGTACTTCTCTTCCCTGAACCTAGACATTATGATGTCACTGTGGGGCTGCCAGAGGGCCTCTTATCAGCTGTCACTCAGAAGCTTCCCCTGCCGACCATCCCCTCCCCCCACTCAACCTTCCCTAGTCTCTGATCTCAGCAGACATCCTGTGTGTGTGTGTGTGTGTGTGTGTGTGTGTGTGTGTGTGTGTGTGTGTGTGTGTGTGTGTGTGTGTGTGTGTGTGTGTGTGTGTGTGTGTGTGTGTCTGTGTGTGTGTGTGTGTGTGAGAGAGCAATGGTGTAAAGAACTTACTTTAAATTACTACTTAAGTCGTTTTTTTGGGGTAACTTTTACTTCACTACATTCCTAAAGAGAATAATGTACTTATTACTCCATACATTTTCCCTGACATCCAAAAGTACTTGTTGCATTTCGAATGCTTAGCAGGACATGAAAATGGTTCAATTCACACTCTTATCAAGAGAACATCTCTGGTCATCCCTACTGCCTCTGATCTGGCGGACTCACTAAACACAAACGCTTTGTTTGTAAATGATGTCTGAGTGATGGAGTGTGCCCCTGGCTATCCATAAATTCAATTTACTTTTGATACTTAAGTTTATCTAAAACCAAATAATTTTAGACTTTTACTCAAGTAGTATTTTACTGGGTGACTTCCAATTTTACTTGATTCATTTTCTATTAAGGTATCTTTACTTTTACTCAAGTATGACAATTCTGTATTTTTCCAGCACTGTGAGAGAGTGTGTTGGGGGGAGGTTATTAAGGTTATTTATGGATCTGACTCTATCCAGACTTGGGGGAGGAGAGGGAGAGTAGGAAGGCAGGTTGGATGAGCTCATTCTATAGTAGAGGTCTTTCATTTATCCACTGACACCTGTCATAGGAGCTCACTGTCTGAAGAGAGCAGCTTAACCTCATACACCTCCAGACATACTGTCCTTTCTGTCTGTCTGTCTGACACTATGTGGGTTGCTCTCCCTCTCCCTCTTTATCCCTCACTCTCTCACTGTCTCTTCGCATTCTGTCTTTCTATCCATCTATGCTTCCATCTCTCAATATCACTCTCTCCCTCTACCTGTTTTAAGGTTGCAATGTTAAGAGTACAAAAGTACATTCCTTAAGCAGTCTACACTTTGCGTTCTCTTAGTCCCTCTATCAGTTTCTATACATGAGCCCACATTCTCTCTTTCTCACAGAGCCCCTCTCCCTCCACCATCTCTCTCTCCCTCCACCATCTCTCTCTCCCTCCACCACCTCTCTCTCCCTCCACCACCTCTCTCTCCCTCCACCATCTCTCTCTCCCTCCACCATCTCTCTCTCCCTCCACCATCTCTCTCTCTCCCTCCACCATCTCTCTTTCCCTCCACTATCTCTCTCTCCCTCCACCATCTCTCTCTCCCTCCACCATCTCTCTCTCCCTCCACCATCTCTCTCCCTCCACCATCTCTCTCCCTCACTCCCCCTCTCCTCTAACATATACAATGCGAAGGCCTGGGATTCATTAAGTTATTAATTAGATTGTGGTGACAAATCAACGTTGCTGCTAACGAACGGGAGGTCCCACCCTCTCTCCAGACCTCCAGGGAAGAGATCCCATTACTAGGAGAAAAGATCTACAGCAGCAGCTAACAACAACACAGCAGAGGAGAATGTCAACACAGAGTATGAGGAGAAAGAGTGAGTTTGGAGAATGGAGAGAGTGCTTGTGCATTGGTTACAGAGAATGAGAGTGAAGGGTAGAGGAAAGAGAGGGTAGAGGAGAGAGAGAGTGTAGGGGGGGAGCACTTTCACTAACAGTTGCATAACTGTCTGCAGTTTGAAACCCTTTCACACCAATGATGAGAGCAATATTGCAGAACTTAAAGTCAACTACATGCGCACACCAAACTCAAAACGCACATACAGAACCCCAAACTGGAAGAAACTTTTTCCTTTAACGAGTCTGACGAGAAGGATATCCTGCTTTCACTGGAACAGGCCCAGATCCACGCCTTTTGCGTGAAGAAAAGACGCCGGAAAAGAGGCCAAAGATCGGGCACCCTTCTGAGAATCCAGAGGCCAGCGAATAAACTCCCATTGCCTTCCATTCATCTTGCTAACGTGCAATCATTGGAAAATAAAATGGATGACCTACGATTAAGATTATCCTACCAACATGACATTAAAAACTGTAACATCTTATGTTTCACCGAGACGTGGCTGAACAAAGATACAGACAATATAGAGCTAGCGGGATTTTCCATGCACCGGCAGAACAGAGACGCTACCTCTGGTAAGACGAGGGGTGTGTGTCTTTTTGTCAATAACAGCTGGTGCGCGATGTCTAATATTAAAGAAGTCTCGAGGTATTGCTCGCCTGAGGTAGAGTTCCTTATGATAAGCTGTAGACCACACTATCTACCAAGAGAGTTCTCATCTGTATTATTCGTAGCCTTCTATTTACCACCACAAAGCGAAGCTGGCACTAAGACCCCTCTCAACCAACTCTATAAGGCCATAAGCAAAGAAGAAAATGCTCACCCAGAAGCGGCGCTCCTAGCGCACAGATACTTTAATGCAGGCAAACTTAAATCAGTTTTGCATAATTTTTGCCAGCATGCCACGTGCAAACATGGGAAAAAAAATCCTAGACCACCTTTACTCCACACACAGAGATGCATACAAAGCTCTCCTCCGCCCTCCATTTGGCAAATCTGACCATAATTCTATCCTCCTGATTCCTGCTTACAAGCAAAAACTAGAGCAGGAAGTACCAGTGACTCGCTCAATATGGAAGTGGTCAGATGACGCGGATGCCACACTACAGGACTGTTTTTCTAGCACAGACTGGAATATGTTCCGGGATTCATCCAATGGCATTGAGGAATACACCACCTCAGTCATCGGCTTCATCAATAAGTGCATCAATGATGTCGTCCCCACAGTGACTGTACGTACATATCCCAACCAGAAGCCATGGATTACAGGCAAAATCCGCATCGAGTTAAAGGCTAGAGCTGCCGCATTCAAGGAGCAGGACACTAATCCATACGCTTATAAGAAATCCCGCTATGCCCTCAGACGAACCATCAAACAAGCAAAGCGTCAATACAGGATTAAGATTGAATCCTACTACACTGGCTCTGAAGCTTGTCAGATGTGGCAGGGCTTGAAAACTATTACGGACTACAAAGGGAAACCCAGACGCGATCTGCCCAGTGACGCGAGCCTACTAGATAAGCTAAATGCCTTTTATGCTCGCTTCGAGGAAAGTAACACCGAAGCATGCACGAGAGCACCGGCTGTTCTGGATGACTGTGAGATAACGCTCTCGGTACCTTAAATTCCTTTAAAAAGGTCAACATTCACAAAGCCGCTGGGCCAGACGAATTACCAGGACGTGTACTCAAAGCATGTGCGGACCAACTGTCAAGGTCTTCCCTGACATTTTCAACCTCTCCCTGACCGAGTCTGTAATACCTACATGTTTCAAGCAAGCCACCATAGTCCCTGTGCCCAAGGAAGTGAAGGTAACCTGCCTAAATGATCACCACCCCGTGGCACTCAGGTAGGTAGCCATGAAGTGCTTTGAAAGGCTGGTCATGGTTCACATCAACAGCATCCTCCCGGACACCCTAGACCCACTCCAAATCGCATACCACCCCAACAGATCCACAGATGTCGCAATCTCAATCGCACTCCACACTGCCCTCACTCAGCTGGACAAAAGGAACACCTATGTGAGAATGCTGTTCATTGACTACAGCTCAGCGTTCAACACCATAGTGCCCCAGAAGCTCATCACTAAGCTAAGGACTCTGGGACTAAACACCTCCCTCTGCAACTGGATCTTGGACATCCTGACGGGCCGCCCCCAGGTGGTAAAAGTAGGCAACAACATGCTGATCCTTAACACTGGGGCCCCTCAAGGGTGTGTACTTAGTCCCCTCCTGTATTCCCTGTTCACCCACGACTGCGTGGCCAAACATGACTTCAACACCATCATTAAGTTTGCTGACGACACAACAGTGGTAGGCCTGATCACCGACAACGATGAGACGGCCTATAGGGAGGAGGTCAGAGAACTGGCAGTGTGGTGCAAGGACAACAACCTCTCTCTCAATGTGAGCAAGACTAAGGAGCTGATCGTGGACTACAGGAAAAGGCGGGCCGAACAGGCCCCTATTAACATCGACGGGGCTGTAGTGGAGCGGGTTGAGAGTTTCAAGTTCCTTGGTGTCCACATCACCAACGAACTATAATGATCCAAACATGCCAAGACAGTCGTGAAGAGGGCACGACAAAACCTATTCCCCCTCAGAAGACTGAAAATATTTGGCATGGGTCCCCAGATCCTCAAAAGTTTCTACAGCTGCACCATCGAGAGCATCCTGACCAGTTGTGTCACCGCCTGGTATGGCAACTGCTCGGCATCTGACCGGCGCTACAGAGGGTAGTGTGAATGGCCCAGTACATCACTGGGGCCAAGCTTCCTGCCATCCAGGACCTATATAACAGGCGCTGTCAGAGGAAAGCCCATAAAATTGTCAGGGACTCCAGTCACCCAAGTTATAGACTGTTTCTCTGCTACCGTACGGCAAGAGGTACCGGAGTGCCAAGTCTAGGACCGAAAGGCTCCTCAACAGCTTCTACCCCAAAGCCATTAGACTGCTGAACAATTCATAAAATCACCACCGGACAATTTACATTGACCCCCCCCTCTTCTACACTGCTGCTACTCACTGTTTGTTACCTATGTACAGTCACTTCGTCTCCACCTACATGTACAGATTACCTCAACTAGCCTGTACCCCCGCACACTGACTCAGTACCGGTGCCCCCTGTATATAGCCTCGTTATTCTTATTCTTATTGTATTACTTTTTATTATAAATGTTTTATTTTAGTCTACTTGGTAAATATTTTCTTATTGAACTGCACTGCTGGTTAAGGGCTTGAAAGTAAGCATTTCACGGTAAAGTCTACACTTGTTGTATTCGGCGCATGTGACAAATACAGTTTGATTTGATACAACCCCTTTGGTAGGGTCTTTGCCACTTTAATCAGTGTCGCTGCAGGGTGTGTTACTGCAGTGTTAGGGGCTATGAGCTGGTCACAGTAGGGTTGCTGGCCGCCAGGGTGGGAAACCTGCCTCCGCGTTTCTACACACACACTCTGTTACCACTAGCAACACAAGCAGGAGAGCACAAATAAATCACACACCAACACACACACACACACACACACACACACACACACACACACACACACACACACACACACACACACACACACACACACACACACAGAGATAAAGACAGTGGGAGAGAGACAGAGAGAAGCCTACTTACCTGCTTTAGCACTAATTAAAAACTCCACAGTAGGAGGGAGTTCAATACATTATTGTAGGAGCCAGAGACATGATCTCCTCCACTACGGCTGCCCTTGGTTACATCCCTAAACAGCCAACAAGCCCCCGAGAAGCCCCTCCTTCCACCCTCCCAACCTAACATGACCTGCAGGGATAGCTGGAGGGGGAGAAAAGAGGGAAGCCGTCACTATAGTATGTCAGCACCTTGGCACACAGTACAGTACAGCCCAACCCAGCAGAGGCCCACTTTCTGACTCCAACAGTCATCCTATAGCCCAAAGCCTAGAGGCCCACAGGCCAGAGCCTAGCCCAAACGCCTGTCCCTGAGTGACACACAGCCTATTTAGTATTCCTGTGTCTTCCCAGTACACCACGGCCTTCATATACCGACAGACAGTAACAAATAAAAGACTTTCGCAGAGCTAGGGGTTGAGTGTCTGATTGGCAGTGAGGCTCACTGTGTGTGTGTGTGTGTGTGTGTGTGTGTGTGTGTGTGTGTGTGTGTGTGTGTGTGTGTGTGTGTGTGTGTGTGTGTGTGTGTGTGTGTGTGTGTGGTTACTAGGGGGAGACATTGTATATGGGCACAGCTGATCCAATAATCCTGGTTCTGGGTCCAGTGAGATTCTGGGCATCATTGCAGGCGTTCCTCCTAGTTTTTGTTACTAGGTTAGGGAAGAATGGATAACTAGGGCTGCCTGCACCAACATCTTTAAAACCAATCGACCAATCGAAGCCCTTTGGTTTAAATCTAGACCAATGTGTGTTAATCTACTGGCAATGGGATAAGAATAACTGGACTTGGTAAGGTCACAGCAAGATCCAAACACAGGATTTTGAGACAAAGCTTGATTCACGACAGGAAAGAACCACCACATCATTTTCTCCTGAACCACAGCAGTATCCTGCATGTTCCGCTCCATAAATAACTCCTATTGGGTTAATGATCCATTTCCTCTGATATGGAAGACATATCGAATAACCACGCTGGGTTCTCTCCAGCTTGGCCCACAACGTTTCCGCAACGTCAGCTTGCGTTACGCTGGCTGTATGCACGCTGGTTTGTTGTGACCATGACCAGATTTGAACACATCATTCTAATTTCCTTCTTGTGTATTTCACTCATTCTTTTCCTTGTTCCCTATTTTCTGGGTTGTAAGAGAGCCCTCCTCCTCTTGCCTTCTGACAGTTAGGGAAGGGGTGATTTAGACCAAATTGATTACTTTTTATAGCGGGGAGAACATAAAATGTTGAAATGCCACAGACCGTGAACAATTTATTATCCAGGCAAGGAGGACTCTCCAGCTTTTTTCCCTTTTCACTCATTTGCGTATTTTTTTTCTTTTGATCCCCCTTCTCCCTCTTCCTCTGTTTCCATCACTCCCTCTTCCTCTGTTTCCATCACTCGCTCTTTCTCTCAAACTGTTGTGCTCTCCTCCTCACTTTCTCACTCCTTTAATCTTTCTCCCGCTCGCTCTCTCTTACTCCTCCTCACTCACTTTGTCTTCCTCATTCCCTCATCCTCTCTCTTCTCCCCTTTTCACTCCCTCCCTCCCCCCTCTCTCTGTCGACTGCTGTGCACATGTTATACTTGGCTTGGGGTACACAGAGAGCTTGTGGAAACCTGCTGTCTCTCTTACACTTCAACTCGTCCAGTGTGTATGAGAGCGTGTGTGTGATTTACAGCTTTATGGCTCCCTCTCCAGTTAAAAACCAACAAATAAACATCATTAATTCTCCTGCGGCCTCTCCACCTGTCAACACCTCACACCCCTCCCTGACCTGTTCACTAAATAACAGTCACGCCTAAGGACTGGCCTGAGATCTGTTACTAGTGTTGGACATTAGCATTGGGATTAGGAAAGCTGTTCCTAGATCAGGGTTTATGGAGCACTGGACTAAAGGCCAATTTAGATGAAAAGGCAGTAAATATTTCAAAAAAAGGGAATAGGTAATCCGTGATTTATTGTCTACTTAAAATAATCAGTAATTCAGTGCAGTGTGTCGTGTTAGTGAAGTGTGGAAATTATATTACAATTTCAAAGAAAACATATTTATCGTCTGAATATTTCATTTCAAAACTTGTCAGGATTTCATAGTTTCACATTGCAGGGAGTTGCAGCAGCATAGTGTAGTAGTGAGGCCAGTGTGTGTGTGTGTGTGTGCATGTATATATGGGTGTGAGTGTGACTGAGGTCAAGGGCACTTGACTGTTTGTGTTTGCCATGGCAGCTGTGGGGCTTTAGCTGTGTGTTGGTTTTAGATGATCTGATTGGCTCAGGGTGTATAAACTGCCCTGTAAGCCCTCTCTGTAACATGTTCACACACAACAGGGCTGCCTCTAACGTTGGGCTACTGCGGTCCTACTGGGGAACAGATGTCGCTACAACTCACTGTCACACTGCCCATAGCATGGTGCTGAGGTCACACACACACACACACACCCCTTAACCCATAGGCTTCCCAGTCACCTAACCCCTGAGCTCCAGGTAGAGGTCCGACATGGGGTCAGTGACCTGGGGCACCCACCCAGAAACCCCCTGGCCTCTCCCCTGTCAAGCTGCCTCAGGCCGCCGCACTACAGATGCCTGAGAGAGAAGGGAAGGGTCAGACAGAGAGAGAGAGAGAGAGAGAGAGAGAGAGAGAGAGAGAGAGAGAGAGACCGAGAGAGAGAGAGAGAGAGAGAGAGCACAGAGGGAGTGCTAAGAGGTCTCAGTCAGTCAGCCAGACAGTCAGTCAGGTCTAGTTCGAGGAGGAAGCAGCCTCTAGGCTCTGGGGGACCACACGTCCACTCTGCCTGGAAAGGCCACAAAAGGTCAACTTTACATGGGGATGACGAGAGACACAAACACTAATTATCAGACACGCAAATCCCCCCCCACACACAGACAACCAAGTTCATATCTCTAACACACACACTAACCGAGCAACCCATAAATCACAGTGTGGTATTCTGGCTGCACTTATCAGATGAGAAATATGCATGGAAGGAAAAACGCACATGCCCTCAGTCTGACCCTCTGCTGTTGCCGGGAGAAACCATGGGCAGGGTTTTGTCTGCAGTCTGAAAAGCGCTGATGGGTTTACATATCAAACATGAGAGCCACACATCAGCCAATGAGATGGGCACATTTCTCCTCTACAGCCAATGGGCATTTACAGTGAATAGTTAAGGTCTCTCTTTGAAATACAGTGTTGAAAGTTGGAGAAGGCCAGTATTTTTCTGGTAAGTAAGGTTGGGTCTCTTTGGCTGCATTTATTCAGGCAGCCCAATTCAGATTTTTTTTCACAAATTGGTCTTTTGACCAATCAGATCAACTCTTTTGCCAATAATTGGGCTGCCTGTGTAAACGCAGCCACTGAGGTAAGAGAGGTCCCTATGTGAGTGACAACTGGTCTCTCTCCCTCCCACCCTAGAACCGTCCTCCCTCCCTCCCTAGCACCGTCCTCCCTCCCTCCCTCCCTAGAACCGTCCTCCCTCCCTCCCTCCCTCCCTAGAACCGTCCTCCCTCCCTAGAACCGTCCTCCCTCCCTCCCTAGCACCGTCCTCCCTCCCTCCCTAGAACCGTCCTCCCTCCCTCCCTCCCTAGAACCGTCCTCCCTCCCTCCCTCCATCCCTAGAACCGTCCTCCCTCCCTCCCTCCATCCCTAGCACCGTCCTCCCTCCCTCCCTCCCTAGCACCGTCCTCCCTCCCTCCCTCCCTAGCACCGTCCTCCCTCCCTCCCTAGCACTGTCCTCCCTCCCTCCCTAGCACCGTCCTCCCTCCCTAGTACTGTCCTCCCTCCCTCCCTCCCTAGTACCGTCCTCCCTCCCTAGTACCGTCCTCCCTCCCTCCCTAGTACCGTCCTCCCTCCCTCCCTAGTACCATCCTCCCTCCCAAGCACCGTCCTCCCTCCCAAGCACCGTCCTCCCTCCCTCCCTACCGTCCTCCCTCCCTCCCTACCGTCCTCCCTCCCTCCCTACCGTCCTCCCTCCCTCCCTAGTACTGTCCTCCCTCCCTCCCTCCCAAGCACCGTCCTCCCTCCCTCCCTAGTACCGTCCTCCCTCCCTCCCTCCCTAGTACCGTCCTCCCTCCCTAGCACCGTCCTCCCTCCCAAGTACCGTCCTCCCTCCCTCCCTAGTACTGTCCTCCCTCCCTAGTACTGTCCTCCCTCCCTCCCTAGTACTGTCCTCCCTCCCTCCCTAGTACTGTCCTCCCTCCCTCCCTAGTACTGTCCTCCCTCCCTCCCTAGTACCGTCCTCCCTCCCAAGCACCGTCCTCCCTCCCAAGCACCGTCCTCCCTCCCTCCCTAGTACCGTCCTCCCTCCCTCCCTAGTACCGTCCTCCCTCCCTCCCTAGTACCGTCCTCCCTCCCTAGTACCATCCTCCCTCCCTCCCTAGTACCGTCCTCCCTCCCTCCCTAGTACCGTCCTCCCTCCCTCCCTAGTACTGTCCTCCCTCCCTCCCTCCTAAGCACCGTCCTCCCTCCCTCCCTAGTACCGTCCTCCCTCCCTCTCTCCCTAGTACCGTCCTCCCTCCCTAGCACCGTCCTCCCTCCCAAGCACCGTCCTCCCTCCCTCCCTAGTACTGTCCTCCCTCCCTAGTACTGTCCACCCTCCCTCCCTAGTACTGTCCTCCCTCCCTCCCTAGTACTGTCCTCCCTCCCTCCCTAGTACCGTCCTCCCTCCCTCCCTCCCTAGTACCGTCCTCCCTCCCTAGCACCGTCCTCCCTCCCAAGCACCGTCCTCCCTCCCTCCCTAGTACTGTCCTCCCTCCCTAGTACTGTCCACCCTCCCTCCCTAGTACTGTCCTCCCTCCCTCCCTAGTACTGTCCTCCCTCCCTCCCTAGTACTGTCCTCCCTCCCTCCCTAGTACTGTCCTCCCTCCCTCCCTAGTACGGTCCTCCCTCCCTCCCTAGTACTGTCCTCTCTCTCGTCAGATGAGCAGTAGTGGAGAGTTAAACCACAAGTTCACAGAACGGTCGCCCTGGGGTCAATCTCCCTGGCTCCACTGCCTCTCCAATTAACCCTTTCATTCATCCCAAATCACACTGACTGGCCAGGGACTGTTCAATGTCAACGTTGTCACATCAACGTTCTCACAATGTGCCTCTGATGTTACAGAAACATCAACTCTCCTCTTAGAGAATATTTCTGTAAATTCCATCTAGGGGCTGAGGCTGTGAATTAGCATTAAAAGCAGATACAATGTACTGTTGATGAGTTGATGATTCAATGTGTCAATGGTTGATTGGTTGAATCTGTCTCCATCAAATCAACTAACTGAATAAATAAATAAAACCACAAGCACACACATATAATACACATTTGCATATACTGTAGACCAGTGGTTCCAGTCCTCCAACAGCCCTCATTTCTGTTGTAGCCCAAGACAAACACACCTGATTCAACTGGTCAACTAATCATCAAGCCTTCAATGAGTGTGGTTACATGGATTAGTCAGATTAATACAATAATTGCAAGAAGAACGATTTCCCTAATAATCCTGTTTACATGGACACATCTGAAACCAGGCTACTTGATGGCACTCTGATAAACGCAGAATAAAGGTTCTACCACAGCGAATGTGTTATTTTTGAGAAGCGTATTTGATTCTGAGTTGGGACATATAACGTTTGAATGTGAAAAGTACTTCTAAGACGCATACATTCAGTTGATCCCAACTCACTTCACTCACGCTAACGAGGGAGGCTCTCGGCTGGTGCTGGCACATCCGCAGATCAAAGACACCGCTGAAATGCCGCTTAAGGTGTTTACATGTCCTAATAATTCAAAAGATTGCTCAGAAAACCAGGTATTTTAACCAATGTATGCTTACTTTGATTTTGATAAGCAGAGTAAGGTCTTTACATGACTATTGCATAATCTGCCTACTGGCATCAGTTTAAATTTCTAATTATTTGTGTGCATCTAAACATACTCAATGAGTTGAATCAGGTGAGTTTGTCCGGGGAACAACAAAAATGTGTGCTGTCGGGGGGACTGGAGGACGGGAAGTACTGGAGGAACTGGAGGACTGGAGTTGGGAAACAGTGCTGTAGGCTACATCCACAGTACTGACATACTTGCATAACACCTATGGACATGAACAGCAGACTTAGTTCAGACAGCAGAGAACACAAGACAGCATTCCAGTGGTTAGAACTGGGTGGCTGCTTTAATCCATGTCTCTGTTGAGTGACGACAGTATCTAAAACCTCACTGAGATGAGATGTACTAATTGGGGGGGGGGTTGAACTGGCAAGTGTACAAGTGTGTGTACTTCTTTATAGAAACACTACCACCTACGCACACACGCAGACACACAAGACCCAGACACACCTAGAAACACCCACCCACCCACACACACACACCCGCACACCCACCCACCCACAGACACACACACACAAACACAAAAAAACAGCCATATTACTCCACCCACAGGGTAACCCAGACCCAGTGCTTCCAAAAAACCTCCTTTCATTCCACAAGACAGTGTCTCACACACACACACTGCTATTAACATCTGCACATAACTCCTCTCAGCACAAACTATGGAAAAATAGCAGTGTGTGTGTGTGTGTAGGTGTGTGTGTGTGTATATATATATATATATATAGAGAGAGAGAGAGAAAGACAGGCCCTCTATCAGAGGGAGTTTCCCTACAAACTCAACAGAAAGTAACCGTGTCTCTTATGGTTTGTTGTGTGAGAGAGAGACTCTTGTTCAGAGAGATGAGCTCATACTTATCAGCTTGACATTGTCCATGTGTTGGGCGTGTGTGCCAGTGTGAGACACACGTAACCCATCCCTTCACACACACACACACACACACACACACACACACACACACACACACACACACACACACACACACACACACACACACACACACACACACACACACACACACACACAGATGTGCTGACCTGTCCTGCAGTAGGGCTGGGGTGGGCAGGATCAGGGTGGGGCAGGAAGAGGGATTTAGACAGAACAAAGGACGGCCAGGCTTCAACACACAGGAAGTGATTGTAGAGGGGACAGAGTGGACATAGCACACTACGTTACACTCAACCCTTACCCACCTCTACCAGCACGGACAACAACCCTGTACACACCACAAAGTCCCCATGAGTCAGTAGCCAGTGTGTGTGTGTGTGTGTGTGTGTGTGTGTGTGTGTGTGTGTGTGTGTGTGTGTGTGTGTGTGTGTGTGTGTGTGTGTGTGTGTGTGTCTTACAAAGGTCATTGAAGTGGGTAAGTAATAGTTGTGTGTGGCATCAGTTTCAGAGTAAAAGACTGGGCCAGGTTTACACAAGAGAGCATGTCAAGGAAGCTTTGGTAAGAACATGCATGAGACTGTGTGTGTGTGTGTGTGTGTGTGACCCTGCAGATGCTTACAGAGCCCTCTGTCCCAGACACTGGCCCATGGCAGCCAGCCACAGAGAGAGAAGGGAACCTCCCCAGTGTTTTCCTGCCAGCGTTTCCCCAACGTTCTCCCTGCGTCACTCTTAGGTTTCCTCTTTGGTTTGCACAGTTGGTGCTCGTCAGATCTAATTAATTAACACAATTAAAGCCATGTGCCGACAGGGCCCGCCATCCACACGGCTCTTGCTTGGCACGCGTGTGTGTGTGTGTGTGTACGTGTGTATGCGTGTTGGGTCGGAGTTTATGTGCTGTGTGTATGTGAAAGTGTGTGTGTGTGTGTACGTGTGTATGCATGTTGGGTCGGAGTTTATGTGCTGTGTGTATGTGAAAGTGTTTGTGTGTGTACGTGTGTATGCGTGTTGGGTCGGAGTTTATGTGCTGTGTGTATGTGAAAGTGTGTGTGTGTGTGTGTGTGTACGTGTGTATGCGTGTTGGGTCGGAGTTTATGTGCTGTGTGTATGTGAAAGTGTGAACGTGTACCTGGAAATGTCTCTCATTTCCATGGCTCAATATTTGCCATGGGGCACAGCCCAGCCTCTACAGGACTAATGAAGGAAACTAATCATGTCCACTGTGATCACACACGAGGACAGCTCTGAGAAGAGAGAGGAAGAGGAGGGAGAGAGGAGCTAAGGGGAAGAATGAGGGAAAGTGCAGGGGAAATTGGGGACAATGAGGGGGAGAAGGTGTGCGAGGGAGGCAGCGGGAAAGAAAGGAATGGGCACAGAGAGAAAGAGAGCACATGAGAGAAGAGAGAGAGTTAGTGGTCCATACAGAGGCTGATATTTTGAACACTCCCCAATAGAGCTTTTTACTCCATGAACTTTGACCTTATTGGGTCCCCATGGAGATGGGGTCATACTGTAAAACCACACGCTCCACATCTGGACTGGCCTCCTGCTTTGGACCCTCGCTCTTTTCCTCTAATTCTTTCTACTCCTTTCTGTTCCCTCCCTTCACCTCCTCTCTCCTGTTCCTCCTGCCTCCCTCCTCCTCTGGTCCTAAACACATCTCAATGTCAACACATTGGCCTTGGCCAAGGCACCAGGGCTATACAGAGGTTGCTGGTGAGGCTTTGGGGTCTCGTTGGGGTGTTGAGGATATTGGACCAGCGGGATGTGTGTGTGTGTGTGTGTGTGTGTGTATGTGTGTATGAGTGTCTGCGGAGGCATGTGTTCTCAGTCTCAGCTCAGTGGCTACCGACCCCCCCGTCCGTCCATGTGCACGCTCCCTAACTTCCCCCACCCCCCACCCCCCATTGACTCCAATATTCATGTCTCAGCTTATAGCAAGTGACAGCTGACGATTAACCCCCACCTAACCCTTCACCCCTGACCTGCTCTCTGCCCCCCAGTACAAACTGACACATCTCCTCTCCTAAACCCGGATGGCCAGACTGACGTTGCTCATCACACACACACAGTTGTTGTTACATCAGATGAAAAGGGGCTTATAGAGAAAAGCGCTGGAAAGAGAGGTTTAGAATGAATGGTGAAAGAAGGACATATTGACAGAGAGATGTAGGAAGACTGAAACCAGAGAGACGACACAAAGGTCTGGTTCTAGAGAGCGAGCGAGAGAGAGAGAGAGAGAGACTTGGAGACTGGAGAAAGAAATAACATGTGTTAACCATTGCCGGGGCCGTTCCCGTGAGCAGTGGTGTACACGGCACACTTAACGGCCCAGCTCTGGAAAAGTATACTTTACAATTCATTGCTTCCTTCTCGCAAAAATTAAAGGTCTCCTGTTAAAAGCACAACTTGTCAAACGAAAGCAGCTTTTATTACAGAGCAAACTCCCGTCCCTGCCTCTGTCTAGGACCTACTTCCCCACAAGCTTGTTTTATTTAGAAAAGGGATACTCTGCACATGGGACCCCAAAGTGGTTAAGAGTGTGTGTGTGTGTGTGTGTGTGTGTGTGTGTGTGTGTGTGTGTGTGTGTGTGTGTGTGTGTGTGTGTGTGTGTGTGTGTGTGTGTGTGTGTGTGTGTGTGTGTGTGTGTGTGTGTGAGAGAGAGAGAGAGAGAAATATTGTGTGCACACACATGCGAGTGTGTAGACTCACACTGGGACTCACTTTTAACAACAGGTATCCTCAACACAACCCGTTACAGTGGCTGAACCTAGTGACCTTTGGGATCCAAAAGAATGGCTGAACCTAGTGACCTTTGGGATCCTATTGAATGTACATGCTGCCCGGCACTGGAAGTGTTTCGCAGACTGGAAACCCTCCATCCGAACCAAACATTCCCAAAGGAAGCGCATTCATTCATTCAAGGAGATTCCCTGAGGCTACAGCGCAAACAGACACTCCAGGACAAACACTGTCTCCTTCCCACATGCTAGCTAGCCGACCGGGATTCAGGGAAATAAGAGGCACATCTGTGTTTCCACCTCTGAGGGAATGGCTGCTGATGGTTATCATGGTTACCACAGCTCCTGGTCTCTCCCCGCTCTCTGAGTTCCCGGGAATACTGGAGTTAATGGGATTTTAATGGGATGTGTGGACAAAATTGGATAGATGTCACGATTTGCTCTGATAGAGGGCGAGAGAACAGCATGGGATTAAACTCTGAATGTTTTGACCAAAAAAAAAGAGGACAAATAAGAAAACCAGCTGAAAAAACAATGTGAAACGGGCCAGAGAAGGGCCTGTGATTGGGCAACTGATGGAATCTGAGATTTGATTGGTTGATTGTTAGGTAAAATGTAAGAGCCTACTCTTAAAATCTTGCTATGTGGACTATTTACAGATGTAGGATTTTAATTTGAGCCAGTTCGCTACAGCAGGAAAAGAATCCTGCAGCAACAGGAAATGTGAATTATTATGTGGATTATAATTCATGTACTTTTTGGGGGGTTGATAGAAGTCTGACATTTCTAAGTGAAAATTACACTCTCCATAAGCCTTTTTAAACCTCAAATACACCACATGTTTTTACATTTCCCGCATTGCAAGAAAGTTATCCTGCAAAAGGGGGATCAAATTAAGATCCTACTTTATGCATATCTATTGAACAGGAAGTCAAAGTAAGAGTCAGGGTCTTGATTGGCTGATAGATAATAAGGATGTAGTGGGTGGGAGACGAGTGGGATGACATCACCCTCTATGGTTCGAGGCGCATCGATAACGTGATAACAGGTCTCACAACAGGTCTTGAACAAAGACACAACATTCTCAATACAGTCTCTCAACAGTCTAAAACACCCCAGTCCTACATTAGTAGAAACGTTTTGCACTATTTGCAATGTTATTTCTCAAAAGTCTCACAACGGTCCTGTGTTAAAAAGAAAGAAAGTCTCACACCCTTCGCACAAGGTCTCCCGGCGTCCACAAAATCTCCTGACATTCTCCCAGCATGCCGACAACATCTCTCAACATCAACACAACCCAATCCGCTAGCTGGCCTGCCTGACATCCCGCATGTCTAGAGCACTGTTGTCAACTCCATCATTAGCAATAGCCGCGTGGGTCTAAACATAACCCATTAGATAAAGCTGGACACAAACATTAGGGCAACATTACAACACTAGGCATCACCTTCATTCCCAATCAATGGAGCCTGAGCCAGCAGAAATATCACAGAGCAAAGCTGTGATAAACACAAGGAAAGCGGCAGCATTGATATGCAGTTGCTCACACATCTACTGTAGCAGTAGCTCACTGCTGCCTAAAACATGATCTACTGGTTACATCCTCCTGTACTTCATAAACAGATGGTTAAAGGATTACACAATTTAAAGACAGTATAGATGGTTGTACAATCACAAACATCATCTGATGATGAATATACATACGGATGACATAGTGCTACGGGTGTTACAGTCTAGTGGTTGTGGACGCATGGGCCCGGCCCGCCACAGGAGTCGCTAGAGCGCGATGGGACAAGGACATCCCTGCCGGCCAAACCCTCCCCTAACCCGGACGACGCTGGGCCAATTGTGCGCCGCCCCATGGGTCTCCCGGTCGCGGCCGGATGCGACAGAGCCTGGACTCCAACCCATAATCTCTAGTGGCACAGCTAGCACTGCGATCCAGTGCCTTAGACCACTGCGCCACTCAGGAGGCCGGTATCCTCTTCTATCCCAAAGCGTGGATGCTTCCAGCAGCCCCTGGGCTCGCTCTCTGACCCCCACTACGAAGGCGATGCTGCTCCTGAGTTTACACATGCTCACACATACCATAAACACACTTACACTTGGACAAAACACACACTTTATCTGTAAGAGTCTTCACAGATGGGAAGGTGTGTTTGTGTGTGTATGACGTGGGGGTCTGGCATCGAAGGCCTCTCGATTCCCTACTCAGCCCCCATTAATAAAAACACAAGCATAAAACAGACCCAAATTCCTGCTTCCAAATACGCCTGCCTACACACACACACACACACACACACACACACACACACACACACACACACACACACACACACACACACACACACACACACACACACACACACACACACACACACACACACAGTCTGCACAAGCTGTCTGCACAAGCGTTTGGCCCCCCCATGCCGAGCAGTGAGCCATGGGTCATATACTTTGGTCACAGCCTTGGAGACACAGTGAGGGGATGAGGAAAACTGTTACAGGGCTTGTAGTATGAGGCGAACAGTCAATGTCTCAATGTCTGGCTGTAGAAGACACAGTCGCTGCTCCTGCTTCTGAGTAATAGGAGAGTAACGTCAGCAAAAGGCTAATAATATGGGGCTAATGGAACAAACCTCGTGGCCCTGTATTTGCGGTAGCTGGTAGCTTCTAGATGACAGTAAGGTAATTGAATGGTGAGGTCTGAGACAGCAGAAGAGGCATGTGAATTGGGATGATGCTAATGGCTAATGGATAATAGCTGTATTGTGTGGCTGCTGACCGGAGACTGACTCGGGCGGAGGGGGGGGGGGGGGGGGGGGGGTAATTGGGTTTGGGCTGAGCCCTCAGAGGAAGTGACCTTATAAACACACAGCCCTCCTCCTCCAGGCCATGATGGAGGGAATGAGGAAATAAAGGGAGAGAGAGAGAGACTTTCAGTGATCCACTGTTTAATAAAGTACTGCTTCAGTGAAAGTTGAGAGGGCATGTTGGTGACATGTTACTATAGACCGGGACTGATCATTGAAATGAACCCAGTCTTCCAGGAACACAAGTTAGCATCATTCCTCTTTTCATGTATTTGTGTCTCAGCTTACCATACACTCTGTTTGCAGTTTTGATTGAACAGGGCCCAATGCCTCTCTGTCTCTAAACTGTGTGTGTGTGTGTCTGGTATAGGTGGCGTCCCTGTGATCCCAGGTGGGCCGTGGGGGGTTCGGAGGAAAGAAGAGAGGAGACACTCTCCCTTTCATCTCCCTTTCATCCAGGCCGCTAAAGAAGAGAAGGAGAGCGAGCAGCGACACAGTTCTATCCAAGACACCTTTTGAAGCCTTTCAACTGTACTAGAGGTGCTTCCTGGCTCCCATGCACCCTAACAGAGGGGTTGGTTGGAGCCTAATTACCTTAACGTCTGCCACAGGTAGAAGGTGTGTGTGTGGTTTTTCTACGGTGAAGGAGGGAGGTATAGAGGTGTACGTTGATTTGTTCATTTAGCCCCTTCTGCTTTCGCCTGTGTGCTGTGTGCCGTGTGCCCCCACCGTTCTGGAAATTCTCTCTTTGAGTTCATATATGTAAATTGGTTTGGATGTCCTTCTCTTTCCACCTCTCTCTCACACTCCCTGATGGGTGGTGGTTTGGTTGTAAGAGGGACATGCCTGGACAGAGCGCCCTCTCTCTCTCTCTAGGCCCAAACCACACAGTTCCCTCCTCTGAAGATTTCCATTACAAACAAAACTAATTAGGGATTATTTCCGTTTTCTGTTTTTATGACGTTTGACAGTGGGAGGACAGGGGAGGCACAGAGAGAGAGAGAGAGAGAGAGAGAGACACACACACACGCCCCTCAGGTGGGCTATAAAGCCCACAGGACGTTCAGGCAGACAGATATCCGTTGCCGGCGGTAAACCCCAGGCAGCCCACTCACCCCTGGAGCATGGTATGATATTGGGGTCTGGTTGTTTGGAGCAGATAGGATTCAAAAGAGAGGAGAATAATTCAGACTGGAGCAAGACATGAATCAGGTAGCTTCACTAAGACAATTACACATTATTTTTATTTATTTAAATGTTTGATTAAGTTTTCTTGTTTTTCAATCAACCAACAAAACACATTCCACATTCACAGATGTGGCAGACGTAAATAATATGATGAAATTAAATATAAAACAAAACAAACTTGCAGCAGCACGATCACCGTTCCTATTAGGTATTTCCAGCTTTAGCGTAGACGACGAGCAAATCATTCGTTTCTACAGCACCTTACACACCATGTACCTGCTCATCTCCCTAATCACCCCATTCACTCTGTCCAATTTGAAATATAGTTGCGTAGTGGAGTCCAGAGTCTATCAAACCTGGGCTGTCTCTTGCGGAGGTCATAAGTAAGCTTTTCAAGAGGAAGAAAGTCAATCTGGTCAATCCACATTTTAAATGTAGGAGAAGTATTAGAAGCCCACAATAGAAGAATACATTTCTAAGCAAAGTATGTGATAGTCATAAACACATTTTCTCTGTCAGGATCAAGAACAAAGTCCTGCTGGGCATTAAGGCGACAGATACAGGGGGTCATACCAAACTGTACATTAGTGTTTTCTGTGCAGCAGTATGTATAGATTGCCATAATCTGGTAATCTCTCTATAACTCCAAAATACATGCATATAGGTTCCCCTTTCAGAGGTACATATTTTACAATCAGGAGAATTGTCTGTGTTCATTCTGTGGAGTCTCACTGGGGTGTAAAAGAAATTATACAAAAATGTGCAATTAGATTCTTTCATTTTTATATTAGTAGAGGAGCAGCATACCCTGTCGTAAACATCCGCCCATAACTCATCACTGATAGTCAGACAAAGGTCCCTTACCCAGATTATTTTCAAAGGAGTAAAGGTGGAGTCCCCTTTCTCAGAAAGGAGTCTATAGATATGAGATTTTGCCTTTGATGGATTGTGGTGTAGCAAGAAGGGTCTCAACTTCATTCAACTGAGCTCTCCTCTTGGAAGTAAATGATGAGGAAATGACGTGTCTAATTTGAAGATATACATTAAAATAATGGATCTTGGCACATTGAATTCACTGCAGAGCTCTTGAAAGGATTTCAGTGTAGTGTTTTGCTGATGAAACAGGTCTGAAAAGGTCCTGATCCCTAGAGGATGCCAAAGATTAAAGTTGGCATCACTCAGGGCTTTTGGCAAGTCTGGGTTGCATACTATAGGCGAGTGAGAACATATTTGGGAGGAAATGCCAAGGTATTTCTTACGGTCCCTCCATGCTAGTAGGGTGCTGTAAATCACAAAGGTTTTGGCTATGTTGCCCACTTCACTAAAGTTATTAATGAATATAATTGAGCTTAGGGGCAATGAACCACAGGATTGGGCTTCTATCTGGATCCACGTTGACTCTTGTCTGTTTGTGATCCATGTTAGCATGTTGCGGATTTGGGCAGACCAGTAGTACAATTGAAGGGAGGGAAGGGCAAGACTGCCCTTAGATTCAGGTTTCGATAGAGTGGAGAACTTGATCCTAGGTTTTTTATTGCCCCATATAAATTTGGTGATGCTTTGGTTAGTTGTTTTGAAAAAGGAAACTGGGAAATAGCATGGGAGCATCTGAAATAAATAGTTAAATCTAAGGAGGATGTTCATACGGATAACATTGATTCTTCTGACTAAGATCCAAGTTTGGAGATTGTTCTTGATTCGATCCAGGAGTGGGAGATAATTTTCATCGAAAAGGCAATTTTTCAGATCTGGTGTTACAAAGATCAAGGTATTGAAACCTTTGTGTCTTCCATTGGAACGGACAGTGTCTTCATAGAGCTGTTGAGTGTAATATTGAGAGGGCAAACAGTGGATTTGTTATAATGTATCTTATATTGCCATCCTGAGCAATTGTGTCTAAAACGGGAGGGATTTCTCAGGGTTGGATAGGTAGAGCAAGACATCATCCGAGTAGAACAAAATCTTGTGCTGCAGGCCGCCTGCAGAAATCCCCATAATACTTGGATTGCTCCTTATCAACTCTGCCAAAGGCTCCGCCCCAACAAGTAGAGCAGGGGGGACAGCGAGTATCCTTGTCTTGTGCCACGTCCCAAAGGGAATCTGCCATAGTCTTTTGGCGAGCAATTTGGTAATTATTTTGTAGTGGAAATCTAACAAGCTTATGGGCTGGAAGGATGAGCAGGATAGAGTGTCATTGTCTTTTTTCGAGCAACACTGTAATGCGGGCTGTGTACGTAGAGTCTGGGACAGCTCTGTTTTTGCAAAAATCATCCAGCATTGGCATGAAAATAGGGCTAAGCTGGGGCCAAAAAGCTTTGTAGAACTCTCTGGGAAATCTGTCTGGGCCTGGGGACTTGTTAGGTGGCATGGAGATAATTTCTTCCAGGACCCTCTCAGGAGTGAAGGGGGAGTTGAGATCTTCTTGGTTGGTCTCTGATAGTTTTGGTAGCGAGATTCCCTCCAGGAAGGAATGGAGTTCTGCATTCGTATGTTTTCTCTCAGAAGTATATGGTTTGCGGTAAAAATCATGAAAAGTAAAATTTATCTTATTTGGACATGACTACTCTTTTTTTTTTTTATTGGTAAGCAAGCAATCTACTCTGCCTATTGCTATACTCATGGTATTTCCGTTTAGTAAAGATTTCTTCTTTTTTTATCTCCCGAGTATAGTCCAAGTTCAGTTTGGCTTTGGCTGCTTTAAGTTGACTCCAGGAGGCGCTGTCTGGGGATTGTTTATGTACTTTTTCACGGCGTTCCAGCTCCCTCAAGATCTAACCTGCGAGCTTCCATTTCTTTTTTCTTAGAGGAAGCATATGCAATTAGATGACCTCAGTGTGGCTTTGGCAGCATCCCACATTGTGGCCGGAGAAACAGGAGAGTCTTTGTTGTCTTGTGTGTAGTTGTCTATCCATGTAGTAACCAATGTATGGAACGCTTCGTTTGATAACATGGAGGTGTTGAATTTCCAGCTCTTTGACCTCGGGTTGTTTTTGCAGAGGTCAAAGCGGAGGTGGACAAAGGCGTGATCTGAAAGTGCTATGGGTCCGATTGTACACGTGGCAGATCTAGGATTTGTGGAGGGGACTTCAGATGATTTGTCTAGGGTTGTGTTGAGGGTACAATTAAAATCTCCAGCCACCACTCCAAAGGAAACACAATGCTCATTGAACAGGGTTATCATTTTCAACATGAAGGAGTATCTGTGTTAGAGGCATATATATGTAAGATAGTAATTGGTTGCCCATACAGTGACCCAGTTATCAGAATGCATCTCCCCTCTGGATCAGATGTGTTTTTGTCAATTATGAATGGAACATGCTTATGGATAAGTATGGCTGTGCCTCTACTGTTTGATTTGAAAGACGAGAAATACACCTGTCCCGCAAGCTCTGCGGAGTTTAGCAGGTTCGGGCATCACAGAGGTGTGTTTGTTGTAATAGCGCAATGTCTGCTTTTTCCTTTTTGAGAGCACATAGTATCTTTTTCCGTTTTATTGCATGACCTAGACCATGGCAGTTCCATGTCAGTAGATTTAAGGTACTAGTCAATGTCATTGAACAATAATCGAACTCTAGTGCAAGTCATCTCTGGGTATAGGTGGATAATAGTTATAGCTGCGATCACATAAAATAAAAATAAATGGTGTGCATAAAATAACAAATCTCTGAACACCACAGCTGAGATCCCAAACAACTCGACATATTCCGTTGGATCTATTAACCCCACGCTCAGTCTCAATTCTGTTTTCCTGAAAAACGGGAACAGTTAGCAACACACAGCGTTTCCCACTGCAATGGTGTTGATTTTCGCCGCCTGTAGGACTCGTTCCTTGTCGGTGAACATCAGGAAACGTATGGTGATTGGGCACGGTGGTTGTTTGGCTGCTGGTGGGGGCCTCAGTGCTCGGTGAACTCTCTCGAGTTCTATGGGCCTGTCGGTGGACAGGTGTAGCCACTCGGGAAGTTTGTCTTGCAGGTAGCGGATCAGTGGTATGTTACCCTCTTCTTTTTCAGACAGATTTAATAGAACACAATTATTCCTTCGCCCCCTATTTTCCAGGTCCTCTGTTTCCTCTTCCAGATGCTATTTTTAGAAGATGCTATTGTTTCCATGGCATCTGCCAGTGAGTTTTCCACGGATAGGATTCGCCCCTCTGCCTCATCCAGGCGCTCGCGTTGATGGTAATCTTGTTGTTGATGTCAGGCAAAGCATTTTCCAGAGTTGTCACCATGCCCCCATCGCACTGAGCTGAGAGTTAATGTCATCTAATTTGATGTTGAGTTCTGTACGTTGGGATCTCAACTCAGAAAGGATGTCTTTGACAGAGTGCAAGGTTGGCAGTTGTTGGGCCTCGGGAGGGATGGGTCCTCTTGCTCCTGGCTAATAGCGCTAGCTTTTTCTGAAGCTAGCTGTTTCTTGGAGGCTTTTTCCGCGGCTATTACTCGAGTCCGGGTAAAATGTCACCTGTAATGTCACCTTTTGTAGCCGCCATTACTTTTTGACTAAAGCTAATGGAGTTTTAACTTGAAGTGGAGGTAAGATTAAGAATTGGAAACTACTTGTGCGGAGTGGAAACTCTTGTTCATGTGGCCATCTCGTTCAAAGGTCACGTGATCCCCATCCGACAATTACACTCTCAAAGACACTTGGCTGTCACCAAGTCATCATGTCAACGCCTTATCTCAGCTCACTGATCACCATAGCAGCACCCACTCGTAGCACCCGCTCCAGCAGGTATATCTCACTGGTCACCCCCAAAGCCAATTCCTACTTTGGTCGTCTTTCCTTCCAGTTCTCTGCTGCCAATGACTGGAACGAACTGCAAAAATCTCTGAAGCTGGAAACACTTATCTCCCTCACTAGCTTTAAGCACCAGCTGTCAGAGCAGCTCACAGATTACTGCACCTGTACATAGCCAATCTATAATTTAGCCCAAACAACTACCTCTTCCCCTACTGTATTTATTTATTTTGCTCCTTTGCACCCCATTATTTCTATTTCTACTTTGCACATTCTTCCACTGCAAATCTACCATTCCAGTGTTTTACTTGCTATATTGTATTTACCTCGCCACCATGGCCTTTTTTGCCTTTACCTCCCTTATCTCACCTCATTTGCTCACATTGTATATAGACTTATTTTTCTACTGTATTATTGACTGTATGTTTTGTTTATTCCATTTGTAACTCTGTGTTGTTGTATGTGTCGAATTGCTATGCTTTATCTTGGCCAGGTCGCAGTTGCAAATGAGAACTTGTTCTCAACTAGCCTACCTGGTTAAATAAAGGTGATTTTTTTTTTTTTTGTTAACGTAGGCTATCCACTATTCAAGTAGGACTATGAATCCAAACGTAAAAAATCAAATACATCCTGTGGCTATCTCTATTCTGTTTATTTTTATAAAAAGAAAACTCCCTAGTCCTTGGTGATGACAAGCATACTCATAACATGATGCAGTCACCACCATGTTTGAAAATATGAAGAGTGGTACTCAGTGATGTTTTGTGTTGTGTTGGATATCCCCCCAAATTAACGCTTAGAATTCAGGAGAAAACATGTATTTCTTTGCCACATTTTTTGTAGTTTTACTTTAGTGCCTTACTACAAGTTGAAGTAGTAAATGACCTGCTGCTGTCCTCTGACTGTGGTCATGTCTTTATTCTTGTTCTCTTAGATTTAACTGCTGGTGCCTTTGGCACTATTGATCTTGCTATCCTCATTGAGATGTTAGATGACATGGTTGGTCTACGAGGACAGATTCTTAAACAGGCTAACAAATTATACCTTTCCGAGCGGTATCAATTTGTTCAGCTGGGGGATAATTAATCGGAAAGTTCCAAGGTTGGATTTGGCGTTCAAGGTTTTGTGCTTGGACCCCTTTTATTTTCACTGCACATGCTAGCCCTGGGTAATGTCATCTGTAAGCACAACATGCATGTTCAATGCTATGCTGATGACACTCAGTTGTATTTATCAGTTAATTAACTTCTTTGGAACAGGGGGCAGTATTTTCACGTCCGGATGAAAAGCGTGCCCAGAGTAAACTGCCTGCTACTCAGGCCCAGAAGCTAGGATAGACATATTATTAGTAGACTTGGATAGAAAACACTCCGAAGCTTCTAAAACTGTTTGAATGATGTCTGTGAGTAAAACAGAACTCATATGGCAGGCAAACACCCAATATCAAGTGTAAATGGGGTCAGATTGCACTTCCTAAGGCTTCCACTAGATGTCAACAGTCTTTAGAAAGTTGTTTCAGGCTTCTATTGTGAAAGGGGAGAGAATAAGACCACTCAGAGTTAGTGGCTCAGCTGAAAGCCATGAGTTGCAAGCTCCGTTCCCTTTCCTTTCTAATGACAACGGAATTGTCCGGTTGGAATATTATTGAAGATTTATGATAAAAACATCCTAAAGATTGATTATATACATCGTTTGACATGTTTCTACGTACTTTAATGGAACCTTTTTGACTTTTCGTCTGGACTTAGTGCCCATGCTTTGTGCATTTGGATTAGTGAACTAAACGCACAAACAAAAAGGAGGTATTTGGACATAAAGATGGACTTTATCGAACAAACCGAACATTTATTGTGGAACTGGGATTCCTGGGAGTGCATTCCGATGAAGATCATCAAAGGTAAGTGAATATTGATAATGCTATTTCTGACTTTTATTGACTCCACAACTTGGCGGGTATCTGTATGGCTTGTTTTGGTGGCTGAGCGCTGTACTCATATTATCGCATGGTGTGCTTTCGCCGTAAAGCTTATATGAAATCTGACACAGCAGTTGCATTAAGGAGAAGTTTATCTTTAATCCTATGTATAACACTTGTATCTTTCATCAAAGTTTATAATGAGTATTTCTGTAAATTGATGTGGCTCTCTGCAAATTCACCAGATGTTTTGGAGGCAAAACATTACTGAATGTAAACTAAGATTTTTGGATATAAATATGAACTTTATAGAACAAAACATACATGTATTGTGTAACATGAAGTCCTATGAGTGCCATCTGATGAAGATCATCAAAGGTTAGTGATTAATTTTATCTCTATTTCTGCTTTTTGTGACTCCTCTCTTTGGCTGGAAAATGGCTGTATGTTTTTTGTGACTAGGCGCTGACCTAACATAATCGCATGGTATGCTTTCGCCGTAAAGCCTTTTTGAAATCAGACACTGTGGTTGGATTAACAAGAAGTTTATCTTTAAAATGGTGTATAATACTTGTATGTTTGAGGAATTTTAATTATGAGATTTCTGTTGTTTGAATTTGGCGCCCTGCAATTTCACTGGCTGTTGTCAAATCGATCCCGTTAACGGGATTTGATCCCTAAGAAGTTTTAACCAACACAAGAAGGCACAAAGTTTTATCTGCAATACACTGGCTGCCTGTAAAGTATCAGTCTGATTTAAAAATCTTACTCTTAACTTTTAAAGCACTGCATGCCTTGCCCCCTGTTATCTGACAGACATGCTTGTTCCATACAACCCATTGATGTCACTTCGCTCCCAAGGAGCATTTCTGTTTGTACCTAGATGCAGAACCAAGGCAGGGGGTCGGCGAGTTCCCTATTAAAGCTCCTCAGTTATGGAACAGCTTGCCCTGTCAGGTAAGACAAGCAGACGCCATTTTAGTCGGGCCTTTAATAAGTGATTTTATTTATCCTCTTTACGACTTCCTGTTCGCTTTCCCTTTTGTCATTTATTGCTTTAATATAGTGTTTGGTCATTTTAAATGCACTAAATAAAGTTTGATTTGATTCCCATAGAGGCCAGATTGGTTGCGCCACAACAGGCATCCTCAATAGAGCCTGACCATCACTCACTTCCGTGTGCCACTCTCCCTAAATGACTCTAGAAAGGGAACATTCCATCTCACTGCTCTTTTGAAAAGGAGTCCGCATGCTTCTCATCCGAAACAGTTCAGAACAGTTTGTTATGTTTTTGTTTGTTTTGGTCTTCGTAAATGTTTTGTTCCCCCGGCTGTTCGTACACACATATTTTTTCTCTCGAGGCAAGCCGAAGTCTACGCCAATTTGTCAGTGATTGGTCAACAGTAGGGATTCTTCAATGAAGTGTTTGTTGTCATTCAACAAGACAAATTGTTTTCATGCACATTTTTTTCGCTTGGGAAATACTGCACCAAACATATTAGTTAGATGTAAAATTGCGCGACTAAGATCTCCGACAAAAATGTCAAAATTAATTACAGGTTTCTTGAGTTCTTAGAATAATTCTGACTTTTCTGAGGAAGTGTATACTGACTACGGGGTCTCAACATTGCCGCTTTTTTCTCGTTTTTCAAGCGAAGGTCTTTTAAGGGAGTATGCAAGCACACTCGTTCGTTTCGTCTAGCCGTGTTCGGGAACCGAAGCATGCGGAAGGCTTAAGTCATATACATGAAAAGCCATCACATGGCCTACCCAATACAACTCTGAATCATGGTGTAACCACTTCACAGAGTCTTACCTCAGTGTGTGTTGAGTGGTGGTCTGTGTGGTATTCTCTCCATTAGGGTTAACAGGGGAAATACACATATTTTGTTTGTTTGTTTTTCCTGTGTTTTTGTTCTGGTTCTTTCAATTGGCTTGCGGAATGGATTTTTAATTGCACCGCATCCCTTTTGTGTGCACGTGACGGCCATTTGAGCTAAGAGGTCTGAAAAAAATGTATGCTGTTCAATAGTATCTGGGTGTGATCGAGCGTATGGATGTAAATGCATATGCCCAGAGTATGTGTGTGGGCTTTATGTAGAGGAAGTGTGTGTGTGTCTGTGAATGTGTAGTGTGTATGCGTGTGTTCTTAACGATCCCCAAGCGTCGCCTGTCTGTGTCTCCCACACCTCCTCAGTGGGGCTCAGCTCATTAGCGGCGACGCCTGGGTGGATTAACCACACAAAAAGGGTCATGGACTGCCGACACAACACACACAACATCTGCTCACTTCTAACCACTCATGTTTAGTGCTCCTCAAAGCCATCCAACGTCATCTTAGAAAAGACAAACATGGAGTTGTGCTCAATTCAAACCAGGAGTGTCTAAGTGGAGAAAGAGCAGTGTGTGCAGCAGCCTACCCCTCTCACATCCATCAGCTACAGAAGGAGCTGTCAGTCTGTTGCATTCATTTATTTAATTAAGTCTCTATTTCCTCAACATGGGAATTTAATACGGAATTGCCTTCTGTCTGTCTACGACTGATGATTGTTTATCTGAGACACACAAAATGGGTCAAGACAAATTATGTTTGGAAATCAAACAGAAAAAAACGTCCCGTTCTGAGGGTAGAAAACACTGTGCCTTTTCCTCCTCAGTTACAGCAGTCAGTCCAACTACAGCTTTAACTCATTTGATTAAAAAACTATTTGGAGCGCCCCCCCAAAATCTCAACTTTGATAATGACCGGAAAAATTGCAATTCGCCAGCTATTACATCCAATCAGGGAGGGAGGGATGGAGGGAGGGAGGAGAGTAGAACCAGATGGGAGAGAGAAGAGAGAGAGAAAGACATCGAACAGAGCTTGAGCTCAGTGTGAGCCTAATATGAAAAGAGCATCAGCACGATCTGAACACAGCATAAGAACAGCCCCAGCAGACATGAAACCAGTCAGATACTGTACTGTACGAGCTAAAGGAGGGTGAATAACAATCTAAGGATGAGATTTCCACACACAGGGTCTGAGTTTGTTTGTGTCCATCCCCTGACTGACCTGTCTTGGTCTTGACTTTCTTGGACGGCTGTTTCTTTTTGATGAACTTGGCGGCAGACTCCTGTTGCAGGGGCGGCCCCTCCAGGTCCGCAACAGCCTCTGCGATTGGCTCACAGCCCCCTGAGTTACAGGAAGAAGAGCATGATCAACAGTCAATCACAGAGACTGAATCCTAACATGAGATATACAATGAGTGGACATTATGCTCTTTCCATGACAGACTGACCAGGTGAATCCAGGTGAAAGCTTTGATCCAATATTTATGTCACTTGTTAATTCCACTTCAATCAGTTTAGATGAAGGGGATTATTAAGCCTTGAGACATCAAATCCAATATATTTATAAAGACCTTTTAACATCAGCAGATGTCACAAAGTGCTTATACAGGAACCCAGCCTAAAAACCCAAACAGCAAGCAATGCAGATGTAGACGCACGGTGGCTAGGAAAAACTCCCAAGAAACGCAAGAATCTAGGAATGAACCTAGAGAGGAACTAGGCTCTGAGCGGTGGCCAGGGACAGGGACAGGTTTGTCACTCCAGTGCCTTGCCGTTCCCCTGGGCCAGACTACACTCAATCATAGGACCTACTGAAGAGATTAGTCTTCAATAAAGACTTAAAAGTTGAGACCGAGTGTAACGACTTCCGCCGAAGTCAGCCCTTCTCCTTGTTTGGGTGGTGTTCGGCGGTCGACGTCACCGGCTTTCTAGTCACCACCGATCCCTTTTTCAGTTTCGTTTTGTTTAGTCTGTATTACACACACCTGGTTTCAATTCCCCTATCATGTTCCCTATTGTCACGTTCCTGACCTGTTTTCTGTTGTTTTGTATGTGTTTAGTTGGTCAGGACGTGAGCTGGGTGGGAATTCTATGTTGTGTGTCTAGTTTGTCTGTTTCTATGTCAGCCTAGTGTGGGTTCTCAATCAGAGACAGATGGTAGTCGTTGTCTCTGATTGAGACTCATATATAGGAGGCTTGTTTTGTGTTGGGATTTTGTGGGTGTTTGTTACCTGTCTCTGTGTTTGTGTTCTGCACCAGATAGGTCTGTATCGGTTTTGCACATTTGTTATTTTGTAGGTTGTTTGTAGTGTTTCTCTTGTGTTTGTATTAAACATGTTTAACACTAGCCGCGCTGCATGTTGGTCCTCTCCTTCACCCCTGGAAGAAAGCCTTTACAGAAACACCCACCAAACCCGGACCAAGCAGCGTGGCAACGGGCAGCAGCAACAGCAGCAGCGGTACCAGGAGGAATGGTCATGGGAGGAAATCATAAACGGAAAAGGACCCTGGGCAAAGGTGGGAGAGAATCGCTGCTCTCGGGAGGAGAAGTAGGCAGCCACAGCCCAGGAGCGGTGGATTGAGGAGGCAGCACGTAAGAGAGGCTGGAAGCCCGAGAGGCTCACCCAAAAATTTCTTGGGGGGGGGCTAAAGGGGAGTGTGGCGAAGCCAGGTTGGATACCTGAGCCAACTCCCCGGGCTTACCATGGAGTGAGAGGGCGTCGTACTGGTCAGACACCGTGTTATGCGGTAAAGCGCACGGTATCCCCAGTACGCATGCTTAGCCCAGTGCGGGCTATTCCACCTTGCCGCACTGGGAGGGCTAGGTTGGGCATCGAGCCGGATGTCATGAAGCCGGCCCAACATATCTGGCCTCCAGTACGTCTCCTCGGGCCGGCGTACATGGCACCAGCCTTACAGGTGGTGTCCCCGGTTCGCCTGCATAGCCCAGTGCGGGTTGTTCCACCTCGCCGCACTGGCAGGGCTACGGGGACCATTCAACCTGGTAAGGTTGGAGAGGCTCGGTGCTCAAGAGCGCGTGTCCTCCTTCACGGTCCGGTATATCCGGCGCCACCTTCCCGCCCCAGCCCAGTACCACCAGTGCCTACACCACGCACCAGGCTTCCAGTGCATCGCCAGAGCCCTGTTCCTCCTCCCCGCACTCGCCCTGAGGTGCGTGCCCTCAGCCCGGTACCTCCAGTTCCGGCACCACGCATCAGGCCTATAGTGCGTCTCAGCCGGCCAGAGTCTGCCGTCTGCCCAGCGGTGCCTGAACTGCCCGTCTGCCCAGCGGCGCCTGAACTGTCCGTCTGCCCAGCGCCGTCTGAGCCATCCGTCTGCCCAGCGCCATCTGAGCCATCCGTCTGCCCAGCGCCGTCTGAGCCATCCGTCTGCCCAGCGCCGTCTGAGCCATCTGTCTGCCCAGCGCCATCTGAGTCATCTGTCTGCCACGAGCCATTAGAGCCGCCCGTCTGTCCCGAGCCATTAGAGCCGTCCGTCAGTCAGGAGCCGCTAGAGCCGTCCGTCAGTCAGGAGCTGCCAGAGCCGTCCGTCAGTCAGGAGCTGCCAGAGACGCCAGCCAGTCAGGAGCTGCCAGAGACGCCAGCCAGTCAGGAGCTGCCAGAGACGCCAGCCAGTCAGGAGCTGCCAGAGACGCCAGCCAGTCAGGAGCTGCCAGAGACGCCAGCCAGTCAGGAGCTGCCAGAGACGCCAGCCAGTCAGGAGCTGCCAGAGACGCCAGCCAGTCAGGAGCAACCAGAGCCGCCAGCCAGTCAGGAGCTGCATGAGCTGCCTTACAGTCATGAGCTGCCTTACAGTCATGAGCTGCCTTACGGTCATGAGCTGCCTTACGGTCATGAGCTGCCTTACGGTCATGAGCTGCCTTACGGTCATGAGCTGCCCTACGGTCATGAGCTGCCCTCCGGTCATGAGCTGCCCTCCGGTCATGAGCTGCCCTCCAGTCATGAGCTGCCCTCCAGTCATGAGCTGCCCTCCAGTCATGAGCTGCCCTCCAGTCATGAGCTGCCACCCAGTCATGAGCTGCCACCCAGTCATGAGCTGCCACCCAGTCATGAGCTGCCACCCAGTCATGAGCTGCCACCCAGTCATGAGCTGCCACCCAGTCATGAGCTGCCACCCAGTCATGAGCTGCCACCCAGTCATGAGCTGCCACCCAGTCATGAGCTGCCACCCAGTCCGGAGCTGCCACCCAGTCCGGAGCTGCCACCCAGTCCGGAGCTGCCACCCAGTCCGGAGCTGCCACCCAGTCCGGAGCTGCCACCCAGTCCGGAGCTGCCACCCAGTCCGGAGCTGCCACCCAGTCCGGAGCTGCCACCCAGTCCAGAGCTGCCATTAGTACAGAGTTGTCCCTCTGTCCAGAGCTACCTCTCTGTCCGGAGCTACCTCTCTGTCCGGAGCTACCTCTCTGTCCGGAGCTACCTCTCTGTCCGGAGCTACCTCTCTGTCCGGAGCTACCTCTCTGTCCTGGGCTACCTCTCTGTCCTGGGCTACCTCTCTGTCCTGGGCTACCTCTCTGTCCTGGGCTACCTCTCTGTCCTGGGCTACCTCTCTGTCCTGAGCTACCTCTTTGTCCTGAACTACCTCTCTGTCCTGAGTTGTCTCCTCTATTGTAGAGGGGAGTTGGTGAAGGTTCCTGGACCATGGTCGGGGGCGAGGGTCGCCACTCAAGGGACGCTAAGGAGGTGGACAAAGACAATGGTGGAGTGGTGCCCTCGTCCACCGCCGGAGCCGCCACCGCGGAATGATGCCCACCCAGACCCTCCCCTTGAGTTTTAGGGGTGCGCCCGGAGTTCGCACCTTGAGGGGGGGGTTCTGTCACGTTCCTGACCTGTTTTCTGTTGTTTTGTATGTGTTTAGTTGGTCAGGACGTGAGCTGGGTGGGAATTCTATGTTGTGTGTCTAGTTTGTCTGTTTCTATGTCAGCCTAGTGTGGGTTCTCAATCAGAGACAGATGGTAGTCGTTGTCTCTGATTGAGACTCATATATAGGAGGCTTGTTTTGTGTTGGGATTTTGTGGGTGTTTGTTACCTGTCTCTGTGTTTGTGTTCTGCACCAGATAGGTCTGTATCGGTTTTGCACATTTGTTATTTTGTAGGTTGTTTGTAGTGTTTCTCTTGTGTTTGTATTAAACATGTTTAACACTAGCCGCGCTGCATGTTGGTCCTCTCCTTCACCCCAGGAAGAAAGCCTTTACACCTATTTAACCCTCTGGCATACATTTCTGTTCTGTCCGTGATTGTTTGTTTCGTTAGTGGTTGTTGTTGGTGCATGTGTGTTTGTTATATTCCCTATGTGGAATTTTTGCTTGTATTTTGAGTAAACGCTGCTGTTTTGCTCAACACCTGTGTCCTGCGCTTGACTCCGCTACATCTCTGCACACAAACCCTGACAGGACCTTTTCAAATGGAGTCAGCAGGTGCAGCCAGCCCTTCTCTCCCAGTAGAGGAGCAAGTCCAACAGCACACGACCATGTTACACAGTCTAGGGACAGCCATGGATCGCGTGCTGCAAACAATGGACAGATGGGAGAGAGGAGGTCTTCCGGTCAATCATACCCCATCACCTCCGCCCCCTCTTGACATCGAGGGGGTCCCGGCGTATACCGTACGAGCCATCGTGGACTCAAGGCGTCGGGCGAGGGGCCTTCAGTACCTCGTGGAGTGGGAGGGGTACGGCCCGGAGGAGAGATGCTGGGTACCGGTGGAGGACATTCTAGATCCTTCAATGTTACAAGAGTTTCACCGTCTCCGCCCGGATCGCCCTGCACCTCGCCCTCCGGGTCGTCCCCGAGGCCGGTGTCGTCGCGCTGCTGGAGCCGCGCGTCAAGGGGGGGTACTGTAACGACTTCCGCCGAAGTCGGCCCTTCTCCTTGTTCGGGTGGTGTTCGGCGGTCGACGTCACCGGCTTTCTAGTCACCACCGATCCATTTTTCAGTTTCGTTTTGTTTAGTCTGTATTACACACACCTGGTTTCAATTCCCCTATCATGTTCCCTATTTAACCCTCTGGCATACATTTCTGTTCTGTCCGTGATTGTTTGTTTCGTTAGTGGTTGTTGTTGGTGCATGTGTGTTTGTTATATTCCCTATGTGGAATTTTTGCTTGTATTTTGAGTAAACGCCGTTGTTTTGCTCAACACCTGTGTCCTGCGCTTGACTCCGCTACATCTCTGCACACAAACCCTGACACCGAGTATGTATCTCTCACATGGATAGGCAGACCATTCCATAAAAATTGAGCTCTATAGGCCTCCAGCTGTTTGCTTAGAAATTCTAGGGACAATAAGGAGGCCTGTGTCTTGTGACCGTAGCGTACGTGTAGGTATGTATGGCAGAACCAAATCAGAGAGATAGGTAGGAGCAGGTCCATGTAATGCTTTGTAGGTTAGCAGTAAAACCTTGAAATTAGCCCTAGCCTTAACAGGAAGCCAGTGTAGAGAGGATAGCACTGGAGTAATATGATCAAATGTTTTGGTTCTAGTCAAGATTCTATCAGATGTAATTAGCACTAACTGAAGTTGATTTAGTGCTTTAGCTGGGTGGCCGGAGAGTAGAGCATTGCAGTAGTCTAATCTAGAAGTGACAAAAGCATGGAATAGTTTGTTTTTTTTAGCAAATTTTTTGGGGGACAAAACATTTCAGATTCTTTCAATGTTACGAAGATGGAAAAAAGCTGCCCTTGAAATATTACTGATAGGTTCATCAAAAGAGAGATCAGGGTCCAGAGTAACGCTGAGGTCCTTCACAGTTATATTTGAGATGACTGTACAACAACCAAGATTAATTGTCAGATCAAACAGCAGATCTCTTTGTTTCTTGGGAACTAGAACTAGCATCTATGTATTGAATTTAAAGTAAAAAATGAGCCGCCATCCACTTCCTTATGTCTAAAACACAGGCTTCCAGGGTAGGCAATTTTGGGGCTTGACCAAGTTTCATTGAAATGTAATTGCCGTCCACATAGCAGTAAAAGTTGAAAATTGTTTTTCCAAATTACATCACCAAGAGGTAAAATATATAGTGAAAACAATAGGGGTCCTAAAACGGAACCTTGAGGAACACCGAAACGTACCATTGATTTGTCAGAGGACAAACCATCCACAGACAAAAACTGATATCTTTCCATACACAGATATACAGATTATTTATTTATTTTATTGAACCTTTATTTAACTAGGCAAGTCAGTTAAGAACAAATTCTTATTTACAATGACGGCCTAGGAACAGTGGGTTAACTGCATTGTTTAGGGGCAGAACGACAGATTTTTACCTTGTCAGCTCGGGGATTCGATCTAGCAACCTTTCGGTTACCGGCCCAACGCTCTAACCACTAGGCTACCTGCTGCCCCAAGATCTAAACCAGGCAAGAACTTGTCCGTGTAGACCAAATTTGGGTTTCCAATCTCTCCAAAAGAATGTGGTGATTGATGGTGTCAAAAGGTGTCAAAAGCAGCACTAAGGTCTAGGAGCACGAGGACAGATGCAGAGCCTTGGTCTGACGCCATTAAAAGGTCATTTACCACCTTCACGAGCACAGTCTCAGTACTATGATGGGGTCTAAAACCAGACTGGAATGTTTCGTATACATTATTTGTCTTCAGGAAGGCAGTGAGTTCCTGTGCAAAAGATTTTCAAATATTTCTGAGAGGAATGGGAGATTCGATATAGGCTGACAGTTAAAAAACATTTATTGGACAAGGTTTGGCTTTTTCAGGAGAGGCTTTATTACTGCCACTTTTAGTGAGTTTGGTACACATCCGGAAGAGAGGGAACCATTTATTTTGTTCAACATAAGAGGGCCAAGCACAGGAAATAGCTCTTACAGTAGTTTAGTTGGAATAGGGTCCAGTAGGTAGCTGGAAGGTTTAGAGGCCATGCCTATTTTCTTGAATGTGTTGAGAGATACGGGATTAAAAAACTTGAGTGTATCCAATGATTCAAGGTCCTGGCAGGTCTGTGCAGACTCAGGACAACTGTGTTTTGGAAAAATATACAAATTGAAAGAGGAGTCCGATAATTGCTTTATAATGATTTTGACCTTCTGTATGTGTGGATTGTGTATGTGCCATTGAGTGGGTGAATGGGCAAGACAAAATATTTAAGTGCCATTGAACGGGGTATGTGTGTGCCAAGAACTGCAATGCTGCTGAGTTTTTCACGCTCAACAGTTTCCTGTGTGTATCAAGAATGGTCCACCACCCAAAGGTCATCCAGCTAACTTGACACAACTGTGGGAAGCATTGGAGTCCACATGGGCCAGCATCCCTGTGGAACGCTTTCGACACCTTGTAGTCCATACCCTGATGAATTGAAGCTGTTCTGAGGGCAAAAGGGGGTGCAACTCAATATTAGGAAGGTGTTCCTAATGTTTTGTACACTAATGTACATACACAACTCAAACCTATGTGTAAAATCTTTCTCTGGAGTACCAAGTTAGGATTTGGCCGTAACATGTATCAAATGTGTAATAAAACTGTTTCTCTTTAGCTGCCCTTTTTCAAGTGACAAAGTCTCAGTAATTATCAGATGTGGTTATGTAAGAACTTCATCTTCTACCAGGGCCTACAAATGTCAATATTATCGTGTGTGTGTGTGTGTGTGTGTGTGTATGTGCAGGTGTTTATGGAATGTGTTTGTATGTATGTGGACATGTAGGTGTTGCCTATGTGTTGTGTGCGCTGGGGGTGTCAGAGTGAGACCCCCTCCAAGAGTATCTATTGCCTCTTCAATACCAAGGATGAACAGGAATTAGGGACCTCCTAGGGTCTATGAATCAGACCCCTTGTCTCTCCCTCTCGCCTCGTCTCTCCTCCCCACTCTACCTCCTCCACCTCTCCGTCTAACCCCCAATCCCTAGGGCTTGTTTCATTTTTCATGCCACTTTCATTTTACATCCTCAAAACACACCGTCTGAGCTGGCGGTGGTGTGTGTGAACGTGTGTGTGTTAAGTCTGGGTATTTTGTTAAGTGTGCAAGCGTTCATATGTGTGTGTGTGTGTATTTAAAATGCCCTCTACCTCTTGGCAGATTACCCTAATCCCTGTCTAATGTTTATCCTATGCTATAAAGCCAATCTTGTTCTGTTTAGTGAGGCCAATTGGCTGGGATGGCCCATGGGGTTACTCTGAGCTGAAAGGCAACAGGCAGCCTCAGTTTTTTCTCCTTCTTTCTGGCCATGGTCTTGTTTGAAATTGGATACGCCAGACTTTAATTGGGCAGGTGTTTTTCTAAGCTTGTCTTTTTGCGCTGTCTTGCAATTTCGGACAGTGGCGGTGTGTGTGTGTGTGAACAAGGGTAGTGTGTGTGTGCAGAGAGAGAGAGGGGTCGTGTGTGGGGACAAGGGTAGTGTGTGTCTTAACCTCTGCCCAGCCATACATCAACACATGTTAAGGAAAGGGCCCCCACCTCTGGACCACCTTTAGCCTGAAACGGAGCTCTTTAGCTGGGGAGACAAGCCAGGCAGCCCTCTCTCAGACTGTAGTATGGAGCTGCACACTGTCACATATACTGGGATATGAAAGATGTTTTGGTCTGGGAGACCGGGTTAGTTCTGGTTAGTTAGTTATGGTCCAAACTGCTGTACTGTCTGGATGTGGTCGAGTTTGGTCTCATCCAGTAACACGTGTGATTGTAGTTAGAAGAGCAAATAGATCGGTTAGAACTGCTGGACCGGTTGGTCGCGGTTTAGTTTGGTCTCTGTTCTAAAACGGTTGGTCGCGGTTTAGTTTGGTCTCTGTTCTAAAACGTTTGGTCGCGGTTTAGTTTGGTCTCTGTTCTAAAACGGTTGGTCGCGGTTTAGTTTGGTCTCTGTTCTAAAACGGTTGGTCGCGGTTTAGTTTGGTCTCTGTTCTAAAACGTTTGGTCGCGGTTTAGTTTGGTCTCTGTTCTAAAACGGTTGGTCGCGGTTTAGTTTGGTCTCTGTTCTGAAACGTTTGGTCGCGGTTTAGTTTGGTCTCTGTTCTAAAACGTTTGGTCGCGGTTTAGTTTGGTCTCTGTTCTGAAACGTTTGGTAGCGGTTTAGTTTGGTCTCTGTTCTGAAACGTTTGGTAGCGGTTTAGTTTGGTCTCTGTTCTAAAACGGTTGGTAGCGGTTTAGTTTGGTCTCTGTTCTGAAACGTTTGGTAGCGGTTTAGTTTGGTCTCTGTTCTAAAACGTTTGGTAGCGGTTTAGTTTGGTCTCTGTTCTGAAACGGTTGGTCGCGGTTTAGTTTGGTCTCTGTTCTGAAACGTTTGGTAGCGGTTTAGTTTGGTCTCTGTTCTAAAACATTTGATCGCGGTTTAGTTTGGTCTCTGTTCTAAAACGTTTGGTAGCGGTTTAGTTTGGTCTCTGTTCTAAAACATTTGGACGCGGTTTAGTTTGGTCTCTGTTCTAAAACGGTTGGTCGCGGTTTAGTTTGGTCTCTGTTCTAAAACGGTTGGTCGCGGTTTAGTTTGGTCTCTGTTCTGAAACGTTTGGTCGCGGTTTAGTTTGGTCTCTGTTCTAAAACGTTTGGTAGCGGTTTAGTTTGGTCTCTGTTCTGAAACGTTTGGTAGCGGTTTAGTTTGGTCTCTGTTCTAAAACGTTTGGTAGCGGTTTAGTTTGGTCTCTGTTCTGAAACGTTTGGTAGCGGTTTAGTTTGGTCTCTGTTCTGAAATGTTTGGTAGCGGTTTAGTTTGGTCTCTGTTCTAAAACGTTTGGTAGCGGTTTAGTTTGGTCTCTGTTCTAAAACATTTGGTCGCGGTTTAGTTTGGTCTCTGTTCTGAAACGTTTGGTAGCGGTTTAGTTTGGTCTCTGTTCTAAAACATTTGGTCGCGGTTTAGTTTGGTCTCTGTTCTGAAACGTTTGGTCGTGGTTAAGTTTGGTCTTTGTTCTGAAACGTTTGGTCGTGGTTTGGTCTACAGTATATTCAATTCACTGCTGGACCGTTGTTGCTGTTCAATTTCAGTAGACTGTTTTATTTTATGGTTTTATCTACGGAACCATTTGTTTGTTGTCAAAAGAACTAGAGCATGCACCAAAACACCGTTGGATGTGGTTTGAATGTGTTAGACCATTGTGAAGTGTAGTGGTTCAGAAGATCATTTGGTTGTGGTTTGGTCTCAAACCTTGCAAATTGTTTGCTTGTGATACGATCTCTAGTAGTCCCTCTTTCTCCCCAGCCCAGAAGGAAGTGCACTTCCTGGTTTTGAAGTCCAAAATCAAACAGCTGTAAATCAAACAGACACCTGATCTACTTTTACAGCCTAACCCTGTCCCAACCACAAAGTCAACACCAAGGCTTTTTTCTCCACTCTTTATGATGTCAACATTGTAAAAGTAAGGAGAGGAGGGAGATCGTTGGAAAAGACGATTAAACATTTTATGGTTGTACTGTTGAGCAATGAGAGAGATATGGCCACACACTGACACATTGCCAAATTTGATAATGCGCACACACACACACACACATGCGCGTGTGCACACACGCACACACAGAAAGAGAGAGTGAGGCAGACGGAGACATACAGAGACAGCGCTCTCTAAATGGGGTTTAGCCTAGGAATTTGTAACCGCTATAAGTAGTTGAGTATTAAGTAGAGCTTTAGCTAGCAGAGAAGATCCCATTCATTCAGTGATAGTAGCTCTGCTCTCCACTTCAACATCTCTCCCCTCTCTTTAAGTCCTACTGGAATAGATCTCCTAACCACAAGGCATAACTGAAATCCTCCCAAAACAGCTGAGAAAGGAGGCTTCAAACACAAGACAAGATACATCTGTTTCCGCCATCAGAAATGGCTCCCAAAGACAGATTCGGATATAGGAACAAAGGTATTCTCAGTGGACTTGGAACTTGGAAGGGGGGGGTGTATTTTAGGACTGAAAAGCTTCCATTTCTAGAGTGTTAATTAGAGACGTTGATAGGAGAGGAGATTCTGGGAGAGAACACACACTTAAATACATGTACAGAATACAGTCAGACACAACAACACCCCCCATCCCCCATCATGCATGCACGCACACACACACTCTAGACTGTAAACTCTCCTTCCAGACTCATATTAAACATCTCCAATCCAAAATCGGCTTTCTATTTCGCAACAAAGCCTCCTTCGCTCACACCGCCAAACTTACCCTAGTAAAACTGACTATCCTACCGATCCTCGACTTCGGCGATGTCATCTACAAAATAGCTTCCAATACTCTACTCAGCAAACTAGATGCAGTTTATCATAGTGCCATCCGTTTTGTTACTAAAACACCTTATACCACCCACCACTGCGACCTGTATGCTCTAGTCGGCTGGCCCTCGCTACATATTCGTCGCCAGACCCACTGGCTCCAGGTCATCTATAAGTCCATGCTAGGTAAAGCTCCGCCTTATCTCAGTTCACTGGTCACGATAACAACACCCACCCGTAGCACGCGCTCCAGCAGGTATATCTCACTGATCATCCCAAAAGCCAACACCTCATTTGGCCGCCTTTCCTTCCAGTTCTCTGCTGCCTGTGACTGGAACGAATTGCAAAAATCGTTGAAGTTGGAGACTTTTATTTCCCTCACCAACTTTAAACATCTGCTATCTGAGCAGCTAACCGATCGCTGCAGCTGTACATAGTCCATCTGTAAACAGCCCACCCAATTTACCTACCTCATCCCCTTACTGTTTTTATTTATTTACTTTTCTGCTCTTTTGCACACCAGTATCTCTACTTGCACATGATCATCTGATGATTTATCACTCCAGTGTTAATCTGCTAAATTGTAATTATTCGCTCCTATGGCCTATTTATTGCCTACCTCCTCATGCCTTTTGCACACAATGTATATAGACTCATTTTTCTCCCTACTGTGTTATTGACTTGTTTATTGTTTACTCCATGTGTAACTCTGTGTTGTTGTCTGTTCACACTGCTATGCTTTATTTTTGCCAGGTCGCAGTTGTAAATGAGAACTTGTTCTCAACTGGCCTACCTGGTTAAATAAAGGTGAAATAAAATAAATAAAAAAACACACCTCAGAGCCTGCTTGCATAGCATCCCGTCAACAACCCTGCACCCCAGTAGTACATCACAATCACATTCCCCTGACATTCACTTTATCACAACATATGGTTTTTCTCCACTGCAAATATATTCAGTGGGGGAACGTTCAAGATCGCCTAACTGTTGCCAAAAACGGCTGGTTCCAGCCGAGTAGCTAATGTATTCAACACATAGCAGGGAGAGGGGAGTTTGACTAGTTCGGAGAGAGAGAGACCACAGCAGAACCCGAAACAGAGCTGAGACAGAGCTGCATTTCCTGACAATATGTAAAAAATATTAAACAATTAGAGAGTGTCATTTCACCAAATTTGCAACCCTTATTCAAGGCTCCAAAGACCTCTCTGATGAGAGTAGGCTACCTGTCCTGTTGGGGGAGGACGCAGAGAGCTGTGTATTGGCAGCAAACTACATTGCTGCCTGCCATAAGAAGAGGGATGGTGTCTGACAGACCAACCAACCTGCACATGTCCTCTATGCCTCTGTTATTGTTCAACATATGGTTATTTTGACCCTTGATTATTTTTGTTACTGTTGTCCCGTTGACACTATTGATTAATATTATAAATCTCCAAAGTAAGCTTTGGCAATATGTGCATTGTTATGTCATGCCAAAAAAGCACATTGAATTGAGAGAGAGAGAAACAAAAGAGAGAGAGAGAACAAAAGACAGGGTGAGAAAAACAGAAGAGAGCGAGAGAAAGAGAGAAAGAGCAAAAGAGGAGAGAGAGGAAGATAGAAAGAGAAAGAGAGCGAGAGAGAAAGCGAGAGAGATAGGGAGAGAGAGAGAAAGAAAGAGCGAGAGAAAGAAAGAGAAAGAAGGACAGAGGAAGATAGAAAGAGAAAGAGAGAAAGAGAAAGATAAGGAGAGAGAGAAAGAAAGAGCGAGCGAGAGAGGAGAGAGAAAGATATAGGGAGAGAGTGAGAAAGAGTGAGAGAGAGCGAGAGAGAGAGAAAGCGAGAAAGATGAGAGAGAAAGAAAGAGCGAGAGAGAGAGAGAGAGAGAGAGAGACAGAAAGAGCGAGCCAGAGAGAAGAAGAGAAAGATATAGGGAGAGAGAAAGAAAGAGAGAGAGCGATAGAGCATGTATAAGTCTCTGACTAATGTGAAAACATGATGGTGGGTTGGATGTGTTCCCTAAATGAGACCTGTTCCTCAGCCTGTGTTTTTCCTGCCCAGTGTGGAGTGGAGACTGGAAGTTCCATATAAAACGTGATAAATCAGGAAGTGGAACTGTGGTGTGTGTGTGTGTGTGTGTGTGTGTGTGTGGACGCAGAGGTATCAATCTTCTGTGGTGGGAGAGAGAAGATATGTATAAACACATGCATGCACACACACACACACACACACACACACACACACACACACACACACACACACACACACACACACACACACACACACACACACACACACACACACACACACACACAAACACACTGAAATAGATGTACAGTGAAAACACACAAACAAGAAGGCCACAACATCTAGTTCATTCTATGATGAACCTCAAGTAGAGAGACCTAAAGCTTTGCTTACTGACACAGACATGGAGAGAGTAAACAAGAGAGAGAGAGAAAGAGAGCGAAACAGAGAGATAAATAGGAGAGAGCAACATTACACCCACAACACCAAACTGTAAAGCAGCCCAACATTTGACCTAATGACAGAGCAAAGCTAACAGTTGTAGGAGTAATGAAAGCCATGTGATAAACAGTACTGACTGAACTGATACCATCAGGTGCTGCTGACAGGGTGTGTGTGTGTGCACGTGTTCATGTGTGTGTATGTGAGAGCAAGGGCCAAGAGCAGCTGTTAAAACCAGAGTCTCAGCAGGCCGCCCAGGTGATGTCATCAGAGCGAGACACAGGGTCAGGTGAGGAGAGGGTGAGGGGTGAGAGGGAGAGATGAGGAGAACGACAGGAGTATGTGTGTGTGTCATAAGAGATAAAATATTCTGTATATCCTTCAGTCACAAGTATAAGTACAAATAGGCTATATATCAGGGAGTACTGTACGTTTGTGTCTGTGTACTGTGTGTGTTTTTTCAACTGTCAGGTCCCACGCAGTACTGGTAGTGGGAAGATCACCCAAACTACAAATCCCATCCACTTTTATACAACGCCTGGAATAGGGTGTACTGCAAGGCCATGAAGTGGGGCTTGTTGTGTGTGTGTGTGTGTGTGTGTGTGTGTGTGTGTGCAGTCTCCGGGGGAGACGGTTGCCGCCGGTGTTGTTGGAAACGTAAACAACTTTTGCGTTTACAGCCGATTGAAAAACCAACATCTTTGGGGTTTGTAACAAATTACTGTTTACATAAAGAGTGACAGGGCTTTGGTCATATAGGAGTCGCCTGACTCTGTGTGTGTGTGTGTGTGTGTGTGTGTGTGTGTGTGTGTGTGTGTGTGTGTGTGTGTGTGTGTTTTGGCAGCAGAACAACGGTGAAAGGAGAGAGACCGGACGACATGAATCCTGTCAGCTCAATACTGGACACACACACACACACACTAGAATCCTGCATCAGGTCGGATACACACCACAAAAATAAAATAAACATTGAAAATAAATAAAATGAGCTGGCGGGTGGAATGAAAACATTGATCTCGCGGATCAGAACAATTATATTGCTGTCAGAAACTTTTTAAATCCAGATAATAGGGCCTACACTTTTTACAAACCCAGGAGCTTGTTGTGTTACATTGTGTTGCAAATTTCATTCTGTGAGCGGCGAGGCTTCCATCCATGAACGTATTGAGAGAGTGTGGAGCAGGGAACTGTCCATTGTTTGTGTGGTGCTGAAACATTCAAATTTTGTCTAAGCGCAGAGATTATATTCCCTCCCCCCACGTGTGAATAGGCAATGACAAGTTGCCAAGCTGACTTTCTCTGGCTAACCTAGGTCATGCAAAAATGTGTAACGTAGGCCTAACTGGAGAAATAAAAAGAAAGGTTATGATGGGGGAATAGGCTACACCATCGTGGAAACAGGTGCTGTGTGAGTGAAAACCCCGGATTGTAAGGACAACAACCCGGTAGATGGATACACAGCTGGCAAAAAGTGCAAGCAGGTATTTGTTTATGATAATTCAATTAAATATCAGTTCATTATTAGCCTGCGTTAATTCAAGCTTTTGTTTATTTAGACCATACGCAGGCCTAGACCATACGCAGGTCTAGACCATACGCAGGTTTAGACCATACGCAGGTTTAGACCATACGCAGGCCTAGACCATACGCAGGTCTAGACCATACGCAGGCCTAGACCATACGCAGGCCTAGACCATACGCAGGTCTAGACCATACGCAGGCCTAGACCATACGCAGGTCTAGACCATACGCAGGCCTAGACCATACGCAGGCCTAGACCATACGCAGGCCTAGACCATACGCAGGTCTAGACCATACGCAGGCCATATAAAGAGTAAACCGGTGCGGCTGGTAAAAATGTAAATATGCCTATAATAGCCTATTAAATAAATGTAGCCTATTTTTGCAGCCTATTGTGCATTCGGAAAGTATTCAGACCCCTTCACAGTTTCACATTTTGGTACATTACAGCCTTATTCTAAAATTAATTATATTGTTTTTTCCCTCATCAATGTATACACAATACCCAATAATGACAAAACAAAAACAGGTTTTTAGAATTTTTTGCAAATAAATAATAAAAAACTGAAATATTACATTTACAGAAGTATTCAGACCTTTTACTCAGTACTTTGTTGAAGCACCTTCGGCAGCGATTACAGCATTGAGTCGTCTTGGGAATGACGCTAAAAGCTTGGCACACCTGTATTTGGAGAGTTTCTCCCATTCTTCTCTGCAGATCCTCTTAATCTCTGTCAGGTTGGGTGGGGAGTGTTGCTGCACAGCTATTTTCAGGTCTCTCCAGAGACGTTCGATCGGGTTCAAGTCCGGGCTCTGGCTGGGCCACTCAAGGACATTCAGAGACTTGTCCTGAAGCCACTCCTGCATTGTCTTGGATGTGTGCTTAGTGTGTGTGCTTAGTGTCGTTGTCCTGTTGGAAGGTGAACCTACGCCCCAGTCTGAGGTCATGAGCGCTCTGGAGCAGGTTTTCATCAAGGATCTCTCTGTATTTTGCTCCGTTCATCTTTTCCTCATTCCTGACTAGTCTTCTAGTCCCTGCCGCTGAAAAACATCCCCACAGCATGATGCTGCCACCACCATGCTTCACCGTAGTGATGGTATTGGCCAGGTGATGAGCGGTGCCTGGTTTCCTCCAGACGCTTGACATTCAGGCCAAATAGTTCAATCTTGGTTTCATCAGACCAGAAAACCTTGTTTCTCACGGTCAGAGAGTCTTTTAGGTGCCTTTTGGCAAACTCCAAGCGGGCTGTCATGCGCCTTTTACTGAGGAGTGGCTTCCGTCTGGCCACTCTACCATAAATACCTTATTGGTTGAATGCTGCAGAGATGGCTGTCCTTCTGGAAGGTTCTCCCATCTTAACAGAGGAACCCTGGAGCTCTGTCAGAGTGACCATCAGGTTCCTGGTCACCTCCCTGACCAAGGCTCTTCTCCCCCGATTGCTCAGTTTGGCCAGGTGGCCAGCTCTAGGAAGAGTCTTAGTGGTTCCAAACTTCTTCCATTTAAGAATGGTAGAGGCCAGACCCCCCCGAGTAGAGCAGCGGTCTAAGGCACTGCATCGCAGTGCTTGAGGCGTCACTACAGATCCACATTCGATTCCGGGCTGTGAAGCAGCTGGTCGAGACCGGGAGACCCATGAAGCGGCGCACAATTGGCCCAGTGTCGTCCAGGTTAGGGGAGGGTTTGGCCGGCCGCATGGCTCTCGACCTTCACCTCTCCCGAGTCCGTACGGGAGTTGTAGCGATGGGACAAGACTAACTACCAATTGGATATCACGAAATTGGGGAGAAAAAGGCGTAAAAAGTAAAAATAAATTTAAAAAAGACAAGATGAAAAAAGAAAAGTATGAAAAGGTAGAGGCCACTGACATGTTTTGGTACCCTTCCTCAGATATGTGCCTCGACACAATCCTGTCTCTGAGCTCTACGGACAATTCCTTTGACTTCACGGCTTGGTTTTTGCTCTGACATGCACTGTCAACTGTGGGACCTTACTGTATATAGACGGGTGTGTGCCTTTCCAAATGATGTTCAATCAATTGAATTGACCACAGGTGGACTCCAATCAAGTTGTAGAAACATCTCAAAGATGATCAATGGAAACAGGATGCACCTGAGCTCAATTTTGAGTCTCATAGCAAAGCATCTGAATACTTATGTAAATAAAATAAAAATCACTTTTTTATTTTTAATACATGTGCAAACATATCTAAAATCCCGGTTTTCGCTTTGTCATTATGGGGTATTGTGTGTAGATTGATGAGGGGAAAAAACAATTGAATCCTTTGTAGAAGAAGGCTGTAACATTACAAAATGTGGAAAAAGTGAGAGGGGTCTGAATACTTTCCGAATGCACTATTCAATTGTTTATTTAAGTTTAATTTAAACTATTTGATTATCGAAACGATATTGAATATAAAGATCTTGTTTTGTTATGTCGCCTACAGGCTCTCGTTAGGTTAAAAAGGCTAATTAGAAGGGTATTATTCTTAAAGCGATTTGAGTCATCAATGTGACGCATCACACTGTGATAACAAAAAGGTAGCCTATCGTTCTTAATTCATGGCATGGTTTCCTTTTATACAAATGTTGAATAGACAAGCAGACAAATTAATTCATGGCATGGTTTCCTTTTATACAAATGTTGAATAGACAAGCAGACAAATTAATTCATGGCATGGTTTCCTTTTATACAAATGTTGATTAGACAAGCAGACAAATTAATTCATGGCATGGTTTCCTTTTATACAAATGTTGAATAGACAAGCAGACAAATTAATTAATGCAGGGAAGGGGACTAATAGCCTACGAGTCATGAAAACAACTAGAATAAATGTATGTTATTTGGTGGGTCACGGATCGGCTCTCGGAACAATACTTTGTGGGTGGGTCGGGTTGCGAAAACATCTGTCCTGATGTCGGATAGGGCTTGGAATTGATGTGGCCGGGGCGGAGCGGGTGCTGCTCCAAAAAACTGACCTGTGCAGGACTCTGACACACACACACACACACACACACACACACACACACACACACACACACACACACACACACACACACACACACACACACACACACACACACACACACACACACACACACACACACACACACACACACATCCTGGATGGACATCATATAAGGGATACCTCCAGTAGTCCCAAATAAAACACACTATTGCGACTTTTCTGGTTCACTACACACATCCATACAGTAACAGTCCCAAGCTACTGCATAAGCTGCATAAGTTGTCATAACTAATCAAAGACACTAGCTTCTATGCCACTACCATGACAGCGTTATGTACTGTAAGCCTAACGACAATGTCAAGTTTAACAACATCAAAATACATTTTTTGTTCAAACAACCATACAACTACATTATCCCAGAACTCTCAAAGTATTCTACATTGGTCAAGAACACATTTCCATTTTGTGAATTAATTACAAGCTCCAAAGCATGAATGCGTAAAGCACTCAATAAGGCAACTAATTCTTCTATTTGCGAAGCTGGAGGTTTTCAACTGGAAAACCATCGTTAATATTTCCTCACCCCACTGTATCCATATTCATTAGTCTGGCTGGTGGCTACCTACCGCTTCACAATACTGCCCCTGTGTCCATCAACAGTCCTCATATATCATATTAAACACCTCGCATTAATCAACTGCTGTGTT